>NC_081347.1:20161530-20186582 GCF_029784015.1 Lycium ferocissimum | reverse complement strand
CCCGGTAAGCGGGTAGACTTTAGCCCTTTTTAGGTGATGTTGTTAGATGTCCCATAACCTTATTAGTCCATATTTTGTACATTTTGTAGTCTTGTAAAGATATATATATATATATATATATATATATATATATATATATATATATATATATATATGGGTACGGTTGATGATAGTTGTCACACCCTAATCCTGATAGGGCATGACGGGCACCCGACTTTCATCAGAGTTGAGCGAACCCTCAGACATTCGCTCTATCAAAACCTATAATCATATATATCTATCCATGACACAAAGACAGCTCTAGAATGAGGTGGAACTTGCCAATCCCGCTGACGTCCAACATCCTAGCTATACACTTAACTTGCAAATAATGGGGGGCGGTACGAACGCATGAAGTGTCCCCGAGGCAAAAGACGTCGCATGACAATGTCGAGTATGTTAGGTGGTAACAAGTCATAATCATGATTTGACTTAGGAGAGAAGAAATCACAATCTAACTCAACACTGCAAAGATTCGGCCGGAAGAAATATAAATGTGCACACGAAGTCTCAACACAATCTTTAAGTAAATAATGCAATCCAACACACATGCCACTTCGACATGTTAACAAAATGTGTCCCTTCGGGACAGCCCTCTTTCGGTTAGCATCACAATAGTCCTTCGGACGGCCGCTTCCGCATAATAATGATAGCCCTTCGGGTGCCGCTTCCCGGCTTAATAATGACGTGGCCTTCGGGTAGCCGCTTCCGCTTAATATCACAATCATGTCAAAACAAACTCAATCCATAAGTATCAATTTCGATCATATCATAAGTCACTAATCCATTCATCACAATCAAATTATTAGCCTTAGTCTTTCATAAAAGTTATCAAATTTGTATCTCACTAGACTCAGGAGGACGTACTTCCAGGTTTGAGGGTAGAATTGTTATGAAATTCTTACTACCTATATTCTACTCAATTTCATTTTATTGCCTTATCCAAAGAATAAATGATCATATCAATACAAAGGAATGATACTATGGAATGTAAACATCAATCTTAAATAAAATGAAGTAGGAAAATCTCGCACCCCCTTCGGAGTGGTTTTGAAAATCAAACTTTATGTTTCCTTCAGTATAAAACTCATTTCCTTGAAATTGTCAGTAGAACCATATACACAACTCAACTTGACACCTTATGGGTGTTCCCTTCGGAACAGAATAGGAGTACAATATTAATAAGCCATCACAAGAAACATTTGGACCTTAATTGTCTAAGAATGGAATCATAAGGGGTACATATAGAATGAATAACAACAAGGATCATGCCAAAAGAAGAAAGGTTTGCCTTACATACACGGAAGCTTACATTTCACTTTCAACTTACTTAACTTACTGCCTACTTAAATCTACGTAAAATCATTCATAGTCTCGTAATCTACATATAAAACCATTCATACTATTGTTAGGCCCGTTTTTATATACTTATCCTAAGCCTCCAAATTAATCTTTCTAGAATCTGCTGAAATTTCGGCAGCATCTCCTCGGTTTATATGCCTAGCCCAAAATCTCAATTCAGCAACCAACAGCAACAACAATAATACCAACATCAACAACAATATTATCAACACTAAAATATTCCATAAACACCCCACACGATGTTTGATCCAATTTCTCGACCCATAAATTCATTATATGCTCATGTAGTAACTTTTCCTCCGTAGATAAGCTTAAATCAATACTAATAAGGAAAGATTCATACCTTTCACCCATTAGAATTGCAATATCTTCAATTACTACCTTGAATCGAAGCCAAGTTTCGCCGCAATTCGATATTATAATCGCAGCCATGTGTTGTCCAAACTTAAATTCGGGGATTTCACTTAATTTGCGCTAAAATTCTATGGACGAAGTTGGAGGATTATTCTAGAGAATTTGGGAAATTTTGAGAAGTGTAGGGCTGAAAAATGAGGGTTAAAACCCCTCTTATAAGATGCCAAATCCGGGTCGGGGTCAACATCATAGCGCATCGTAGCGTGTCGGTTATAGTAGCAAAGATTTACGCACGCGTTTATCGTTCTGTCGGCCCTAACTTGTAACGTCCATAATTCTCCACTCCAATGTTGTATCGACGTGCGGCTTATTGCGTTAGAAATTAGACTCGATGAACTTCATTTTAGGCTTTTGAAACACCTTCAAACTCTTCATATACTAGGAGATATTTTTTCTCCAAGTTAGGCCAAAATTACCCCTCATATTCTCTTCTAAGTTCCAACAAATTTAATTTCCTTAATCCACTTGCCCTTCAATCCTTCCATAGCTCACTATATGCACTTAAACCTCATAACCATAAGTTAAACACATATAAGCTCACATACCTCCTGAATGGTAACTCGAATCTCAACATACGAAACTACGGGGTGTAACATCCTTCCCCCTTTAAAACATTCTTCCTCGAATGTTAAATTAAGATGAAACTTACTTCAAAGTATATCTATAGTCCATCCTTGTGCTCGTACTCAAGCTTACTTGTTTCCCTCCTTTAAGGTTTTATCTTATAGTATCACTGTATCCAGAGTATTCCATTCGAATTCGTAGTCATAGTCGTTTCATTACGATCCTTAACATCCTTCCCTTTTGCCTCCACATGCCCGCTTATTTTTCCTTTATTCTTTCCTTAAAAGTATCGTCCTATGGTACCTTTCGGAACTCCAAATCCCATGTCCTTTCCTGAACTCATTTGCGTTTTTCATTTGTCAGCTTCCTTTTATTTGTCACCAATTGTTCCCGTTTCTTGAGCAACCATTTCCTCATTTCTTCTTATTGTATTTCCTTTCTCCATAAATACTATCCCATGTGATTATCTCTACTTCCTTGCTTCTTTCCACCCCTGGTCATCCTTTGCGGTCCATTTCTGTCCTTGGTCTTTTTCGAATCTCACTTCGGTTTATTCTATTTAGTTTAACTCAACAATACTTTCGTGGCTCACCTTATGTCCCTACACTTTTATCCTTCCATTAGTATGGAAATAGCCTAATCTTGACTGCAGTTTTACCTTAACACTCTAACTTGCGTTGCTTTGTACTTTCCCTCAATTCATCCGTAATATCGTGGCATATATCCTTCGCTTGTTATCCTACCTTTGGCCTCAACTCTTCACTTAATCCTTTCCCTCATATTGTATCACCTCATTATCAAAACCCTACTATTCCCCTTAATGCCAAATGAGCCATCTAAGAGTTCCTTCTAGAGCAGTTCACAAGTATTAATTCAACATATTTCACTTACCATCCTGTTGCTAGGTTTCCCATTTCCCTTACTTCTACAATGTACACATACTCACATGATTTAGTTTTGAGAGATTTTTAACAGAGCTTCCCTTGTAATTCTTACTATCCCAAACCTGCGCACGGATCGGAAGGCAAGACCAATGCCTAGGGCAACCGTGGAAATACGAACGATCCATAGTTAATTATACCAAATTCTTCTCATATATCAACACTACTAGACGGAAAACATGCCTTTACGTACGAGCATCAATCCTTACTAGTAACCTTAAAACCAAGCAAGCAATCACTTATCAATAATCGTAAGACATCCGGGATTAGGACCGAGGGATTTCGTAACTTATGACATAGCTCTACGGCACGATCTAAGATAAGAAAGAAAGGTAACCATCCTAGATATCCTGTAGCCTCTTGTTTATAAATGTGGCGCGCTTCACACCATAAACAAGACTCTACTGGATATGAATTTGCAGACAACCACCAGGATGAACTGCTCTGATACCACTTTGTCACACCCCAATCCTGATAGGGCATGACGGGCACCCGACTCTCATCAGAGTCGAGCGAACCCTCAGACATTCGCTCTATCAAAACCTATAACCATACATATCTATCCATGACTCAGCACAGCTCCAGAATGAGGTGGAACTTGCCAATCCCAGTTGACGTCCAAGCATCCTAGCCTACACTTAACTCGAAATAATGCCGGGGCGCGAGTATAAACGCGGCGTCCCCGAGTAAAAGGACGTACGCACGGACAATGTACTGAGTATGTAAGGTGGTAACAAGTCATAATCATGATTTGACTTAGGAGAGAAGAAATCACAATCTAACTCAACACCTGCAGCCTTCGCTGGAAGAAACATAAATGTGCACACGAAGTCTCAACACAATCTTTAAGTAAATAATGCAATCCAACACACATGCCGCTTCCGACATGTTAACAAAATGGTCCCTTCGGACAACCTCTTTCGGCTAGCATCACAATAGTCCCTTCAGACGGCCGCTTCCGGCATAATAATGATAGCCCCTTGCCCAGCCCGCTTGGCTTAATAATGATAGCACTTCAGCTCGCTTCCCGCTTAATATCACAATCATGTCAACACAAACTCAATCCATAAGTATCAATTTCAATCATATCATAAGTCACTAATTCATTCATCACAATCCAGTTATTAGCCTTAGTCTTTCATAAAAGTTATCAAATTTGTATCTCACTAGACTCAGGAGGACGTACTTCTAGGTTTGAGGGTAGAATTGTTATGAAATTCTTACTACCTATATTCTACTCAATTTCATCTTATTGCCTTATCCAAAGAATAAATGATCATATCAATACAAAGGGATGATACTATGGAATGTAAATATCAATCTTAAATAAAATGAAGTAGGAAAATCTCGCATCCCCTTCGGAGTGATTTTGAAAATCAAACTTTATGTTTCCTTTAGTATAAAACTCATTACACAACTCAACTTGGCACCTTATGGGTGTTCCCTTCGGAACAGAATAGGAGTACAATATTAATAAGCCATCACAAGAAACATTTGGACCTTACTTGTCTAAGAATAGAATCATATGGGGTACATATAGAATGAATAACAACAAGGATCATGCCAAAAGAAGAAAGGTTTGCCTTACATACCTGGAAGCTTACATTTCACTTTCCAACTTACTTCTTGCCTCGCAATCTACGTAAAATCATTCATAGTCTCGTAATCTATATATAAAATCATTCATACTATTGTTAGGCCCGTTGTTATATACTTATCCTAAGCCTCCAAATAAATCTTTCTGGAATCTGCCGAAATTTCGGCAGCATCTCCTCTGTTTATATGCCTAGCCCAAAACCTCAATTCAGCAACCAATAGCAACAACAACAATACCAAAATCAACAACAATATTATCAACACTAAAATATTCCATAAACACCCCACACGATGTTTGATCCAATTTCTCGACCCATAAATTCATTAAATGCTCATGTAGTAACTTTTCCTCCATAGATAAGCTTAAATCAATACTAATAAGAGAAGATTCGTACCTTTCACCCGCTAGAATTGCAATATCTTTGATTACTACCTTGAATCGAAGCCAAGTTTCGCCGCAATTCGATATTATAATCGCAGCCATGTGTTGTCCAAACTTAAATTCGGGGATTTCACTTAATTTGCGCTAAAATTCTATGGACGGAAGTTGGAGGATTATTCCAGAGAATTTGGGAAATTTTGAGAAGTGTTGGGCTGAAAAATGAGGGGCAAAACCCCTCTTATAAGATGCCAAATCCGGGTCGGGTCACCGTAGCAAAGATCGTAGCATGTCGGTTACTTGTAGCGCATCTTTGTAGCACGCGTTTCTGTTCTGTCAACCTAACTTGTAACGTCCATAATTCTCCACTCCAATGTTGTATTGACGTGCTGCTTATTGCGTTGGAAACTAGACTCGATGAACTTCATTTTAGGCTTTTGAAACACCTTAAAACTCCTCATATACTAGGAGATATGTTTTCTCCAATTTGGGCCAAAATTACCCCTCATATTCTCTTCTAAGTTTCAACAAATTTAATTTCCTTAATCCACTTTCCCTTCAATCCTTCCATAGCTCACTATACGCACTTAAACCTTTATAACCATAAGTTAAACACATATAAGCTCACATACCTCCTGAACGGTAACTCGAATCTCAACATACGAAACTACGGGATGTAATAATAGTCATATAAATTAACTGTTATTTTGAGAATTTATGCCCATACAGATTATGGTGATTGTGAGTTAGATATATGGTCCACCAAGATATGGTTTAAAGAAGCATGCTAGGTGGTACTCGGTAGGCTAGCTTCGGGTGCCCTTCATGGTCCTCGGGTTGGGTCGTGACACTTCCATAGATAAATTTGCTAAATACATGGCTGAAAATGTTATAGATCCTAGTCACTCGCGTAATGAGAAGAAAGTCAGAGACAAGTAGTAGATGACCTGTAATAGTGTAAATTCCTTTTATGAACATATGCTTGTTTATATCTTTTGTTATATATATATATATATATATATGTATATATATATATATATATATATATATATATATATATATACACACTTATTTATTTATTTATTTACGATTAATTGATGTGTATAACAGAATGTTGTAAGGGGATAAGACTTAAAGAATTTGTGTGATTTTAGTCATGAATATAATTAAATACACATTAAGAAATGATTTTAATTTTGGTTAAACATTTAGTTCGTAGATGGTGATTGGAAACTTTTGTGACCTTTCCATTTTACACTAAATGTGAAACCTTTATGAAAATTGATTTGCTTGAATGTGTATATCACACATCTCTTTTAATGGTACATATTGATGAGTAAAAACTTGTTTAATTGTCTCAATCAACAGATATGGCATCTAAGAGAGTCGTTGCTGAATTAAACAAGGGAAAGAAACTAAACAAAGGAGAATTACGACATCTGGAGTCATAAAATATGGTATGTAATGGAAGAGAAAGCTGCTCTGGAAGGTATTAACCATGTTTTGGTTCACCCAGAAGAGGGTAACAGTACCCAATACAAAAGAGATCTGGAAGCTTATAATTCGTGGAAAAAGAAATATTCTACTGCATGTGAAATTATTGTGAGTTCTGTTGTTGATGAGCTCATTCACGAATGTGAGTTTTGTTGTTGATGATCTCATTCATGGATTTGAAGAATGCCCTACTACTCATGCTATGTGGTCACACTTACGAGATACTTATGGGGGGTACTACTGTGACCCGAATTAGACAGCTGACTATCAAATTTGACACTTACTAGAAGTGTTATGATCAAAATGTCAAACAACACCTTAGGGTGATGTTTAACATGATTGCTCAACTTAAAAGTGCTTGTCATGTTCTCTCTGATGGGCAATAGGTTCAGGAAGTGATCTGGTCTCTTCCCAATAGTTGGGAACACTTGAAGGTTAACTTAACCCATAATGATAACATCAAAACTTTTTCGGATGTTGCCCGTCATGTCGAGCTTGAAGACTAGCAGCTTGGCGCTACTAAAATTGTATCTAATGCCTATGTGGAAGAATCATGTGGCATAAAGTCTTCAGGCTTCAAGCACAAGAAGAATTGAAAAAATGACGGAAAGGGTAAGGAGACCGGAGAAGGACCCTCCAAGAAAAGGAACAAGCCAAATCCCAAGAAGGGAAAACGGGTTTTCAAAAAGAAAGACGAGAGTAAAGTGAAATGCTACAACTGCCATGTTCTAAGGCATTTTGCTCGTGAGTGTCCCGAGCCAAAAAAAGTAGCATTTCAAAACACATATCTAAGTGCTACATATGTTTCTAGCACTGTTTTACTAACTAAATCTTATCCTGTTTGGATTAAAGAATCAGGGGCCACCGACCATGTGAGTCGTGATCGAGAAGCGTTTGAGGAGTTTCGTCGAGTCTCACCTGGTTCAAGGTGGATATCTGTAGCAAATAATGCAAAGCTTGAAGTCAAAGGTATAGGAGCTTGCAAAATAGACTTGATCTTTGATGTTGCATGACGTCCTATTTGCTCCAGAGATCCGACATAACTTAGTATCTGTGTCTGTTCTTCTAGATCTTGGTTTCAATTTAATTTTTAGTCGCAATGGTGTTAGAATTACTCAAGACAATATTTTTTTTATGGTTTTGGACTTCGTTATGATGGTTTATTGTTTTAGATTGTAATCCTTCAACTTATGACTATTACGTTGACCGTTGCGTAATGACATGTTATTCTAGTAACAGTGGTGTTGATGTTATTACATGGCATGCAAGATTAGGTCACATAGGGCAAGAGCGGATGAACAGATTAGGAAAAAAAAGGGTATTTAGGTCCTTTCTCCAAAATCAAAATGCCAAATTGTGAAAATTGTCTTACCGGAAAGATGACACGTAAACCATTTGGGAAGGCTAAGAGAGCACATTCCCATTGCAATTAATCTATTCTGATATATGTGGTCTAATGAATGTGAGGGCAAGGTCTGGTGCTTTGTATTTTATTACATTTATTGATGATTTCATGTGCTTCGATTAATGTATTTGATTTCTCATAAACCTAAAGCACTTGAATGCTTTTGAAGATATATGAATGAAGTTATTAGATAAAAGTATAAAGGCTTTAAGAACCGATAGAGGCCGTGAATATTTATCAAAACAGTTTGAAGAATTATGTAATGAAAAAGGCATTATCAAACAGTTAACTATTCCTTATACATCTCAACAGAATGGTGTAGCGGAAAAGAGGAATAGAACACTATTGGATATGACCAGGTCCACGATGGCGAAGACAAATTTACCTATCTTTTGCTGGGGAGATGCATTATTGACCGCGGCCTACATATTGAATAAAGTGCCTTCTAAATCAGTTACTTTCACTCCCTATGAGCTATGGACTAGTCATAAACCAAACCTAAATGATCTACGACCTTGGGGTTGTATTGCATATGTAAAAGATCATTTTGGTAAGTTTGGAAAATTGAGTCCAAGAGGGAAGAAATGTATCTTTATAAGATACTCCGAACACTCCAAAGGCTATGTGCTCATTGCTGAATTAGAAGATGGAAGTATAACTGAATTAAATCGCGAGATGTCACATTTCTAGAAAATGATTTTCCAAAAAGAAGGCGAAATAAAGGAAGGGGAGTGTAACGACCCGTTTGGTCGTTATTTCCTTTTCGAAGCTTTTGACCTTTTCCTGAGCTTGGTTAGCTCACATTTTATCTGAGAGGACCGTTGATACGCTTTTTGAGGTCTTTGGATATTATTTGGGTGATTTTGTGGGAAATTTGGGCTTTAAGCGAAAAAGAGTTGACTCAAAGTTGACTTTTGGGTGAACGACCATTTTTTGGGAATCTGTCCATTCTGAGAGGTCCGGATAGTCTTTTAAAACTTGTGTGTATATTTGGTTCAGTTCCCAGTGCACTCGGGTGCATTTTGGGACCTTGGTTGGAAAGTTAGTTTTAAGGTATCGGGGGTTGACTCAGTCAACTAAACCTCCGTTGGGAATTCCGAGGCCACGAATGCGTTCATAGAGAGTTTTTATGTATGTCTGTATTTAGGTTTGTAAGCAGATGGTCTCGGATGATAGTCGGAATTTCGGGTCGAGTTGATGAAAATTTAAAAGTTTCTGGTGTCTAGTGTCCCGCTATAACGGCACCAGGACTGCGGCAGCGGTACCGCAATAGCGGTGACGTTGCTGCTATAGCGGCCTTGTGCATTAGACATGGATCGCGAAAACGGGACCGCTGAAGCGCTCGAGTGAGCGCGGAAGCGGGTGACAGGCAGTTGAGTTCATTAAATATGTGTTAAAAGCCTTAAGTCTTTCATTCAATACCACTCCAAAAATAGAGCTATTGGGAGCATTTCAAGACATTTCTTGGGGAAAGATCATTGTGGTAAGTCCTTCCATCTTCATTGCTATTCCATATTCCATTAATCATCATAGGAAACCTTTAAATCATGCTAGTTTCATTAAGAACTTGAGGATTAAAAGAGGGTTTTATGGCTCTTTCCTAAATGATTTCTAGACTATAAAACCTTAAATTATTGATTGGATTAGCTTCATTAAGCATGGAATTGATCATTAGAAACTATTATTTCATGATTCCTTCCTAATTAGTGGCTAATTTATGGAATTGGGAGTTAGGGTTTATACCCAAAAGTGGGAGTTTTGTCTAGAATCCGAATTTGAGTTGGTCATGAGTTCTTCTACCTTATAATTGATGGGAATTAATCATCTAGAGTATTAATTTCATGCTAAGACTTGTAGATCCCTAATTTCCTCTTTCTAGTTCATAAACCCATTCCATTGGTTGGGATTTGGGTCTTGAATAAAGGGAAGGTTTAACTAATGATTCTTCTTGCTAATTTCCTAATCTGGATATGACTAGACTTTTATTATCACGAGGTACTAAGGAAGGGCAAGACCAAGGTTTGACTGTTGGAGATTTGTTGTTCGGCTTTTCACGTAGGTTACGGTTTACCTTATGGTGACTCTTCGATTAGCGAAGCATATGTTTAGATGATATGGTCAGAGAATGCATGTATGCCTTCGAGTATGAAGTTGGGATGGGTATTGCCTTAGGTTGGGCCTTCTTGTATGATTTGGGGGCTAGCCAACCTATTACTTTATTTTCCTATTTGTTCAATGTACTTGTTGGCCCATTGCCGTATTGAGATATCAGATGTTGGTGATTAGTTATAAATATGAGGATAATAAATCAGTTGTGGCTTATTGTGTAGCTTTATTGATGATATTACTTGTATGCCCATGTGTGGTACTGTTTGGGATTGATTTGGTTTATTGATATTACATTTGCATTGTATTCATACTCATTTCCACGTTATATTGATATTGCCTTAATATGGTACTGATGATGGGAAATGATAGGGAAATACAGATGCTTGAGACATATTGATACGAGTCATCTATGGGCTATGTGCGGAGTGCCCGGTATTTCTCTGAGACATATTTGATATTAAGTCATCTATGGGCTGTGTGCGGAGTGACTGGCATGGAAACACTTATCTTCTGAGACATGTTGGATATTGAGTCATCTCTAGGCTGTGTGCGAAGAGACTGATGCATGGACTTTGCGGGTCCCCCATGGGTTGTGCTACCGATGATGTGATGTTTCATCATCAGAGAACATGTGTACGAGCATATGCATAACATTCATACTTCATACATTATTACATCGTCTTGCATCTCTTGGTTATTTGTGATGTGGACTGTGATTGGATACTTGTGTTTGGTTGAGTTGGGACTTTATGCTATGGTTATGAGGTGTTCTCGAATTGTATTCTTGAAACTTATCACAATTGGGTTTTAGATGTTATAACCTAGGCTGGGACTTGCTTCGTTGATACTTGGAAATTGGTGACTTATACTCTATTGTTTACGTGTTTATCTTACTTTATTGTCTTTATATACATTAGCTAGTCATATTCGGCCTATAATAACTACCAGTACTTGTAGTGTGTACTGACCTAAACTTGCTGCATTCATTATGAATGCAGAGTACCAGGTTGGATCTGCTTCTACCCCTCGTGGCCGATTATCGAGGTTGCTGCCGAGTCTATTCAGGGTGAGCATAAGGACATTCGCTGCCCCAAGACTCTTCTTACTATTTATGTCTTATTTTTATTTCAATACATCATTTGAGATTTTATGTATTATTCAGACTTGTAGTATTGGTAGAGCTCTTGTATGACCAGACCAGATACTGGGGTTGGATTCTCATTACTTCAGAATTTCTTTATATTATTATCGTAAGACTTACGTTATTCTATTTTCTTCCACTTTACTTATGTTTATGATTTTTGGGATAAGGGTTTGCCTACAGAGGTGGGAAAGGTAAGTGCCCGCATGACTTAGTGAAAATGGGTCGTGACAGGGAGCCTCTTTATGAAATGTTGAATTCTGATGATCAGACAATGTCTTCAGACATGTTTGATAGTCAAATAGATCAAGGATCGATTCTGGATCCAATTGGGAGTTTTGAATCCCAAAATCCAACTGAGGAATCTGAACTTCAATTCTGTAAGAGTACTAGAAAAGTTATACCTAAACGATTATAGGAAATTAAGGATTACGTGTTCTTGGTATCTCCCACAGAATTGGATGAGCCTAATTCTGTTACTGAGGCTTTGGCAAGCCTTAGAAAAGACAAATGGATGAAAGTAATGAAAGAAGAATTGAAGTCCACAAGAACCAACAAATTCTGGGATTAGGTTGACCTTCCTTCTGGGCAGAGAGCTATTGGGAACAAATGGGGTCTCAAACTTAAACGCAAAGCAGATGGGTCAATAGAAAGATACAAGGAACGTTTGGTCACAAAAGGTTTCACCCAACAAGCTGGAATAGATAATGAGGAAACCTTTTCACCAGTTGTGAATTTTACCTCAATTCGGTTACTTTTGGCTGTTGCACGTTTGGATCTAGAATTACACTAAATGGACGTTTAGACAGCTTTTCTCAATGGAGAATTAAATGAGGAAATCTACATGCAACAACCTGTCGGTTTCGTCATTAAAGGCCAAGAAAAGAAAGTCTGCAAATTAAGAAAAATCTATTTATGGCCTAAAGCAGTCTTCAAGGCAGAGGTATTTGAGATTTCACACAGAGGTGATTTCATATAATTTTACCATGATCGATGAAGACATTGCACCTATGTGAAGAAGTCCAACGGAATGTTTGTAATTCTTTCCCTTTATGTGGATGATATTTTGTTAGCCAGAAAAAAATTGAAGTATGTGAAAACTATCAAGTCATGACTTTCAAAGTCATTTGACATGAAAGATATGGTTGGAGCAGACTATATATTTTGTGTTAAGATCCAAAGAGACCTATCCAAGAAGTTTTTGAGTCTATCTCAACAAACCTATATAAAGAAAATTTTGGACCTCTGCCGTATGAATAGTTGCAAACCCATGGATACTCCTATAGCAAGAAGTGAGACTTTAAGCCTTGAAATGTGTCTAGAGACTGAAAAAGAAAAAGAATACATGTGTCGAGTTTCATATTTGATTTGCCGTGAAATTACGACACATATGATGCTTTTTGACTATAAGTTTTACTTGTTTTTAAGCAAGTTTGTATTATTTTTATAGGTTGTTATCATGTTTCAGGAATTCAAGGTCCCGTGAGGCTGAGTTGTGAAAATTAAGCAAAAAGAAGCCAACAAGACACGTAAGAGTGGAAATAACTAAAGGCACCATTCCACGAGAAGAAATATGGACCGTGGATCATTCCACGGCCCATGAAACTTAACGTGAAACAGTTCTTGTGACTCATGTGGGAGAAGGTGATTCCACGATAGCATTCCACGGATGTGAAGTATTTCACAATCCGTTAAATGGTAGTGTCAAAATGATCCTGATTTAAGAAGAGTTGCAATTCCACGGTAGATGAAAAAGTTTCACGGTACGTGAAAAGTTCTGTCGGGCCAGATCTGTTATTTGATTTTTGAGCGAATTGTCCCACTATAAATAGTTTCTTGTAGGGTTTTATTTACAATCAATTGTCAATTTTGAACTATTATTCTGTAGCATTGAATACTCATAGTTTGTTGAAGCTTTTTGGGAGAACAAACAATTGCAATTACTTTCTTTCAATTCCAATCAATCAATCATAAGCATTATGATTTCTGTTATCTTTTATTCTTCTTCATTCTCTATGAGTAGCTAAACCAAGTACTACGGTTGTGAACCCTAGGATGAGTGTTTTGTGATTGGGAATTGGGATTGATATATGCATAATGGATTGTTAGGGTTTACTTATTCTTTGTTCTTCATTCATAATTGTTGGTTGCAAACATTGATTAAAGCCATAAACTTTGCTCAACTTGGGAAAGTGAGTAGGGTTAGGTAGGAATAAATAACAAAAGAACTCAAGTCTTTAACCCTCGTTTAATAAATTCACTTAGGAATAAGAGGAATTTACTTGGCACGAATTAACCGCTCTTCATATACACTCTTTTATATTTGGAAAAATCATAAAGAGAGATAATATCTAATTGTTGGGAATCATTAGGGATGCAATTATAGGTTAAGTGCATTCTTATAACGATCCATTAGAAGTCACTACTGGAAAAAGGACCTTTTGTGGCAATAATTTAGTGGCAATACGGTAATTGCCGGTAATTTATTTTCTATCCTCAAATATTACCGGCTAATATACTATAGCCAACAAATATTACCTCTTCACCGACAAATAGAGTGAAGTGCGGGTTAAAAAGCCAATTTTAACTTTTCATCTTCCCTCCAAAGGAAGCTGGAAAGAAATCTTCCCTCCAAACGAAAACCCTATTCTTGATAAGTTTCCCCACTCTGCTCTGACTTCTTCAGTTTCACCATTCCCTACTCGTTTCTGACACCATATTCATATTATTTTTCTAAAACCCTATATTTAATTCCTTTTCTCTGATTTTGAGCAGTGCTGGCAAGTTCTTGCCTTATTTTATCTATTGTCTTTATCAAACCACATTTTTACTCGATGGTTGAAGAATTAGAATGGAGAAGCGTTGGTTTCAACAGTAATAAAGTCCAAGTTGTTGGATATCCAAGGATTGAAATAGAAAAAGGATGGGAATGAAACTGGAATTAAGTGTCCAAGATTTTCGATCGGTAAATATTTATCTTCTCTGCAACCCAGATTTATTTTTGTTCCTATCAGTATATCTCTACTCAAATCTGTAAGCCCTAATTTATTCTTGTTCCTATCGGGTATATTTCAACACTCTCAATATGCCCTAATTTAATAGTCTTTTTGTATAGAATATTTAAACATTGTATTCACTTTGATGTTGTCTGCATAACTATCCAACTTTTACTCAATTTTAAACTTCTATCTATGCTATCCATTTGGGATTTTTTCCTTGTGAATTTTACATGTGCACCAGCTTTATACTTGTTATATAATCATAGCAGAATTGGGTTAAATTATGATTCATTTCCTTATACTTTATTGTTTATTAATTTTTCTTATAGATGACAAATTCAAAAAGCTTGTTCACTGTGTAGAGATTGAACCAAAGTAGAACACAGTAGTTTGGGAACCCTCAAAGCTTGAATTCTATATATCACGATATTTATAATACATGACATATGAGATAATGAGAAGAGTCCTATACATGTCAAACTACAATTCAATATCTGGAGATTAATATCTGAGAATATCAAGATGGTCTAACACGTTGTTTGATAAAATGTCGTATTGAGATATTGTCACTAGGACTATAATGCTTACTATGAATGTTGTTTTATAAGTGGTTCTTTAGATCATCAAAAGGTGAAGAAACCTTTTCAGATATTAGTAGGTTGAGTAGTTTAATTTCACTGAATGTGAAAAATATTAGAACTATTTTACATCGTACATTTCAAAGAACAATAGAAATACCGCTATAATAGAAAATTATATCAACAAATATATCATTATTGTAAATTTTTAAGGGAGTGAGCAACTTTTAACAGTATACCTCATAAAGGGTTTATAAATCACATTTAAGAAGCTTCCAATTCTTATTAAATTTTAACAATTATACATACTCTATAGTTTGGTGTCCTATGAAGATGTATTTCTCAATCTGTTAAAGCACTGACATGTAAATTGGGTATGTCTTTAATATTTTAACAAATGGAGGATATCAGGGTAAATACAATTAGAGAATGCTTTTATTTATAATGTGGATGTATTGATTAAGCTTATTAACCTTTGTGAATTTTGAACTTGCTCATATTTAAAAAAAAATAAAAAATTGAAGCATTATTTAAATTTTTTGAGGAATTAAGGGACTTCACGTTGGTCTGAACTTGGCTCTAGTTATTGCTTTACACAACATCCAGAGGTATACCATAATACATGTTATGTCATTACTAAAAGGTAAGCTTCATCCAAGGAAGAAAGTTGTTGTGGAGTTCAATAGTTGTAACCAAGCCATCAGAAAAGAGGGTCAAAACTATAAGTTATTTATTTTATGTTTCAACGACAGAGTCGAGCCAAACAAATTGAAACAATAAGGCCAAGCAAAAGGTGCCTCACACAGGAGGATCCAAAAGTATTGCCACCCTAATGGATGAGAAGGTATTCATTTGTAAATTACAAATTATAATATTTTAGAATTGTTTTGTCGTGCTTATTTATATCAGTTTATTACATTAGGTTGAAAATGGGATAGAGCCTACTCAAGCTTAAGTTTCTATATTAACTCATGAACAACGTAAGGACGGTAGACCACTTAATGAGGAGTCTGCGAAGACATGGTAAGATTTATCTTCCCTTTCTTTTATATCCTAAAAGTGCATCTTCTAGTTTATGTTGGATTGAGTAAGCATCTTAAGTAATGCTTCCAAAAGTATCCACATTTAAGCCTTAAGACATATGAATATATGAGTTGTGACTTGCAGAGAAGTATGAATATATTTTAGAACTCTTCCAAAAGTATCGAATGTATGTAATTCTTTTTGTATGTGTGTGTCTATGTATAATATGTAATTTGTGTATATGTGTTCTTTTTAATCTTTACACGGGGTATGATTGTAAGCTGGTCTTTGTTGTTATATCTTTGGAAAGTCCAACTATCTTTGCTGTTAGAAGTTCTACTCTCTACTAAACTAGAAGATCGATGGATATGTATCTCTCAGGAAAAGGCATTAAATCTACTTCTGATGCCTTTTTGCAAATAGTCTGGACTTTGTGTTTTCAACGGGGACTTCTTTGTGGTCATAAAAAACAGGACTTCTTAGTTTTTAGGTGGAGACACACTTGATGCAAGATATCCCTAGTGTCAGTGGTTTAGCAAGATGATTTTTAACCTTGCTCATGTGGTTCCGCTGTTAATGAATATTTTCAGATTTTCCAGATGCATGAAATTTATAGAGCATCCGGATATTTCAAGGAGGTTGTTGCCGAGCAAAAGAAACAACTGTGAGTTTTTTTGGTTTCCTGTACTATTTCTTTTTTTTTTTTTTTTGGTCAATCCTTCCTGTATTATTTCATGGTTTTGGCGAGCAGTGCACATGTTTAAGTAGGAATTTATATGTTATAGTCCTCTAGTTCAGTACTCAAAAAAATAGTCCACTACTCAGGATCCGGGAAAGGAAATTTAGGGAGTATGTGTGGACAATGAAATTTTGTTAAGTTTAAATTACAAGAAATTTTGATTATATTAAATTCAAGATATATTAGTCCAAATAAATTGTGGGCTAATATAATTGGGTTAATTATTTAAGTCAATAAATATGGATTTAAGTAATGGTCCAATTTCATTGGGCTAGTCCATTTAATTGGGCTACATATGATGAACCCACTTTGTCAAGCCCAAGATGTCTATCTTATTCAAGAGGCCCAAATTGGTGCCACATGTCAAATGACGTGGCACGCCAAATCAAATAAAGGAGCTTATAGGGTCATGCCACGTGTCAAAATGATGCAGCATGCTTAGTCAAATCAAAGGCCAATGGAGATGCGCCATGTGTACAAGTGACGTGTTCCGGCCAATCAAATATCAGCATGTCAGCTTAATTCTGATTGGTCGAAAGAAGCCTGTCCTTATCACAACTCCTCCATCCTACAACTATAAATAGGGGTCTCATAATTCAGAAAAAGGAGAGAAGTTCTAACAAGAAGCCAGGGAGAGCTCGTGGATCAAACGCCGCAGATTTCTCTACAAGCTGAAAGCATTCAAGTACTCAAGTATTTCTCTAGAAGTTCTAGAGATCCAGACGAAAATTCCCAGTACGAAGTCAAAATCAAATCCATCATTCAAGACCAAGCTATTGTTGAAAAGCCCTTGAATTCAAGTCCAAGTCAAAATCAAATCCATCGATTGTTCAAGTTCAAGATCAAGCTCAAAAGCCCTTGAATTTATTGTTGAAAAGGCGAATCAGAGGAATCATAGAGATTGTAACACTCATATTCTGAAATCAAATACAACGATTGTTGATCAAGTTCAAGATCAAGCTCAAAAGCCCTTGAATTTATTGTTGAAAAGGCGAATCAGAGGAATCATAGAGATTGTAACACTCATATTCTGAAATCAAATACAACGATTGTTGCGATATTTTTCTGTCTTGATTATTAATTTCTCGACGCGAATTTTATTGTCTACAAATCATATCTCGAAAATCCCATAAATCCCTGGGATATTCACAAGATAGATCGAGGCATCAAATACTGTCTTATCAAACGGCCTGACGTTCATGGAGATCAAATACATCCCAAGAAGGCCCACATATCCAAATCTAAATCATCCTACGTTCGAGAAACAAGCTACTAACAACCCTTGAATTATGGAGAAATATTAGGAGAGAAGAATTAAGGGAATAAACATAATTGTACCCGGATTCTTATTTATAAAATGGGATCACTCTTTTTATTTATTTTGTGATTGCAGTTTATTTTCTATATCTTAAGAAAATTTTATTGTCTACAAATTCTGGCACGCCAAGTGGGACAATCTCTACCTCTCATCTCAATTTTTCAATCATCAAAGTTTAGCAACATCGTGATGACTTCAGAGAAGATCAACTCCAAATCAATTTCCTCCAAGGTTGATAGCTCCAAGTTCTCTACTGATGTGGAAAGCATCCTCGACATTACCTTTGGTAGCATTGGACCAGTTACAAGGAGCAAAGCAAGCATGTTGGGATAACAAGCACTCCAAGTGTCGTCCGTAACAATTCCTGTTTTTGGATCTTCATCTCCAAAAGGAGCGAGATCCTCTACTGATGCATCGGAGGAAGGAAGCAGCATTGCTGAAAAGATTAAGAAGACTTTAGCTCTACTTAATCTCTCTGGATCCAAGAACTCTGCTATGAAGGAAAATGATGATACTTCAAGTGACGGATCCTGTCCACTCGCACCACATGAAGTAGGCCAGTCAAAGATCAACTTATGCGATAATGTATGCTATTCTCCAACATCCCCAACAATCATGCAAGCAATGGTAACTAACGCTTCGTCAATGGAGGAGACACTGGCAAACTTGGCAAAGGTGATTGATGGCTTGGCCAAGCATGTGCAAAATCAAGATGCTCGGATTGAGAAGTTGATGGAAAAGATGGATAGATTAATGGAAGGAGAATCTAGCCACGCACCTGGGAAGGGTCCAGAAGTACAAGAGACTGAACCTCGTGCAAAACAAGTACCACCTACCAAGGAAATTCTGTTTTTCCGGGGATGATCTCGCTTGACCGACTAAAGGAGTTCATCGAAGGGGACTATCAAGGATAAGTACGAAGTTGCCGCCAAGTCTTCGTTTACTTACGAAAAGCCGTACACTACAAGAATTGATAGCTTCAAGATGCCCGCCGGCTATCAACCTCCTAAATTTCAAAGAATTTGAAGGCAAGGGAAATCCAAAGCAACATGTTGCACACTTTGTTGAAACATGTAATAACGCTGGGACCTATGGAGACTATCTTGTCAAGCAGTTCGTCCGCTCCCTCAAGGGGAATGCCTTTGACTGGTACATTAATCTTGAGCCTAATTCTATCGATAGTTGGGAGCAACTAGAGCAGGAGTTCCTTAATCGCTTTTATAGCACAAGGCGTACTGTGAGCATGGTCAAACTTACAAGCACTCGCCAAAGGAAGGGCGAACCAGTTATTGATTTAATCAATCGATGGAGAAATGCAAGCCTAAACACAAAGATAGGCTCGGCGCGAAGCTTTCTCAATAGAGATATGTATCCAAGGAATGCATTGGGGGCTTCACTACATCTTACAAGGAATTAAGCCAAGGTCTTTTGAAGAACTAGCTACTCGTGCTCATGACATGGAGTTGAGCATGTCTTCCACTGGGAATGAAGTAATGCCCATCTATGACCCTCGCAAAGGAAAGGACAAGCAGGAACCCAAGAAATGGAGCAAATTCGTTCCCAAGAGTGACAACAAAGAATCTATGAACGTCAATGTCTTGCCTGTAAAGTTTACTACGAAGGTGAGCAAGAAGCAGAGTATGAAAGCAACTTTCTTCCAAGATAACAAAAGTCGAAAGTCGACCTTGAAGGAAATGCAAGAAAGAGAATACCCCTTCCCGGATTCGATGTCCCCAAATTTTTGATGAATTACTTGGCCGAAACTCATTGAGTTACCCGAGATGAAGCGGCCCAACGAAGCTGGAAGAACAAACGACCCGAACTATTGCAAATATCATCGACTTGTGGGTCATCCTCTTGAGAAGTGCTTTGTCTTCAAGGACAAAGTTATGCAGTTGGCTAATGAAAACAAGATTCTGCTTGATGATGAGAAGGCAAGTTCGAATCAAATCTCAATCACCTTTGTCTCTTTCGATTCGGTCCAGATATGTAGCTTTGAAGAACATGAGGGAGGACTATTGGAGGAAGATAGAACCCAAGTTGATGAAGCCAATGATGAAGGTTGGATTCTGGTGACTAGGCGGACATGCTATAAAACAAGTCCACGAAAAGAATCATCTAAGCAACCAACAAGGAAAAGGATGGTCAGAAGACTAAGGAAGCAGAAATCAGTTGAGCGTCCGAAGAAAGCAAAAGTGGAGGAGAACTACCACCAAGAACCACGACGTCCTGTGACTTTGGGGGAATTCCTACCAAGCTGGTTCCGCAACAAGACTGCTCGAGACAACACTGAGGCATCATGCTTCAATACTGATAAAGAGGAAGCAAATGATGAAAGCCTATTAACATTGTCTCTGTCATCATTTGAAAAGCTCGTTGAATCTTCTTCGAAAGAGGTAGACACATGTGATACAAGAATCACATTCACAGATAACGATCTTCTACTTGGTGAAACACTACATAATCGTCCATTGTACATGATGAGTTATGCCCTCGAGAAGAGGATAAACGAATCCGATAGATGATGGATGCGGAGTTAACATTCTTCCTATTCGTACAATGAAGGAACTTGGCATCACAATCAAGAACTTTACGAAAGCCGCTTGATGATACAAGGATTCAATCAAGGGGGCAACGAGCCATAGGTGCGTCAAAGTAGATATCACCATCGAAGATTTGCGATCAAGTGCATGGATGCATGTCATCAACGCAAAGACTTCGTATAATATGTTGCTTGGGAGCCATGGATACACGAGAACAAAGTTGTCCCATCTTCCTACTATCGGTGTTTGAAGTATCTCGAAGGCGATGTCGAGAAAAGATAGTTGCTGATGATAAGCCATTTACTGAAGCAGAGTCGCACTTCGTCGATGCGAAGTTCTACTTGAAGAACTACACTGTGAAAGAAGTAAAAGTCGACGATATCACAACGTCCAACGCGAGAAGGTCGCAACTAAAAGAGGCAGATGAGACCATTGGAAAAGGTGGAATCGATGCTTTGCCGCACCCCTTGGTCCGAATAAAGGAAATATTGTGTCTTTGAAAAAGAAGAAGACAACTCCCGTGCTCGCTATGTTCCAAAGTTGAAGAAAGAGGAAGGGCAACCATCGAAGCTCAAGGAAATGTGCTAGGGGGCTAACTCTCCCTATCAGACGGATTGACGCAATAAATTTGTCCTCAAAGCTACTTGGAGACTTCGTGGCTCAGAATCCGCCGCAAAATATGGCACTCCCTACAAAACGTACAAATGAAGGCTTTGATCCAAATGCTTACAAGTTATTTGTCAAGGGCGGGTACAACCCCAACGAACCGTCAAAGTTAGGAAGCGCCGCCATCGTGAGCTAGCATGATGCAATCACGTGAAGGTTTGGGATACAAACAACCTCCGCCGCTCGCATATCCATAAGAAGGGCAAGTACCAACTACATCACCGTGGAAGATGAGTCGGTTGCTTCCAACAAAAGGCCTTCGGTGTTTGATCGTCTTGGAAAGTCGGCCACAAAAAGCTTCTATATTGAGAGATTAGGGCGGGAAACTGGCGAAGAAAAAAGGAAGAACAAGTTCCACAGAGATTATCAAAGCGTGAAAGCGCTTGCTTTACTGGAACCCGTAAGGATATATAAAGTTTGATTCCTTCTAGAATGAGGCGAGAAACAAACCTTGTGGTTTCATGTGGAGAGGTGCTAAAAGTAAAGTCTCACACTGTGGTGTATACCAAGGAGCGTGACGAAGATGAGGAAAGTGTAGGTTCTTCATATCATATTACTACACCAAGTGATCAAGATACTTCATTTCAGATGGAAGTTGCCGAGAAGTTGGAGGACATCTCCTCATGTTACCACATATCTTTCAATGATGGCGATCCTCGAGAGGATGAAGATGCCAAAGATGCTCCTCCAGAACTTGAAAAAGGGGTGAACACCACAGTAGACTCTTTGAAAGAAGTTAATCTTGGTACTGATGAAGACCCAAGGCCCACCTATCTAAGTGCTTTTCTAAGAGGTGATGCAGAAGACACTTATATGGAAATACTCAAAGAATATAGGGATGTTTTTGCTTGGAGTTATAAAGAGATACCTGGATTAGATCCCAAAGTAGCAGTCCATCATCTGGCGGTCAAGAATGGTGCCGAGTCCGTTACAGTGCCCAAAGGCATTTGAGACGCATTTGATTCCTTCAAGCGAAATGAAGTCAACAAACTCATTGAAGTTGGCTTTATTCGTGAAGTTAAATATCCTACATGGATTTCGAGTATCGTTCCCGTGAAAAGAAGACGTCCAAATTCGAGTTTGTGTTGACTTTGTGGGATCTTAACAACACGCTCTAAAGATGATTTCTCGCTTCCCATCCCAAAATTGATGATTGATGCTACCAGGCTACGAGGCGATGTCTTTCACGGACGGTTCATCCGCTATAACCAAATTCGCATGGCACCAAAAGATGAAGAGCTTACCGCATTTCGTACAACCAAGGGTATTGTTTGTTACAAAGTGATGCCTTTCGGTTTGAAAAATCCGGTGCCACATATCAAAGGGTTATGCGAGAATATCTTTGATGATTTTCTCCACAAAAATGTTGAATGTTAAGTAGACGATTTGGTGGTAAAATTAAAAAAGAGAACCGACCACTAGCAAGACCTGAGAATGGTGTTCGAGCGACTTCGGAGATATCAACTTCGAATGAATCCATTGAAATGTGCCTTTGGAGTTACTTCTGGAAAATTCCTTGGTTTCATTGTTAGACATCGAGGAATCGAAATTGATCAAGCCAAAGTTGATGCGATTTTGAAAATGCTCGAGCCTCGAAATATTCATGAGTTAAAAAGTCAACAAGGCTAGCTTACATTAGGAGATTCATTTCGAATTTAGCCGAGCGTGTCAACCATTAGGTCGTCTCATGAAGTAGGGGCGCCCCTTTCAAGTGGACGAAGTACGTACTAATGCCTTCGAGAATATCAAGTCATATTAATGAAGCCTCCAAACTTAGTAGCCCCCGTACTGAAAACCATTGATACCGTACATTTCGAAGATAAGAAGGTCGGTTGGAGCGTTGTCGTTGACGAATAACGAAGGGAAAGAAAATTCTCTTTACCACTTCGAGCGTAATGATGACACCTAACGAGCCGAATTACATACCAATTGAAAAGTTATGTTTGGCGCTAGTCTTTCGATTCAAAAAAGTCACACTACTTTGTCATAGTGTTATCTTATTTCGGGGTAAATCCCATTAAGTTTGTGATGTCAAATCGGTCCTCGGTGATTGACTAGCAAGGTGGTACCTCCCGAAACTTTCAACAATTTGAGATCACATACATCCTGGGTCAGAAGGCCGACGGTGCATTGGCGAACTTCGGATCACCCGATACCCTCGATGATTGGGAGCTAACGATGAACTTCCCGACGAAGATGCAATGGTCGTTGAAATTCGATCTCTCGTGGAAAATGTACTTTGATGGTGCGCACAACGTGATGAGTGGGTGCCGGTACGGTGTTTGTTACTCCAATATGAGAAGTTCTACCATACTCCTTTACTTTGACACAACGTTGCTCCAACAATGTCGCTGAATATCAATGTTATATCCCGTATTTCGTACATTGGGACAATCCGGGTTAACTATGATAAGTTAGGGACAAGACCATTCCGAGATACGAAGTCGGGACTTTTGACCTTCGATTTTGTTTTGAGACATAATTTGTTCATGAATTGGTTGGCATAGAACATTTGGAAAAATTTGGGACTAAAAGTGGAATATTGAGAAGTTGGGAATTATTGGAAAAAGGCCATGTTGGCCGTGTGGTTTGGGAGAGGGCCCCACACATTTTGTGGCCAAATTTAATTGGTCCAACCCATGTGTGGGCCATGGACACTTGGATGATTCATCTAGAGCATAAAAGATGACTAATAAGTCATCTTTCTTCATTTCCACACTTAGAAAAAAATCAAGACTTGGAAGAAGAACAACAACAACCATTCGGCCAAAAGAGCAAAATTTAAGACCAAGATTTAGCCATCACAAAAATAATTCCTTCTAGCAAACCCACTAATCAAGGGTCCTCATTAACGTGGAGTTGTTGTTTGAATAATAGATCACTCGTTTCATCAATCGCAAACCCTAGCCAAGTTGTAAAGTTGAAGGAAAAAGGTAAGATTTAATCTTGTTTTATGTGTTATGAAGGATTTGTGCATGTTGTAGTATGTCAAAATGGATGAAAATCATGAAATATGGCATGTTGGAGTTGAGGCCGTGTGCATGGTATATAGCCAAGGATGTGTGTGTTGTGTTGAAGTGATGAATCAATTCTATGTAGCATGTTTAGTTGTGTAGTGTGAAGAAATGAATGAGAATCATCAATATGTGTATGTGTAGTGTTGGCCGAATATGGGTCATGTTATGTGACAAAGAATGAATTAATGTTACTTAGTGTTTTAGTTGTTGTCGTTATGAATTCTATGTTGACGATAAGCGCTTAATGACTCAAGTTGATGTTGGAATGGTTGTGGGCTGGTTTGGAGGATTATGTGCATTTAATGTAATTTCTATATTAATGAGAATGACATTGTTAAAATGTGGATTGTTGGTGTAAATCATGATTCGGAAGTTAGGAATGTGTTATGGAAGTGGTTCTTGGGTTTGGGAACAATTTCGGGTGAATTGGAGCATTTGTTGGATTGTTGGAAACATTGTGTGAATTGTTTAAAGAGTTATTGAATATTGTTTGAATGGTTTCGGATTGGTAATTGAATATGTGAGCATTAGTGTTAGTTTGATTATATGTTGGTTTATATGTATGTAGCTAGTGAACATAATTGGAATGTTGTCGGAATGTGGGAGAGAATTTTTAATGTTTGAATGCGTTTTGAATTGTTTGGATTTTTGGAATGATTTTGGTGTTGTTTTTTAATTTTTAGTTAATTTGGTTTGATTTACGGGGATTTCCCCCTTTTTTGAAA
>NC_081347.1:20068958-20161430 GCF_029784015.1 Lycium ferocissimum | reverse complement strand
CTTCCCTTGTTTTTTTAAAACCCAAATTTTGGTTGAAGGGGGAACTATATTCACAATATATTTTGGATGATCCACTATATTTTTATTAGATTTCATCTTTTGATATTCACTTATTTTATTATTTCAGGTCATAGAGTATGATGAAGCATGTGCAAGATTTCAATCGGACGAAGAATTGTAGAAATTGTTTGAGAGTTGTGCATCGTTTATTTTGTTTTTGTTGGTATTGGATAGGATTAATTATAATGATTTTAGGTTTTTAGCTCAATCAATGTAAGTTTATTTTACGGCCGAGGATATGTTAATATCATGAATTAGTACTTGATTTTGTTTGTCTTGGTTTAATGCAATATATTATGCTTTTATGAATCATTTGCCAATTAGAATGTTGTTTTATAGTAATATTTAAGGCAATAAGTTGTACTTTTCATTTGCCGCCAAAAGGTTGAGCATTTACCAGTAATTTATTTGAATTTAGCGGCAATAAAAGGGGCACTAAAAGTGAAAATTATGTAATTTTCAGGACATATTTAATAGCCATTATAATTGCCGCAAAATAATTGCCTATAAAACCAGTTACTTTTAGCGGCGTTTTAATTAGATTTGGTGGCAATAAAGTGGACGCTAAAAGAAGTGAACTAAGCCAATTTTGAATAGATTTAGCAGCAATTTAATTGCCGCTAAATGATTGCCACTAATGCTTATGTCTTTCAGCGGCAATAAAAACACCCTTTACCAGCATTCCTCAGAATGGCCGCTAAAGGCTTTAGCGACGCCAGCATCAACGGCCAATGTTTAATGGTCGGTAAATGTTTTGGCGGCAATAGTTATTGCCGCTAAAGACATTTTTTATTGCCACTAAAGGCATTTTTTGTAGTAGTGAGTATATCATGATGAATCACCGTAGCATACACTTTATCTTAAGGGGGACACAACCTTGGTTTCTTTTAGCCATTTATTACAACCAAAAGCAATTAGTTAATTAACAACTAATTTTCTACAAACTCAACAGAATACGAAACTAGACCGTAAGAAAGTGCTATATACGACTTTAGTAACCTTTTCACATCATATTCTCTGTGGGATTGGACTTCAACCTAGTTGGGTTACTATATTTAACATCGTCCGCTTTACATCATTTAATAGGTGTAATTTGAGCGTATTAAATTTTAGCACCGTTGCTGGAGAATGCGGTTTTGCAATTACTAAAGAGTTTGTGCTTTACTTAAAGTCTTTTTCTATTCCATCACACCTTGTCTGTTGTTTACTGTGAATGAGGTATTCACGAACAACAGAGGAGGACGTCGAGCAGGTGGTGATAGGAATGTGCAAGTGCAAGACCCTCCAATGGAAGTGGAGATGGAGAATGTTCTTACGAATATGTTAGAAGAGGTGGAATATGCCTCTGCTATTAGTCCACCGAGGATTAATGCTGCAAACTTCAAGATTGACTCCACTATTTACTAACTGCTCAAACTTGAGGGATATTTTCAAAACTCTACTGACGATGACCCTCACCAACATTTGAAGAACTTCGTGGGTATGTGTGCACAACATATGCAAAATGTTGTTCCAAATGACGCTATTTGGCTAAAAGTTTTCAAATACTCTTTAGCCGGTGAAGCAAGAGTTTGGTTTGAGAAGCTGCCTCACAACATTATTCGTGCATGGGGAGAGCTTGTTGCTATTTTTCTTAAGAAGTGGTTTCTGCCAAGCAAGAAAGCTGAGATTCGTGACAAGATATAGGATTTCAAACAGCTTCCTGGGGAACAACTATTTGAGGCTTGGGAGAGATTCAAGGAATATTTGCAGAAGTCTCCTAATCATGGTTTTCCAGAAAATATTTTAATGGAGAAGTTCTATAGAGGGCTAGATCCGTTGACCCAAGCAGTCGCAAACAATAAAGTTGGTGGGTGTTTTATAGCTAAGACATATGCCCAAATCACTCAATTGCTTGATAAGCTTAATACTCACAATCAAGCATGGCAATTGGGTGGTACTGACAGTGTAGCCTATGGAGATCCAATGATCCATAACATTGTGAAGTAGAACCAAGAAACTCAGCAGATGCTAGCTCAGACAAAGAACCAATATTTCTTTACTGACCAAGAGACTTGATGAAAAAAAAAGCGAAGAAGGTTAATATTGTCGAAGAAGTTCGGGAATGCCTAAGGGAATGTACCAAGTTCAAGAGGGTCCATATCAAGAGGGGCCACCTATGCAGTATAAGGATGATAACTATGTTAATAACTCTCAAGGGGGTTACCAAAGGCAGAATTGTCAAGGTGGCTATCAAAATTAGATGCAGAATTAATGGAGACCTCAACAGGGACAAGGTAATTACAACAACAACAACAACAACTATGGTGGCTTGAACCGGGAAACTACAACAATAATAATAATAACTTTGGAAATAGGAGTTCCAATCCCTATATTCCACCGAAGGGTCAGTCGACTAAACAAGAGGTGATAGCCAACCAAGATAAAGCAGATAGAATATTGAGGAGGCCGACAGAAACAGTGGGATCTCATACGGCTTCCATTCAGAAGCTCAAGTCACAGATGTGAGATATTTCCAGAGAATAACACCCTCCACAGAAGGGAGGACTTCCTAGTGACACTACTCCAAATCCAAAGAATAGGGGAGGTGGCATAGACCGTGTATAAGCTATCAGTACTCGGAGTGGTAAAATACTCTGAAGTGTTGAAAAAATGTGATAAATCTCGAGCCAATTGCTGAAGAAGAAGAGGCACAATCCGATGTACCAATAATTATTAATGAGGTCCAAACAAAAGTTCCTACAGTGAAGCAGGTTAATGATGTTCCAGTAAGTTCTAAAAAGCAGGAGGGCAGCAATGACATTAGCAAGTCAACGGTTAAAGGGGCTCTTCGTCCTTTGACTCAATTATTTAAAGCCACGCCTCCTTTTCCTCAGAGGTTGGCAAAGAAAACCGAAGATGATAAATGTCAGAGGTTCTATAGTCAGTTAAAGCAACTTTCCATGAACATCCCTTTTCTTGATGCCTTTCAAGAGATGCCAAGATTTGCAAAATATTTGAAGGAGTTGTTGACTAAGAAGAGACCTATCAAGCATGACACTGTGAGTCTTACTCATCGTGTTAGTTCTATTATATCCACTACCAATGTTTAGAAGAAGGAGGATTAGTTCTATTATATCCACTACCAATGTTCAGAAGAAGGAGGATCCAGGGTCCTTTACTATTCCATGTTCTGTTGGTCAGCATGATTTTGCTCGCGCTTTATGTGATAACGGGGCCAACATAAATCTCATGCCTCTTGCTATCTATAAGTAATCGGGTTTGGGAATTCCTAGACCTACCACTATGCGATTGCAAATGGCTGATAGATCTATTAAAAGGCCAATTGGAGCTGTGGACGGTGTGCTTGTTAAGGTTGGTGAATTCGTATTGCCTGCTAATTTGGTAATCCTCGATTGTACTATTGATAGGGATATTCCTATTATCTTAGGGAGACCTTTCCTTGCTACGGGAAGGGCTCTTATGGATTCTGAAAATAATGAAATTAAGTTTCTAGTCAACGATAAGGAAATTATTTTTAAAGCGAATAAGGGGATGAAATTACCGAGTGCTTATGAAAGCATTTCGGTTAGTGATTCTATCGATATGGTGGATGAAGCTGTTGAATTAAAATGGCGGAAGAATGTTTGGATGAAGCTCTTGCTGCCATTTTGGTTAACTTCGATGGTGATGATATGGAAGGTTATATGGAGATGATGAATTCTCTTGTCGGGTTGGGTTCTCATTCCTACCAACCAAAGAAGCTCGACCTTGATCATGAAAATAGAAAGACTCCTCTAGCAAAACCATCTATTGAGGAGTCGCCGAAGCTTGAGCTTAAGCAACTTCCTTCACATCTAAGGTATGAATTTCTGGGTCCAAATAATACTTTGCCAGTGATTGTGTCTGCATTATTGAATGAGAAATAGACGAAAAGGTTATTGGAGATTCTAAGAGAGTATAGACGTGCGATTTGGTGGACCATTACTGATATTCGGGGTATTCCTTTGGGTATTTGTGAGCATAAAATTTAGCTTAACGAGGACAATACACTGAGTATTGAACATCAGAGAAGATTAAATCCACCCATGCAAGAGGTGGTTAAGAAAGAGATTATAAAGTGGTTAGATGATGGAGTTGGTTATCCTATTGCGGATAGTAAATAGGTGAGCTCGATCCAATGTGTTCCGAAGAAGGGAGGCATCACAAAGGGTGCCTACTACTAAGAGCGAATTGATTCCTATAAGGACAGTGACTGGGTGGTGCGTCTGTATGGATTATCGGAAGCTAAATTCTGCTACTGTAATGACCCTTCTGGTCGTTATGGGGAATGTAGGATCACCCCACCCAAATGTAACCTTTCCAAGGGTAGAACGAACCAGTAGAAACTCAATCGTGTAAGCTTATAAGTTGAAACTTGACTTGTTTATGGTTGTTACTTGATTTCCTTGAGTCTGTCGGGGGTGACGTAGAAAATTAGAACTCCGTTAGGAATTCTGAGGCCACGGGTGGATTCGTAGGGCGTCTTTATATATATGTACATGTTTGTTTTGTGTTTTGAGGCCTCGAATGAAATGTTGGGTGATAGGGGGAAAAATTGGACAAAAAGTTGAGCTCACTGCCCAAAATGGACTGCTGTGGTGGTGTAGCGGCACTTTGACCGTTGCCAGCGGTTATCCATGTTCTCGGTGGTTCCTGTGGAGGGCGGTGGACAGCTATAGCGGCACCGCTATAGCGATGGACAGACCGCCATAACGGTCAAGCGGATCTCTTTAGTGATCGCATAGCGGAGGCGCCAGCAAATGCGCGGAGATGATCGGGGCCGGAGCGCTCAACGAAAAACAAGGCCCGAATTTTTTATACTTAGTCTCATATTCTCATTCACAAAACACCAACACACTTCCCAACAAGCACCTAGGGTGAAATTCCAAGCTAGGGCAAGAAACTCTTGAGAGGTAAGTTCCATCTATTCCATTCTCCTTCATAATTGTTATCCCCTTCGTCGGTCCTTAATGCTGAAATTGCCCTAGAATATTAATAAACCTTCTAAACTTGATGGGTTATGGTTATTTTCCCTTAGTTATCATCGAAAGGCTTGGGTTAATTTCTCTTAATCATGAATTGAACACTTAGAGTTATAAACTAAGTGAATGGAGACCTAGGATTCTATAAAAATGGTGTCTTGACCATAAAATCTGCTTGTAATGGGAATATTGATAGAATGTTGTTATAATTTGATGATTAATGAATTCTAAGGCCCTTGATAAATTGCTTAACACCTAGAAAATCATCCACTCCTTGGAATGGGGTAAAGGGAAGGGTATTCTTGCATTGGTACTTGTGATTTGAGTAATTGTGACTCATTGAGCCTTCTATTTCTAGACTTTGAGCGTTCTGAGGCTTTAAGGAAAGGAAAGGCTATAGCGAAGTGACTTGCATTGTCCCGGCTTTACATTTAGGTAGGTTACGGTCTACTTGAGTTAGACTTTGGTTAGTTGATTATATGTTTGCGAATTCTTTAGGAGAAAGCATGTCTAGTTTTCATGCATGATATTGTGTGGCTAAACTCCTATGTGATTGTGATTCAGTGATTGTGTAGGCTTCGTGCCACTATTTTCTGTAGTGTATGTATTGTGATGAGTAGCTAATATGATCTTTTCGATGGTAATGCAACATGGAATGATGATTTGAGTATTGATATTGAGAAGGTAAGAAACACTGTTCTGTAAAGAGGTATGGAAAGGCACATATGTGACCTAGATTATGGGCTCGTGGTCCGAGGTTAGTTCTGAAAATGAGAGGTACATTGATATGTCTCGCGTTCGAGGTTCGTTTCGAAGCGGAGGTTTGTGCTCGGGTCCGAGGAGTGTTCCGGAACAAGTGGTACATAGACACCATGGGTCCCCTGCAGGTCATGACTACTGAGCAGTGACATCAGTTAGCATGTGTGTACAGTGAGTGTGGTCATTGTGTTAAACTTATTTCCGTTGTGGCTTACGTGATTGTGATTCTTGACATTCTTGGTGGTTTGATTGTGATTATTCTTGGTTGACTTGCTGTGGTTTATTGATATTCATATCTGTTGACTGGCTTGTTTATTCTATTAATTTTATGAAATATGCATGATACTAATCTTAGTCGGCCTATAATATCAACTGGTACATAGTGTTTGTACTGATACTACCTTGCTGCATTCTTTTGAGTGTAGATTTTGATACGGTACTGCTACCTGCCCTCACATCTAGCGTGGAGGATATTTGATGATAGATTTAGGGTGAGCTTCTTCCCATGCCAGGCCGCCCGAAGATCTTCTTCTTATGATGTCTTTTCTTATTCTGGACATTATGGATATTTATTAGCCAGATTTCATTCCTTAGACATATTTTAGATTAGAGTCCTATACGATGACTTTTAGATTTTGTAATAGTTAGAACTTCTACACTTATTTCAGTATGTTGCGGTATGACTTATTTTGTTTATTTGATGCTTGAATGAATAATAACTGATTTGCTTGGTTAATATAAAATCGGATTCGAACAGATAGATGTCTTGTGTGTTGGTTCGCCCACTAGGATTTAGTTGGGTGCCGGTCATGGCGGGGTGGGTCATGACAGCTACTTGCAAGGACCATTTCCTTATGCCTTTTATTGATTAGATGCTTGATCGGCTGGCGGGAAGGTCATATTATTGCTTCCTAGATGGGTACTTTAGCTATACCAAATTAATATTGCTCTTGAAGATCACGGGAAGACTACTCTCACATGTCCTTATGGGATGTTTGCTTTCAGCAGGATGCCGTTTGGTCTTTGCAGTGGTGTATTATGTTTATTTTCTCAGATATAGTAGAGGAATTCTTAGAGGTCTTCATGGATGATTTTTCGATTGTGGGAGATTTGTTTGATGAATGTCTTGACCATTTGGGTCGCGTGCTGAAGAGATGTGAGAAGAGTAATCTTGTGCTTAACTGGGAGAAATGCTATTTTATGGTGAAGGAAGGGATCGTCCTCAGTCACAAAATCTCTGAAATGGATTAAGGTTGATCAAGCTAAAATTGATGTTATTACCAAGCTTTCTCCACCTATCCCTGTGAAAGGATTCCGAAGTTTCCTGGGGCATGCTAGTTTCTATCGGCGCTTTATTAAAGACTTCTCCAAGATAGCGAATCCCATGTGCAAGCTTTTTCAAACAGAGGCTAAGTTCGAGTTTGATGAGAAGTACCGCAAGGCATTTGATGAATTGAAGGAGCACCTGACTTCAGCTCCTATTATTGTATCTCCTGATTGGTCTCTGCCATTTAAGTTGATGTGTGATGCGAGTGGTTGTGCTATTGGTGTTGTTCTTGGTCAAAGGCATAATAAGATCATGCACCCAGTTTACTATGCCAGCAAAATGCTAAATGCGTCGCAGATGAATTACACTGTGAATGAGCAAGAGCTGCTTGCTTTAGTATATGCTTTTGAGAAATTCAGGGCCTATCTATTGCAAGGCAGTGGTATACACCGATCATGCAGCGTTGAGATATTTGGTGGCGAAGAAAGATGCAAATCCATGATTGATTAGATGGTTCCTCTTGTTGCAAGAATTTGACTTTGAGGTGAAAGATCGCAAAGGATTCGAAAATTAGGCAGCAGATCATCTTTCATGGCTTGAGGAAGCTGTGATATAAATGATGCATTCCCAGATGAGAGGGTTCTAACGGTGTCTTTTGAGATGGCACTATGGTATGCAGATATCGCCAACTTTTTCGTGACAGGTGTTATTCCACAGGAAATCAAAGCATATCAAAAGAAGAAATTATTAAGGGACTCTCATCAGTATTACTGGGATGAGCCATACCTGTTCCAGACATGTACTGACAATATCATTTGGCGTTATGTTTCAGAATCAGAGGTGATAGATATTCTGAAGGCTTGCCATGACTCTCCTATTGGGGGTCATCATAGTGGAAACCAGACTGCAGGAAAAGTGCTTGAATGTGGGTATTACTGGCCAACACTTTATCATGATGCTAACTTGATGGTGAAATCCTATGATGAATGCCAACGTCAAGGGGATATTTCTAAGAGGCATGAGATGCCTATGAACTATGTGATGAAAGTTGAACTCTTTGATCTTTAGGGTATCAACTTCATGGGGCCCTTTGTGAGCTCTGGTTGCATGAAATACATTCTGGTGGCTGTTGATTATGTCTCAAAGTGGGTAGAAGCAGCGGCTTTACCCAACAACGAGGCGAAGAGTGTTATTAACTTTCTAAAAAAAAAACATCTTTACCCGATTTGGCACCCCACGGGCTTTGATTATTGATGGCGGGACGCATTTCTATAACAAGGCATTTACAGTCTTGGTTGCAAAGTATGGTGTTGATCATCGGGTGGCCACTCCCTATCACCCTCAAACTAGTGGCCAGGTGGAAGTCTGCAATTGAGAGATAAAGAGCATTTTAGCCAAGACGATAAATGTAAACAAAATCGACTGGGCTCGAAAACTTGATGATGCTCTTTGGGCGTACAGGACAGCATTTAAAACGCCCATTGGGACTTCTCCTTATAGGCTGGTTTTTGGTAAGACGTGCCATCTACCAGTCGAACTTTAACATAAGGCCTTGTTGGCACTAAAGAAGTTGAACACGGACTGGGAAGAAGCAACCAAGTTGAGGTTATTTCAGATGAATGAAATGGATGAATTCTGGTACCATCCCTATGAAAGTGCAGCCTTGTACAAGGAGAAGATGAAATATATCGGGACTTTCAGAAGGGTGACTCCGTCCTTCTATATAACTCAAGGCTGAAGCTCTTCCCGAGCAAGTTGAAATCCAGATGGTCCGGACCTTTTGAGTCGGTAAGTGTTTCAGCCAATGGCTCGATGGATTTGAAAACCATGGATGGAACTCGGACATTTCGGGTTAATGGCCAGAGGGTAAAGCACTACCATTGGTGCATTAATAGAGATAGAGTCGTGGATAAGCACAGGCTAAAGCATGGATACACTCCTGACCTGGAGTAAAATGATACCACCATCGTGCTGTGACGTTAAATCAAGAGCTGCTTGGGAGGCAACCCAAGTTTCTTGCTTTTTGTTGTTTGAATTCACATTTCCATTGTTTTTGTTTGTGTTGTTTAATGTGTGTTGGTGTGAAGGATGTAGGGAAAAGTTGCTTAGAGAATCACAGGTACAGGAGCTAGTTCCACAGACCGTCAAAAAGTTCACGGTCCGTGGAACAGAGCGTGAAAAGAAGACCTCAACATAGCTCTCTACAATTGTTTCACGAGTGAACCCACGGCCCGTGGAAAATGGTCATGGAAATAGTCATCACTGTGATTATCACACGGTCAGAAGAACGGTCCGTGGAATATTTCATGGGCCATGAAATTGACCGTCGATTGGAGGTTCAAAGCAGTCATCACTGGAATGGTTTCTCGGTATAATTAACGGACTATGAAACTTTCCACAGTCCTTGTTTTAGGTCATGGAATTTTTAGTGACCACGTCACCATGGGCCCATGTAAGTACCGTGTTTTGGGCCGTGAAATGATTCACGGCCCGTGAGAAGGAAGCGTGAATTGGTTTACTAGAATAAAACCCTAAATCACCCCCAACTTTTCCCACCTTCCAAATACCTGTTCAAATCGCACGACCCCCAATTTTCCCACCTTTCATTTTTTCCGTCCCATCCAAAAGTCCTAAAACCCTGCACCTTCAACCCCACCATCACCCACCATTACTCAATGCACAACCCTCTATCTTCCATAACTCATTCCTCATACCCTATTATACAACCACCATTGCGCCACCATCAACCTAACACCCCCAACAATCCATTGCACAAGTTTTTGTGCTTCGTGTTCTCTTCTTTTAGAAATTGTTAAGTGTTGTATTAATTCAAGCAAGAAACTATCTTCTCTCAGGTGTGTTCAAGTTTTACCCTTGATTCTCACATGGTATGAACCCTAAGTGGGTTGTTATTAATATTGCACATGATATTGTTGGGTTGTTATTGATGCAAAAGTGGGGAAGTCTGATCTACCCATTATTAGTTCAAATATTGGTGAATTAATTATTGCACATAAGGTGTTTGATGTTTCGCCTAATAGAGAATTTCTTGTGATATGGGGTGTACCTTGTGAGATAAGTTGGGGGATTGGGATTTGGTTTGCTGTGAAATTATGAACGACTCATAAAAAGATACTGTTGCAATTCCATTGAGTCGGAGGGCGTTGTGATTGAAGAATTCGTTCTTAAATCATGATGCCCGCCAACAGTTCGTATTTGGAAATAGGTGAAGTTTGAGTAACCTATAACTTGTGAGGAATTGATCATGTTAGGGAAGATGTTTATTTGACGTCTATTGAGTCGGAGGGCATTGTAATCAAAGAATTCGTTCTTAAACTACGATGCCTGCCAATTTGTCTTTAAAGTTTTTTTTTTAAAGGGTGAAGTCTGAGTAGCTTAGATTACATATTGACGTGAATCATGTGTTAATTTGAACCCAAATATGCAAGTCTGGTGTAACTTGTGGAAAGTTGCATATCTGAAGAACTATCAATCCAAATTCACGGACTGCGAATAAATTCACAGGCGGTTAAAAAGAGGGTGAAAAATATCTCTGAAAGATTTGGACTCTGTTTCAATTTGACAGTTGGATTCATGGTCCGTGAAAAGTTTCACGGACCGTTGAAATAAAACGTAAAAAAAATGTTTCCTAACTAGACTTACTGTTTTGATTCCATGGTCAAGTCCACAAACTATGAAATTTTTCATGGACTGTGGAACCCAACCGTTAAAATGGTTTAAAAAATTAGGTTCTTTGTTACACTTTCGCGATCAGATTCATGAACTGTAGAAAATTTCACAGTCCGTGACTATTGTATAACTATATGTGAAATGTTGTTATTTCAAATACTAATTCAGCTGTTATGCAGGTATGGCTCCAAAGAACCAAGTTAGACGAGGTGCTGCAAAGCAAACTGGCCAGGACAGAGGACAACCACTAGCTAGATCTAGACTCCGTGATGAAGAAGAGCATGCGGTTGAAGAGGAATCACCTCTCATTATGACCCGACAAAGAAGGGCAGTGCAAACTTCGGCAACCCCCTAGTCTGACGAGGGGGATTCGTCTTCACCTGCTGATAGTTCTGGTAATGAACAAAGTCCCAGCATATCAGAACAAAACACTAAAGCAGAGTTGGATAGTGAAGAGGTTGCACGAAGAGCTACAGGCTAGTGCAGATGTTGCACTGCACACTAACCCAAACAAGGTTGGGGTCGAATCCCACAGGGAATATGGAGAGAAAAGGGTACTAATTGTATGCGATACTAGTCTTTAAAGGCTTTAATCCTATTCCGAATAGTTTGAAATATTTGTTGTGTAATGTAAACGAATACTTTGACTTGAATTGTAATTAATGCGAGAGAGAGACTAAGGTTGTGTTCCCAGCTTTGATTAGATATTATGCTTCAGGTTTCAATGTGATATACTTCTAATGGTTGTTCTAAGAGTATGCACTCGATCTCTTAAGGACTTCCTAATGTTTCCCAACAGTTAGGCCGTATTTCCTCTTTATGATTTTTCCAAATGCGAAAGAGTTGAAATCGAAGAGCGACCAATAATGCCAATTAGACTTGTTCTTATTCCTAAGTTAGTCTATTAAACGAGGGTTAACGCCCCGAGTCATTGTTATTCAATCTTACCAATGCTAACTCTCTTTCCCAAGAAAAGTTAGTATAATGGCTTAGGCTAATGCTTGCAATCATTACCCAACGCTAAAACACAAAGATTGAATAAATACCACCAACCATTATGCATATATCAATAGTAGAAACCCATTCACATAATACCCATCATAGGGTCCACAACCTTAGAACTAAAATTAGCTACTCATTATTTTGTTTAACAAAGAAAGCTTAAAAGTTAACATAATGTACTTACAATACTAATACAATGTGGAATGAGGGTGAAGTTGATGCTTTAAATGCTCCAACAACTTCACAAATATCCAAGGCTTAAAGTTAATGCTCCCAAAAAATCTGAATAATTGTTAAAAACCTAACTTTAAGTATTTATAGGGCCAAAAATCGCGCCAAAGTTACGACAAAAACACCCTTCGCGGCATCGTTACGGACCGTAACACAGGTTACGGTCCGTCCTTCGGTTCCGTCCTTTGTCAGCTTGATATTAGGTCAACCGTTACGGCTTCTTTCGACGGACCGTAACACAGGTTACGGTTCGTATCTTCCAGCGGATCATGGCTTCAGTCTTTAGGGGCCAATGCGTTACGCCATGACGTTACGGGCCGTCTTTCTAGGCGTAACATATGTCAATATTTATTTTTCTTACTGGAAATTTCCTTTAGATTACGGTACACGTTACGGCCCGTAACATGAGTTACGGACCGTCCTTTTGAGCGGCACGTATCTGGATCTTCCTCTCAGGGTACGGACCACGTTACGGTCCGTAACTCGAGTTACGGACCGTCCTTTTGCTCCAAGTTGTCCATTTTTCAGCATTTCTTATCATTTCCGTTCCTTAGTCAACCAACCCTACAAAACACCAAAATAACATAAGAAACGATGTAAAAACACTTAAAAACAAGCAACACTTCTAGTGAAAAAGACATAAAATGTGCCGAAATTCACGGCACATCAACACCCCCAACTTAAGCTTTTGCTTGTCCTCAAGCAACTACAACAAGACTCACTACTAACACACGACATCTAGCAAAATAAGAATGCCTACGGTGGTTTTGGCACGTATTTCTAGCACAGACTCTTCAATCCAAGAAAAATATTGGGCTCTTATCCACGTCCTATTTGTGAAACAAGACGCACATTTTAGAACAATTGCAATTCACTATGCAACCTCAATTAATGACACAATCATAGTATGGGAGTCTCTATGCACATGAACTTCAACTTCCGGAAAGCCAGTTACTTCGCAATCTACAATCCTTACGCCCTCACATAGACCAAAGAATGTCCCAACACACATATTTACAAAATAAATGGGACAAGAGACTACAGAGACAGAAGGACACTCACACTCACAACAAAATTTGCATACCATACTTGCACATACCATAGGCTTGCCTTTATTTTCAATGCCTTCAACTTTGAACAGTTCGATTGTGATCACATTAGGACTTTTTTGGCTTGTAACATTGGCTTAGGGACGGGTAGGATAAATATTTGGATAGTGGTGACTCATCCTCCTTGACACTACATTTTGACTTCATTCACCTTTCTTCCTTTTGTTGTTGACCCTACAGCTCCGGTGTGGATTTATTTAGGACTTATATATATATATATATATATATATATATATATATATATATATATATATATATTATTTCTATTCTAACCACACCGAATCATGCTCCGCAATACTCACGATCACCCCCAACAGGCTTTTGGCCTCATTTTTTGCATTTTTCACTTATCACCCCCAACTTAGGCTTTTAGCCTCATTTTCCGCATCTTTCGCTTATCACCCCCAACTTAGGCTTTTAGCCTCTTTTGTCATTCTTTAGTGTCAAGGAGGGACTTGGTGCCAAATGGGTTTATTCACAGAAGGGATGGAGGTTAGTTAACGGCTAATCAAAGAAAAAGTCTATAGGCTCAAAATGGGAGACTAGGGATCATTTTCTGTACAGGCTAGGCTCATTTAAGATAAACAGGCTCTGGAGTCAATACAAAGAAAGCCTAAGATCACTTCACAATCAAACTCTCCTTAGAATTCACGCACGACCAACCGGGCAAGTTCTAGATTACAAGCATCATACACAAATAGAAACTAAGAACTCACAACACAATGGCATAAGGATTGTTTTAATACTTTGACTTGACTTCCGTTTGAAGATTTCACATACATGGACACCCTTTATTTGCAATGTCACTAAAAGAACCATACATGTCAATATTAATAACCCATTCTTGATGTACATCACAAATTCTTATTTTTTTTTCGGAGGGATATCATTGACTTGTAAAACACTTTTATATATGCTAGAAAACACGGACCACCACCACTTAAGTCATCCTTACTTTACTTTAACTACACAGCCTAAACATGCCAGGTTCAACATAAAATAACACCCCTCGGGAAAAGAACACATGGCAAAGAACAGCCGAGGAGGGTCCTAAACACATACTTAATATCACAATTTAAAACAAAAACAATACCAACAAAAACAAAAACAATATCCGATACCAAAAAATACCAATAATACCCAACAATTACCCTACACCCCCAACTTAGAAACATGCATTGCCCTCAAGGCATCCATATAATCCATCAATAGAATGTAGGGCCACCCTGGAGCGCACTAGGCGCTTGGATCTGCTGCAGCATCATGAGGTTGGATAACCTCGGAGGTAGGGGCAATGGTGGTGTGCTCAGTCGGGGACACCATATCAGGCTTGCCAACACTAGCAGTCCCAGTCTCAGTCGGTGGAGCAGAAGTATGGTGAGCCGGCTGAATGGGATGGGCTGAGCTAGAAGTCGCTCCAGTGGTGTCAGAACTCAGCCGGGACTCATGTCGGATCTTTTTCAATGTTCGCCGCTCCTCCTCCTCATTCTGTGGGTGCATGGCATCAAATGGATCAAGACTCTTGAGAATGGGATCAAGGTTTTCATCATCGAGCGCGACTCTCTTGCGCTTCCCTTTAGTCGAAGAGTGGGTATCCTCTTCCAACTCCTCCTCATGCTCCTCATCGACCGTTTTCTCAATCTCATCATCCCCAAGTAAACTCTCACCCGACTGATACAAGCTCTGTACCAGCCCTGTGTGTACTTTCAAAATTTGGTCCGTCACTGCAGCCACTTCCTGTGCCTTCAATTTCTGCACATCATCCTTTAGTGTCCGCAACTCACTCCGAACAGTCCCCAATTCCACAGCGGGGTGTGTCTTAGTCAGCTCCGTCATTCTGTTCTCAATACCATCTATCCGAGAGTGGATCTGTAGGTGGTCATCAGCCATCTGCTCTTTTATCGGCCTTAAAGCTGCATCAATAGCCTTTTTTGTGTACAACTTCAGCTCGGTCATGATCTGCTTGACCTGCCTATCTGTTCTATCTGCTTGCAGGACCACTGCCCCAAAATTTTCTCGGTTGAAAATCATCTTTCTCGCAAGTTCTGGTGGGACTCCCGGTATGGGCTGAGCCGGTGCTGGGCTCGCTCCAGTGGAAGAGGTGGGACCACCCGAAGTAGGCGGAACTGGAGCTGGCATGGGCTGTGGAGCATAGTCAGTCGGTGGAGCCTCAGAATCTGTGGGCTGACCCGCATCAGTTGCCTCAGCACCCATAATAGCTAAAGGTAGAACATCTGATCCCGTTGGCCCCTCCGGCACATCAGAAGACGAGGCAGATGGCATTGTACCTTGGCCCAACATATCATCTCTGCCCTTTGTGATGTCATAGATACTCTTGGCGATCACACTGTGGTCGATAAAGGGGAGGGGTTCTGGTCCCTCTCGCAAGCATAAGAGCGTGAGCAAACATGGATGAATTAGGGAAGTGGCTGGTTGTGTGGCTCTCTCCCGGAGATCTGCGGCTACCAGTCTTTCGATGTTGATCTTATACCTCGACATAAGGGCAGCCACAAGAACAGCTCTATCCGGGGTCAAATAATTATCTGCCTAGGTAGGACGGATGCGGAACAGAACAATCTGCCACCAAAACTTTACCTCAAGTGTGAGGGTGTTTTTCCAAATCCTCGTAGTGGCTGTCAACTTTGGCACTATTGCCCATTCGGGATCTGTCGACCGTGCAATCACCGAGGCCACCCATTTTCTGACCGGGATTGTATCTTTCTGTGCAATTTTGTAGACAAACTCTCCTTCTTCCGCCGTTGTAGGCGCATTATAATCCTCCCCGAATAGTACTTTATTGATGGCCATCGGAGAAACATCAATCTTCTTTTTGCGCACTACTACCTCATTCATGGCCGGCACTTGAGTTGCGCGCTGCCCTTTTTTCTGTGCTTTGAATACAGCAGCCCCATAAGAAGCGTAGAATTCTCGAACAAGAGCCGGGATGTAGGACCCCACAGGGTTTTTCAAAAACTCTAACTTGTGGAAGCGGAGAGTGTCACGTATGCCCGGATACCCATCGAGACCATCGAAGCTGACGTTCCGTTCCTCGAAAATACTTCTCTTCGGGCCCTGCCCCTCATGCTTTGCTAGCTCACACCCTTTGTTGTACAATTCTTCAGACCCCTCCACAGAAAATCGGAGGTCCTGCTCATACACAGCCCTCATCCGGATGTCAGTCTCTCTTCTTTCCTGTTCGCGCTCCTCCGCAGTAGGCTGTCTAATGGGTGGTTGTGGCCGGTGTGGTGGTGTGACAGCCTCCCTGGGTCTACTATGGCTCGACGAACTAGAAGAACCCTCCTCATCAGACGAGGAGGAACTTTCGGATGGTGAGGCTGGCCTGCTAGGTGCAGCGGGCTTCTTTGTAGCCCTTGTGCCTTTGAGTTGATCTTCATCGCGCAACCGTGAGGTTACGTTGCTTGCACCGCGACCTTTTCCTCTGCCGGCAACCTTGGGTGCAACCTTCTTTCCTTGCCTTGGGTTACCCATACCTGGTGAAGGCAAAGTTAGCTATGATACACAAGAAGCTTTTCAATTATACAACTTATTGGTTGAAGTTCAGGACTCCAATTAGCTCATGTACCGTAACACGGTCGACGGACCGTCGACAGTGTTACGGGCCGTATCTTCAACCGTAACTCATTTTATTCATTTATAACACCGGGATCGTAACACGTTCGATGGACCGTCAAACGTGTTACGATCCGTAACATCTTACCGTAACGTGACCCAAATTTCCAAAAAGTTTTGTGGAAATCATAGGTGTTACGGTATGATGTTACGGTCCGTCAAACGTGTTACGGTCCGTAACACCTTACCGTAACGTCACCCAAATTTCCAGAAAGTTTTCATGGAAATCATAAGTGTTACGATGGGGTGTTACGGTCCGTAACACACGTTACGGCCCGGAACACTGAACGTCGGGCAACATTGCACAGATTCTCAGCGTAGCCAAACTTTTTCGTTTAAGCACGAGGCCAAGATTTTCAACTTTATGCTCCTTGGGGTATGGTATAAAACACCAGTTGATCCCCTCACATACCTCGGGTTACTCAGACTTCACCCGATTTTATCCAAGTTTTCTTTGAAACCTTTTATCGAACAGTTGGCGGGCAAACCAATTTAGTAGTTTCACAAATGAAACTTTCAATCGGGATGCCCTCCGACTCAGTGGGAAACAATGTCCTTGTGCCCACGAGTCTCTCAAACAGCAATCATACCAAACCCAACCCCCACCTTTGTCAAATCCCGCGCAATTATTCAATGGGGATTCAAAATCATTCAAAATCATAAGTACATTGCATGGTATACGAATTTAATCATGGAAGATCATACCAATCCTATCGATAGATGGAAGACTAGAGAGAGTCAACACATTGTCATACCTGATCGTGGACGAAAATTGGATGAAAAACTTGAGACTAAACCAAAACAGCGATGGACTTCACGAGAACAAATCAACAGCGATGGTAGGGTAATAGTGGAGAGATGGTTAGGGAGAGAGGAAGAGAGGATGAGAGGGGTTATGAGGGAGAGGGGGAGTTAAAAAGAGGGAAAGGTGTCGTTTGAATTGGAATGTAATTGTCGGGTGATGTATTTAAACATTCCCGACCGTTACGCTTTGAGTTACGGACCGTAACCCAAGGTACGAGCCGTAACTCGTGTTACGGTCTACCCAAACGACCCCGTTTTCATGTTTCATTAATGACATGGCAATACAGCCGACGGACCGTAACTCGTGTTACGGTCCGTAATACCTGGCGTAACGGGTGCAAATTTTCCAGTGGTTGCCCAGATTTCTGTCAATGTTACGCTCATGCGTTACGGTCCGTAACGCGAATCGACGGTCCGTAACTCAGACCGTAACACTTGTCCCTCATCCTTCAGTGATTTCTGCCTTTTTTCATCTTGTTACGCTCCATTATACGAACCGTAACATGAGTTACGGGGCGTAACGTGGAGCGTCCTTTCATTGCAAACTTTAGCACTTACTTTCTTTTGGCCTTTTCTATCATCAGAATCCTAACACATTAGCAAACACCAAAAACATAAAAGAAAACAAAGGAAATACGATATTTAAAGTACTCATAAAGCAGTAAATGTGGGTTGCCTCCCACACAGCGCTTGGTTTAACGTCACGGCTCGACGTGATACCTCAATTTCCAGTTCAGGAACCGTATTTCAAACGATACCGATCAACCACTTTACCATCATCAATGCACCAATGATAGTGTTTCACTCTTTGTGCATTCACTTTAAAAGTCTGAGTGCCATCCTCGGTTTTCACCTCAATGACACTTCCATTTGGGGAAACACTTACAATTTCAAACGGACCGGACCATCGAGACTTTAGCTTGCCCGGAAAGAACTTTAGGCGCGAATTGTACAACAGGACCAAGTCCTTTGGCTGAAAATCCCTTTTGAGGATCTTCGAGTCATGATAGTATTTCATCTTTTCCTTGTACAACGTTGCACTTTCATAGGCGTTGTACCTAAATTCATCCATCTCGTTGATTTGAAACAACCTCAGCTTGGTTGCTTCATGCCAATCCATGTTCAGCTTTTTCAATGCCCAAAGGGCCTTATGCTCAAGCTCAATAGGCAAATGACATGCCTTCCCAAATACCAACTTATACGGTGAAGTCCCAATAGGCGTTTTGAACGCTGTGCGATATGCCCATAGAGCATCATCCAACTTTTTGGACCAGTCAGTGCGATTCACATTGACCGTCTTTGCCAAGATGCTCTTTATCTCTCTGTTGGAGACTTCAACCTGACCACTCGTCTGAGGATGATATGGAGTGGCAACCCTGTGATGCACGCCATATTTTTCAAGAAGATCAGCGAATGGTTTGTTGCAGAAATGAGAACCACCATCACTAATAATGGCTCTAGGAGTGCCAAATCTAGTAAAGATGTTCTTCTTTAGAAAGGCAATGACTCTCCTCCCATCATTGTTAGGCAAGGCCACCGCCTCCACCCACTTGGAGACATAATCCACCGCAACAAGAATATATTTAAGGCCATATGAGCTCACAAAGGGCCCCATAAAATCAATGCCCCACACATCAAAGAGCTCCACCTCAAGCACAAAATTCATCGGTGTTTCATGCTTCCGACCTATTGTGCCTTGGCGCTGGCATTTATCACAAGAACGTGCCAACATATTCGCATCACGATAGATGGCTGGCCAATAGTAGCCACACTCTAGCACCTTGGCTGCAGTTCTATTTCCACTGTGATGCCCACCAACCGGAGAATCATGACAAGCCTTCAAAATATCCATCACCTCAGATTCAGCCACACATCTTCTGATCATATTGTCTGCACAAGTCCTGAATAAGTAAGGCTCATCCCAATAATACTGTCGGCAATCTCTCAAGAATTTCTTCTTTTGATATGCCTTCAAATCTTCAGGAACAATGCCAGTTACCAAATAATTGGCAATGTCGGCATACCATGGTGCCACATCACCGGAGACTTAATCTTCGACTCTTTCATCCGGAAAAGTGTCATCAATATCCAGCACATCAATCGGTCTCCCTGCTGCTTCAAGTCTGGAGAGATGGTCAGCCACTTGATTTTCTGACCCTTTTCGGTCTTTGACTTCAAAGTCAAATTCTTGTAGCAACAACACCCATCTTATCAACCGTGGCTTAGCATCCTTTTTAGCCATTAAGTACCGCAGGGCAGCATGGTCAATGTGAACCACTACCTTGGCACCCAATAAATAAGCTCGAAACTTTTCAAAGGTATAAACAATAGAAAGTAGCTCCTACTCTATTACTGTATAGTTCATTTGAGCTCCATTTAGTGTTTTTCTTGCATAATAAATTGGGTGCAAGATTTTGTTGAGCCGCTGACCAAGCACAGCGCCAATTGCAAGACCACTGGCATCACACATCAATTCAAAAGGTAAAGACCAATCCGAGGACACAACAATAGGGGCTGAGGTCAATTTTAACTTCAACTCGTCAAAAGCCTTGATGCACTTCTCATCAAAATTGAATTTGGACTCCTTTTCCAAGAGTTTGCACATTGGATTTGCAATTTTGGAGAAGTCTTTGATAAATCTTCTATAGAATCCGGCGTGCCCCAAGAAACTCCGAACCCCTTTTACTGAGATGGGTGGAGGGAGTTTTGAAATCACATCGATTTTGGCTTGGTCAACTTCAATCCCCCTTTCGAAAATCTTATGGCCAAGGACAATTCCCTCATTTACCATAAAATGACACTTTTCCCAGTTGAGAACGAGGTTTGTCTCCTCACACCTTTGTAGCACCCGATCAAGATGGTCTAAACATTCATCGAATGAATCTCCCACCACAGAGAAATCATCCATGAAGACTTCAAGAAAGTTTTCAACCATGTCAGAGAATATGGACATCATGCATCGCTGGAAAGTAGCTGGGCATTGCAAAGACCAAATGGCATTCGGCTGAAAGCGAATGTCCCATAGGGACAAGTGAAAGTAGTCTTTTCTTGGTCTTCCAATGCAATGTTGATTTGGTTGTAACTTGAGTACCCATCCAAGAAACAATAATAAGACCTTCCAGCTAGCCGATCAAGCATTTGATCAATAAAAGGCATAGGGAAATGATCCTTGCAAGATGCAGTGTTCAGCTTTCTGTAGTCCATACAAACTCTCCAACCGGTGACAGTTCTTGTAGGAATCAACTCATTTTTAGAATTAGGGACAACAGTGATGCCCCCTTCTTTGGCACACATTGGACTGGACTTACCCATGGACTATTGGCAATCGGGTAAACCACCCCAGCATCTAGCCACTTAATAATCTCTTTCTTTACCACCTCTTGCATCGGTGGATTCAATCTTCTCTGATGCTCAACACTTGGTGAACTTTCCTCTTCCAATTGAATTCGGTGCTCACAAATTCCGGAGGGAATCCCCCGGATGTCTGCAATAGTCCAACCCAAAGCTCTCAAATGTTTCCTCAAAACTGCGATGAGTCTTTGAGTTTGGCCCTCATTCAGAAGTGATGACACAATAACTGGGAGAGTAGCATTTGCTCCAAGAAACTCATATCTAAGATGGGATGGAAGTTGCTTGAGCTCCAACTTCGGCGGCTCAATAATTGAAGGTTTTGCTGGAGGAGTTGTTCGCTTCTCTAGATCAAGAGATAATTTCTTGGGCTCATAAGAGTAAGACCCCAGACCGGTGAGTGAGTTCACCGTCTCAATATATCCCTCCATTTCTTCTGCATCAAAATTGACCAAGATGGCCGATAATGCTTCACCCAAGCATTCTTCTTCCATCTTGAATTCTACCGCTTCATCCACCACATCAAAAGAATTAATGACTGAAATACTTTGATAAAGACTAGGCAATTTCATACCCTTGCTGCGTGAAAAGTCACCTCCTCATCGTTAACCCGGAACTTGATTTCATTCTTTTCTGAATCCATAAGAGCCCTCCCTATAGCAAGGAAAGGTCTCCCCAGAATAATAGGAATTTCTTGATCAACAACACAGTCAAGAATCACGAAATCTGCCGGCAGTAGGAATTCCCCAATTTGAACAAGAACATCATCAACTACCCCAACTGGCCTTTTGATCGATCTGTCAGCCATCTGCAACCTCATGGTAGTGGGCCTTGGCATCCCTAATCCTGATCTCTTGAAAATCTCAAGGGGCATAAGATTTATGCTAGCCCCGTTATCACACAACGCCTTGGCAAAATCCTGCTGCCCTATGGTGCATGGAATGGTGAATGCTCCAGGATCTTCCCTTTTTTGCACTGTGGTCTTGGAAATAATAGCACTGACGCGATGAGTGATACCCACAGTGTCGTGTTTCAATGGCTTCTTCTTCTTTGTTAAGAGATCCTTCAAATACTTAGCAAACCCAGGCATTTCTTGGACAGCGTCCATGAAAGGAATGTTCATCGTCAATTGCTTAAGTTGATCATAAAATCGCAAACACTTGTCATCTTCTGTTTTTCTCACTAGCCTTTGAGGAAAAGGCGGTGAAGATTTGAACAATTGAGTCAAAGGGCGTAGAGCGCCAGAAAGTTTTGCCTTCCCCTTTTCATGTTTTTCTCCTTGTGCCTTAAGATTTTCAAGATTTTGTTCCTCTTCAGCTATAATAGGGACTTCCTCCTCTGTTTCTTCCTCCACAATAACATCAGACACATCAGGTTGTGCCTCTTCTTCAATAATTGGCTCAAGATCAATCACCTTTTTATCAGCACCTTGAAGTATTTTTCCACTTCGGGTGCTAATAGCAGCTACATGCTCCACAGAGTTCACCCCACTACCTTTCGGATTTGGAACTGTATCACTTGGTAGTTGTCCACGTTGAGGAGTATGCACTTCTCTGAAAGGTCTGCGAATTGCGATTCAAGCTTCGAATGGCGGTGAATGAGATAGTTGAACACGAGACATTCCCTTTATTGTACTTTCGGTTAAATCCTGGTTCATTAGCATTTTTGACTCATTAGCATCATACTTTTCAGCTCCGCGAATCATTAGCAGCATTGCTAGCAGAGTTGCTAGCTGAATTGTCTCTCCACTGTTGGGAATTTGATGCTTGCCCCCTTGGTGGAATGTAAGGGTTAGAGCTCTTGTTGCCATAATTGTTGTTATTGTAATTCCCTTGATTTGGATTTCCCTGATCATTTCTGCTATAATTGTTCCCTTGCAATTGGTGTTGAGGCTTTTGCCATGGGTGATGGCCCGGACCTTGATAATTTTGCCTTTGATAACCCCCTTGGGAGTTGTTGACATAATTAGCATCTTCATAATGTTGTTGCCCATCTTGGTACATCCCCTCAGGGACTTGATACATCCCCTGTGGATGAGGTGGTAACTCCTCAACAGCATTTACCCCCAATGCATCCTTTTCTGCCAACTTCTTTGATAATAGATCCACCGTGGTTTGCAATTGAGCAAAGGCATGATCCCTCTCGTGGTTTTCTTTTGCAACAGCGGCTAGTGACAGACTACCATAAGAGAGACTCTTATTATCAGTTGAATGCCAAGCTTGATTGTGGGTGGTGAGTTTATCAAGCAAACGGGTGATGTTGACAAATGACTTGTCCATGAAGCATCCTCCCGCGGCAGTATTGACAGCAATCTAATTCATTGTATCTAAGCCCTTGTAGAATTTCTCGGTGAGAATAGCATCCGAAAACCCGTGAGTTGGAGATTGAGCTAGATAGTACTTGAACCGCTCCCATGCCGAATATAATTGTTCCCCGGGAGCTGTTTGAACTCAAAGATCTTATCTCGAAGTTCATCCTTTTTGCTCGGTGGAAACCATTTCTTCATAAATGTATTGGCTAGCTCGCTCCAGGTGTGAATAGAATTGTTGGGAAGCTTTTCATACCATTCCCTTGCTTGGCCAGCCAAGGAATATTTGAAGACCCATGCTTAACCGAAGTGCATCGGCGGAAACAACACCTTGAGATTGTTGAGCACATACGTGCGGAAGTTCTTCAAATGTCGGAGTGGACAGGTCCTCAGAAGAATTTCGGAAATAACCTTCAAGTTTCGATCGATAGATAGAACTATCAATTTTGAAAGTAGCATTTCCAGTCCTAGGAGGGACCACGAGCAGAAGCATAATCAGCTTCATTGATGAATTCCGCAAATATATTCTCATCTTCCTCCTCTTCTTGTGCAGGTGGGTTCACTTGGAGCCCACCTTGGTTTCCTTGATTTCGATTATGTCTTCTTGCCATGTTCACCTGGTTCACCAAAACAACAAATAAGATGTGATGGAATAGAAAAAGTTTTAAAGAAAAGTACACAACAATCAGTAATTTCAAAACCGTATTCCCCGGCAACGGCGCCAAAATTTGATACGCTCAAATTACACCTATGAGTGGCGTAAAGCGATCGTTGTCAAATATAATAACCCAAACAAGGTTGGGGTCGAATCCCACAGGGAATATGGAGAGAAAAGGGTACTAATTGTATGCGATACTAGTCTTTAAAGGCTTTAATCCTATTCCGAATAGTTTGAAATATTTGTTGTGTAATGTAAACAAATACTTTGACTTGAATTGTAATTAATGCGAGAGAGAGACTAAGGTTGTGTTCCCAGCTTTGATTAGATATTATGCTTCAGGTTTCAATGTGATATACTTCTAATGGTTGTTCTAAGAGTATGCACTCGATCTCTTAAGGACTTCCTAATGTTTCCCAACGGTTAGGCCGTATTTCCTCTTTATGATTTTTCCAAATGCGAAAGAGTTGAAATCGAAGAGAGAGACGACCAATAATGCCAATTAGACTTGTTCTTATTCCTAAGTTAGTCTATTAAACGAGGGTTAACGCCCGAGTCATTGTTATTCAATCTTACCAATGCTAACTCTCTTTCCCAAGAAAAGTTAGTATAATGGCTTAGGCTAATGCTTGCAATCATTACCCAATGCTAAAACACAAAGATTGAATAAATACCAACAACCATTATGCATATATCAATAGTAGAAACCCATTCACATAATACCCATCATAGGGTCCACAACCTTAGAACTAAAATTAGCTACTCATCATTTTGTTTAACAAAGAAAGCTTAAAAGTTAACATAATGTACTTACAATACTAATACAATGTGGAATGAGGGTGAAGTTGATGCTTTAAATGCTCCAACAACTTCACAAATATCCAAGGCTTAAAGTTAATGCTCCCAAAAGATCTGAAATAAATGTTAAAAACCTAACTTTAAGTATTTATAGGGCCAAAAATCGCGCCAAAGTTCTGGACAAAAACACCCTTCGCGGCATCGTTACGGACCGTAACACAGGTTACGGTCCGTCCTTCGGTTCCGTCCTTTGTCAGCTTGATATTAGGTCAACCGTTACGGCTTCTTTCGACGGACCGTAACACAGGTTACGGTCCGTATCTTCCAGCGGATCATGGCTTCAGTCTTCAGTGGCCAATGTGTTACGCCATGACGTTACGCCCCGTAACCTGCGTTACGGACCGTCCTTCTAGCGTAACATGTGACAATACCTTTTGAGGCTTCTTATTGGAAATTTCCTTCGGATTACGGTACACGTTACGGCCCGTAACATGAGTTATGGACCGTCCTTCTGAGCCCTTTTCGGCACGTATCATTTTATCTTCCTCTAACATAAGAAATGATGTACGGATCACGTTACGGTCATAAAATGTGTCGAAATTTACGGCACATCACAAGCCTCAAGAGATAATAGCAGAACAAAATGCCTAGTGCGCCCCCAGGGAGCTCCTACTATTTGTATTTCATATATTTTATGCACTGGGGACAATGCATGTCTCTTTAGTTAGAGGTATGGCTAGTGGTAGTTGATTTTGCATATTTGTATATATGTGTTTAGGACCCCCCCCCCCCCCCTCCCTCCCCCCGGCTTCCTTTGCCGAGTCAACTACCCTACAAAACACCAAAATAACATTTAACTTGCCCTACTAGTCATGCTTGATTACTAAGGACAGTTTGGGTGTTGAAATGATCTTAGATTTCTCTGTGTGAATTTGAAGTCCTGATTGCCTTATAAGCCTAACCCGTTCATGTATATATTCCCTGGTTTCCCCCTTTGAGCCTTTAACCTTTTCCTTGGCTAGCCATTAAACAACCTATACCCTTGTGTGAAATAATTCTATTTTTGCACCCATTCCCTCCTTGACGCTATAAGAGAATAAAAAGAGGTCGAAGAGCTTAAGTTGGGGGTGAAACATGTGTGAGAAAGAGGCTAAAAGCCTAAGTTGCGGGTTTCGTGAATGACCTAGTAAAGGATTCGATGTGGTTGTGTTTTTATATAGAATAGTTGGAAAAAAAAAGTGAAAAAATCAAAAAATCATTGCATAAAAAGATAATGAGTAGACAATAGTTTGTTGAAACCACATCGAAGTTGAAGAAGTGAAAAGAGGAAGGAAGACAGGCATATCACGAAAAGTAAAACATAGTATTCAAGGAGGGTGAGTCACTAATATCCAAATATGTATCATACCCATAGCTAAGCCTACATTACAAGCCTGAAAGAGTCCTAGTGTGATCACAACCGAACAGTCCGAAGTTAAGAGCATTGAAAATAAGGGCAAACATATGGCATTTGCAATTGTAGTACATGAACTTCTTTGTGAGTGTGAGAGTTTCTCTTCTTCTTTGTCTTTTTCCCATTTATCCTTGTATATATGTGTGTGGGATGTTCTTTGGTCTTCGTGAGGGCATAAGGGTTGAAAGAAATTGTGAAAACAAGTGACTACCCAAAGTAGCATTTGTATATGCATTGATAGTTCCAATAACGTTATGTCATGGATTGCAGCTTCATTGTGAATTGTAAAATGTTTTGAGTGGTACATCTTGTCTGAAATTGTGAAATTGAGAGGGTCAATTGTGAAAGAGATGCATGCCGGTAGTTTTTAGCCAAAACCGTTGTAGACATTTTTACTCTGTTGTATCAAGTTTAGTTGAGTCGTTTTTGTTGAATTACTTGCTTGAGGACAAGCAAAGACTTTAAGTTGGGGGTGTTGATGTGTCGTGAAATTACGGCTCATATGATGCTTTTTTACTATAAATTTTACTTGTTTTAAGCAAGTTTGTGTTGTTTTTATGGGTTGTTATCATGTTTCAGGTATTCAAGGTCCCGAGAGGCTGAGTTGTGAAAATTAAGCAAAAAGAAGCCAAAAAGACACAGAATAGTGAAAATAACTTAAGGCACCATTCCACGAGAAGAAACACAGATGATCCACGGCCCGTGAAACAGTTCCAGTGACTCATGTGGGAGAAGGTAGCATTCCACGGACCGTGAAATATTTCACGGTCCATCAAATGGTAGCGTCAAAATGATCCCGATTTCAGAAGAATTGCAATTCCACGATAGCTTAAGAAGTCTCACGGTCCGTGAAAAGTTCTGTCTGGCCAGATCTGTTATTTGATTTTTGAGCGAATTGTCTCACTATAAATAGTTCCTTGTATGGTTTTATTTACTATCAGTTGTCAGTTTTGAACTATTATTCCCTAGCATTGACTACTCATAGTTTTTGAAGCTTTTTGGGAGAACAAACAATTGGAATTACTTTCTTTCAATTCCAATCAATCAATCATAAGCATTATGATTTCTGTTATCTTTTATTCTTCTTCATTCTCTATGAGTAGCTAAACCAATTACTAAGGTTGTGAACCCTAGGATGTGTGTTTGGTGATTGGGAATTGAGATTGATATATGCATAATGGATTGTTAGGATTTACTTATTCTTTGTTCTTCATTCATAATTGATGGTTGTAAACATTGATTAAAGCCATAAACTTTACTCAACTTGGGAAAGTGAGTAGGGTTTGGTAGGAATAAATAACAAGAACTCAAGTCTTTAACCCTCGTTTAATAAATTCACTTAGGAATAAGAGGAATTTACTTGGCACGAATTAACCGCTCTTCATATACACTCTTTTATATTTGGGAAAATCATAAAGAGAAATAATCTCTAACTGTTGAGGAACATTAGGGATTCAATTAGAGGTTAAGTGAATTCTTATAACGATCCAGTAGAAGTACATCATAATCAATCACCAGAGCATACACTTTATCTAAAAGGGGACACAACCTTGGTTTCTTTTACCCATTTATTACAACCAAAAGCAGTTAGTTAGCAATTAGTTAATAAACAACAAATTTTCTACAAAATCAACGGAATTTGAAACCAGACCGCAAGAAAGTACTATACGACTTTAGTAACCTTTTCACACCATATTCCCAGTAGGATTCGACCCCAACCTAGTTGGATTACTATATTTGACATCGTCCGCTTTACATCATTTGATAGGTGTAATTTGAGTGTATCAATATTCTAATGTTGTCGGGAGCTTGATGTAACGCTATGATGTGTACAACATTTGTTATGCCATAAGTCTGGTTAGCAAGTATCAGTCCAATCCTGAAAGAAATCATCGGAAAGCTGTGAAGAGGATTTTTTGATACCTGAAAGGAACTGTTGATTATTCACTATGTTATCGTGGAAATGATTTACACTTGAGAGGGTATACAGATGTTGATTGGGCTGGTGATCGGAACGATAGAAATTCGACATCCGGCTATGCTTTCTTACTTAATGGTGGTGCTATTTCATGGAGAAGTAAGAAACAAACATGCACGGCCCTTTCGACTGAAGCCGAGTTCGTGGCTTGTGTATCTGCAGTACAAGAAGTTGTTTGATTAAAGAGATTCTTTGAGCATTTGGGTGTCGCAGTGAATTCCCACGGATCAATGATTTTATATTATGATAGTCAAGCGGCTATTGCATACACAAAGGATCCTAAGTATCACAGCAAAACCAAACACATCGACATCAAGTATAACTTTGTGAGAGACATAGTAGCAAGTGGTGAATTAACTTTACGATTCATATCTACACAAGAAATGATAGTTGATCCTTTTACAAAGGCGATATCTAGAGATTTGTTTGAAAAACATGTTATGGCTCAAGGTTTGCATAGGATATTATCATATATTTGTATTGTAAACTGACTTGGTTGTTATAATATTCTCATCAATATTTAACTCTTGAATTTGTGTTAATATCTTATATGTATATGATGATGTTATTTTATTGATAAAGTGTCGAACAAGTCACGAGATTGGCTCTCTCACACGAGAAATCGCCTCTTACATTAAGTAACGTGAAGATATGAGTTTCACCACCATGTTATGACTTATTTTGTAAGCCAGACATGAGTTTCTCTAAGAAGATGGATTTGAGGATCATTGAAGAGAGAAGCTCGGGTTAGACATCTGGAGGTATCTAGATCAAAATCTATACGGTATTGAATGAGTAAATGAATGAGACACACGCGCCACTATAAGGTGTGAACATTGTAGCATGTGTTTCAAACCACGTGTGCTAAGCGACCAATTGGTTAATGAAAGAATGGATCCCTGTTTTTTCATTGTGTGAGACCCCGAAAAGTTACATTAACTTTTCAATGGAATACCCTTTGACCTTGATTGTTTCTTGAAGTTTCAATCAGTGTTGCTACTTATCATGTTACTAATAGCCATGAGTGATTCGGCAATGCAGTGCATACAAGAAAGCAATTGATTTGGAATAGATAGATTCGAGTAGAAAGGAAAGACAATTAAAATTATTAATTTGACTTGTTTCATAGGCCAGCCATTACACTTACCATAAGGGTGTCAAGTGTAATTTTGCATATAAAGTTAAACATGAACTCGAATTCACCTCTTTAGAGGACGAGGGATCAGATAACTAGCTACTGGTGTAGCAGATGATATCTGGGGTATTGCGAGTAATAAGATCCTCTTGTTAGTAGTGAATCCCTTCCGTATGTGATTGAATTTCTACATGGAGCTCTTATACAACCTTAGTAGGTTTGAACTTTTATAGCTCTTGATGCTCGCAGGTCGCACGAACTATTTGTCTGTATGAATTACGTGTGTTATCGACATGATATTATTTTTGGGTCTAGCCCACCATGAACGAAGTGGAAGATGTGGGATTTTTTGTCTGGGTTGTGGGTCGCTCCATGTGGGCTGACCCGACCCGGTTAGGAGAGATAGGGTAAAGAGGTTAAAAGACAAAAACGTGTAGAGAAGTTACCCCACACTTAATAACCTCTATGGTTATTAACGTGGAAAGTGGGATAGCGGTTCTTCTTCTTCTCTTCTTTAAAAAAATACAGAACAACACTTTTCTTCTATCAATGAACATAGAATTTTCTTCTCTAAAATCTTTAGCAATATCATACACACACAATAGTAATACATCTAGTTCATGAAAGAATACTTTGTTTCCAAGTGATTCAAAGTTCGACTTGGGGCGACTCTGACAATACAAAGATGTGAAGTATCATTAAGATTAACTTAATGCACACAGGATCTTGAACTCAATAATCTTAATGAAAACATACCTGATGTGGAAGACATTATCACGAAAGCGGAAATGTTACTTGAAGAAACTGATTTCTACCTCCTTACCCTAGCCTTACGTTACCACAACCATCAACGATGAAAAAAAGTAATATAGAATATGTGGTAACCCTAATGGGTGGGGAGAGGACCAATTTATAGGGGTTTTGACTTAATATGGTACGTCTATTAAGTAACCGATCTAACGGACGAGATTTATTACTCATTAAATATTAATTATGGGCTTTACATTAATTGAGGCACATATTATAATTAATAAAAGTCTTACATTCTCTCACTTGGCCCAACGACCACAAACCATTAATCTAAATTATAACGGTTATACATATTATTGTGCTACATATTCCCTTTCATATACTATAACACTAGTAACTTATTTTACTAGACTCATAAGCTATAAAATATTTAACATTATGGTCCAACTGTCAATACGAGTTAAACAAGTCAAATATTGAAGCACCGTCGTCAAGCTAAAAAGGGTAAAGGAAGATGATCGTCAAACTAATCGACACGTGCAACCAGGTGTCTCCTTTTAATCCATTTCCTTGCATGCGAGTAAGGTATTTCTTGGTAAAAACAAAAATTGTAAGCTCTCTTATAATATAAAATAAGAAGAACTAAGATCAGCAGAGCAAACAGAGAAGTGTTCTTCATCCAATATTTCTCAACAAAAATGTCAAGAAACATAATAAAAGAAGGGGTGAAGAAGGTGGGGCGTTTGACAAAAAGTGAAAGGTTCCCTATACTTGAAGGGCACCCAATTGGACAAGAACATGGAAAAGAAGCAGTGGAGTCTGTTGGGAACCTTAAAAAAGCCATGAAATTAGGTGGTGATAAAGCTAAGAAGACTAAGGAATTCAGAATCTATAGGTGGAGTCCTGATAATCCTAGCCAAAAGCCCTTTCTTCAATCTTTTTTTATTGACCTTCCTTCCTGTGGCCCCATGGTATGTGCTTTATTATTGCTATCGTAATTAATTTTTGCTGTGTTCATTTTTATTGTTATAGTCTTTTGGTCAATTAGAACCTGAATTTTTTTTTTCTAACTGTAAAATTTAGGAGAGTAAGAGCAGATTAGAAATGCTACAATTCAATTTAGTTTGTCGAAAATTGAATCATAGTTTAATATGGTCGAGTACTAATGAGAACTTTAGGTTGACAACCTCGAATCAGTCCTTGAATTATGCTCCTGTGCCGTTTTGTGCCCTTTTTATTTTTTATGATTGTTGTATGCTCGAAAGCAACAACTACAAGATTCCCTTAATTTCATGAAATCGTGCAGCTCTGTCTATTAATGTTTTGACAGATGGGAAGGAATCACTTGCCTCTGCTAAATTATTGAACCTATGACTTTGAAGTTTTCCACCAACTTCGACCACTAGCCCACACCTTTTGGCTCATGTTTCACTTTATGAAACCATGTTTTGATTGAATATGAAGATTAAGAAACAAGGAATGACTTTTGAAACTTGAATATGAACATGTCAAAACATTTGTGTGTCAGATTAAGTTTAAGTTATTATTATTTTATTTTGTTTGGTCAAATTTAGAAACGATTTAAAAAAATATAAGATTGCTTCACGTGAGGGTATCCAATGGAATATTCTTTTCTCTTTCTTGTCAATTTTAGCCAAAAACAGAATTTCCAAAGAATTTCCCTTCGTGCCTAAAATTGTCTTATAGGAGTAGAATTTTAAGCATGCTATTGAAAGATCAGAAGTAAAGATTCCCGAGTATCTTTGGGATTAGGTATCGTCCCCCAATGATCTTAGTACCAAGTATATCCTAGGAAGCTATTTTAGTTTAGTAACGAATCAAATGGATCAATAAAAAAAGAAAAGTTGTTCAAATGGGAATTTGAAGTTGAAGGTTCATCATTTTATATTTGAGTTTAGAGTCTTAGTTTTTTAATTTGAACTCTGGTACCGTCCTATATTTTACGCTTTCCTTGAATTGAACTCTTATTCTCGATTTAGTTAATTTTTTCTATTTGTAGGTTCTAGATGCATTGCAAAAGATGAAGGGGGAGGAAGATTCAAGTTTGAGTTATAGGAGGTCATGTAGAGAAGGAATATGTGGATCATGCTCGATGAACATCGATGGGGTTAACACAGTGGCATGTCTCAAGCCTATTGATACAGATACAAGCAGGCCAACTACCATCACTCCTCTTCCTCACATGTTTGTCATCAAAGATTTGGTCGTTGATCTCACTAATTTCTACCAGCAGTACAAGTAATTTCCCTATCTCCTTTTGTCATTTCATCGAGTTATTCAATTTCGATTTTATGTGCATCCGTAATTTTCAATGTAGACATGCTTGGCATCAATAGAATGTTTAGAAATATCACACTTTATGTGAAGGTGTTTTATTGGAGTTAAAGTGGTCTAAAATTAGCCATAGCAATTTCTATTGTTGTAAATCATATTTAAGGGTATAATAGGAAGTTTGAAGTTAAATTGTTGTCACTGAGTATAGAAAAACGACATTCTTCTTAGACTAACTAAAAAGGAAAGAGTTGTCACATGATTAAATTGGGAAGGAGGGACTAATATTTTTCATGTCCAGTACATACTGACAACTTCTAGTCTATCTTAAGGGCTGTAAACTCAACTAGGTCAGTCACTATTGAACAGTGTGAACTACTTAATTAGTGGAGTTGACAAGACCCGCTTTAATTTTGATGAAGCTAAACGATAAATGTATTTTATAACCTTATCATAGTTTCATTCACAATTGATGTGAATCCAGGATCTAGAGTCAGCGGGTTCGTAATGGGTGATTTGTTTACATGCGTAAATTTTTAAATGTTTTGTTTTTGTGTGTGTGTAGTTTGATACCAAAACAATGAACTAATGAGTACAGTTGAACCCTGTAATAGATCCCGCCTCTGATGGACAATTATACATTGGAGCATGGTTAATTTGTGAATCTAGCATAAACTGAATTTTGTGATATTTTGAGGATTTTCAGGTCTATAGAGCCATGGTTAAAGACACGAAAACCGCCCCAAGACGGGAGAGAATATAGGCAAACACCAGAGGATAGGAAGAAGCTTGATGGGTTATATGAATGCATATTATGTGCTTGCTGCAGCACTTCTTGCCCTTCTTACTGGTGGAATCCGGAAGAGTTCCTTGGACCTGCTGCCTTGCTCCATGCCTATCGATGGATCTCCGACAGGTTAATTCTTTTGTTAATTCTTCAAACACCAATTAAATATTAGTACCAAAAATGCTTAGCAATTAATTTTGTTAATCTTGCTTGTTAGAGGTTTAACCAATGTTTCTTTTGTTCAGTCGAGATGATTTTGCGAGTGAGAGATTGCAGGGGATAACAGAGGACAAGGGGAGGTTATATCGGTGCAGGACTATAAGAAATTGCACAGCATGTTGCCCCAAAAGCCTTAATCCTGCTAATGCCATAAACAAGATGAAGGCTAGGCATTTAATTGATACGCCAGTGGAGGACCTTGAAGCTGAGCCCGAGCCTCGTTTTGGGCAAGCCTAATGTGTTATCCTTCTTTGAAGGGGGAAGTATTAGGAACTCTAGTGTGTGGTTAGCAAATAATAATTGTAATACGTAGAAGTTTATTATAGTTTGTCCTTGTTATCTTATTATTTTGTGTGTGATCCGTCTAGTTCACCTTCTACTTCCATTCAGATAGTCGATTTATAGTCGGATGTTACAGTATCCTCAATGATTATTACCTATGATAAATAAGACAGACATGTTAAACCATAGACCATAGTACAATTTAGTAGTATTGTGCTCGAGTACTATGTATGATTTAAAGTCGGTTGCTGATCGTAGAAATGGGGTATGTGTTGATTTTTTTACTAAGTTCTAATCACCCAATATAACTAATCACCCAGTTTATATTGACTGCTTGTGGTTTGAAGTCGCTGTGTACTGCTCCCTCCGATTCATAAAGTGGCTATTCAGGGTGTGTTCGGTACGGAGGGTGTTTTCTAATTTTCTCATGTTTATTTAGTTAAAAAAGTTGGAAAATACTTTTTTTAGAAAAATAAGTTTTTTAAAAATAAGAAAAATAATTTTCTTAACGAAAGTAGGAAAAACAAGTCTACAATTGGCATTCTACCAACCATCCAACTCACCTCTCAACCACCCAACCCACCAAACCCCAACTCACTCCCACCACCTCATCACTCACACCACCCCTCCACCACCCAAACTCACTTCCCGCCCACCTAACCCCCTCCAATTTTTTTTCTTTTTAAATTGTTTAAATTGTTCTTTTAGTTTTCTGCACCACCCATCCACCCACATCCATCTACCCTTCAAAGTTATTTATTTATTTTTAAAAAAAAAAAATTAAAGTTCTTTTCGTTTTCTACGCCACCTTAGGTGAAAGGTGGTCAGGTGCACATTCTTTGCCGAAAAATTACTGCACATTTTTTGCCGGAAAATTATGTATCTAGGTTAAATGTTAGTTATTATGAGTATATATTTAATTTTGTATATTCTTGACACAAGTGAGAAAAAAATCTGCACACCACTCATCAAATTCCTAGCTCCGACGCTGACTCCATCCATACACTCCCCTCCCCCCATCCCGAATTTTCTACTTCATATAATTAATTTAATTTTATAAAAAAAAATTATATAAAATAAGAATTTTGTGTGGTTAAATTTGGTGTGGGGTGGGTGGTGGGGGTGGGTTGTGGTTTGGGGGGCAAGGTAGGGGTAAGAATAGATTTTCATTTTGTATAAAACTTTTATAAAAATAAAATAAAATAAAATATATTAAATAAAAAAATTAGGAGGCGTAGGGGGAGGGGATGGAGGGGTGGGTGAAGATGACGCACGTTTGAGGGTGGTGGTTGGATTGGGTGAGGATTTGGTTCGGCAGGTGATGAAGGGTGAGTGCTTGGGGTGAGTGGTGGGTGGCGGGTGTTGGGGGTGAGGTGGATGTGGTATGGGTGGTGGGGTTGCAGTGGGATTTGTGGGGCTGGGGTAAGTATTTTTCAAAAAATATTTTCTACTAACTAACTGAACATGAGAAAATAAGTAAGAAATTCACTTATTTTCCGCTAATCAACTGAACATGAGAAAATAAGTAAAAAAAATCACTTATTTTTCAAGAACACATTTTTTAGGAAAATATTTTCCTTCGTGCCGAACACACCTATAGTCTTTTTATTTTATTTCAAGATAACTATGTCTTTTTAATTTGATTCAAAATAAGTGTTCAATACACAAGTAATATGAAAAAGGCGAAATAAATATTTACTTTTAACCGGGGAAATGTCATCCAAAACTATCTATGTAGGAGAACTTTCTATTAGCTCCAGCAGGACAAGCTCCAGCAGGACAAGCACACTCTCTTACATTGTACGCAACTGTCCACTTAAAATATCAAAGGTCTAGATCAGTGGCGGATTCAGAATTTTCATTCACGGTGTTCGGAAAAAAAAAAGGAAGCTAAATATACACTGTAATTTTTTGCTAAGGGTGTTCAAAAGTTAATATATGCACATAAACATAAAAAATCTACCCTATATATACACTGTAATTTTTTGTCAAGGATATTCGAGTGAACACCCTGGACTACACGTAGATCCGCCGCCGGTGTAGATCACATCTCTTCTCCATTCTCATGCTTTAGAAAACTATCCCTTTATGCTTATTAGCTCTATGAATTCTTCAATTATATGCCTTCTCTATTTAGAACTTCTTCCACATTCATCTACTTAGACCCCTAGAAACACAATTTCTCAAAATTTGCTTGTATTTGCATACTCAATGTCTCCTCGGCATTCAGAGTCGTATCTAGTCTTGTAGGCGCAGTTCAATTAAATTCTTAACTTTTGACGTGGAAAGATAAATTTATGTGTAAAAAATTATACTAGAATTGTAATAATAAATAGGAGTAGAAGATATGAGTCCATAACTTTAAAAATATAATAGATTCACTAATAAGAATTTTAAGATCGCACCCATAAAATTTAAATCATGAATCCACTTCTGCATTAGTCCCTAAATAGTCTTTTAGAATTCTTTATGTTTTTAATCACATGTTACCTTTTTTTCTATTTTTGCCTCCTTTAGGTATTGGGCGTAAGTCATCACCACTACTATCCACAACCACATTGCAACTAATCACTAGAGTAAGTCATCACCAGTTCACCACTATTAGCCAATATTTACAATTAGCACTACGGATCTTTGTTACTACAACAAAAATCAATTACTACCGACAATCACCACAATCGGCAATATTATATCATCAACCACAACATCAGTCAACACTATCACTATTAGTTATTAATATCACCAAATATCGTATAATTTTTAAAACTATTTTGCTTATTGAAAATGGATTTTTTGCACTTAGATATTGACACAATTTCTTAATTATTTACTTTTCATATTTGAATATAATATCTTAATATTCACATATATATTCATATTTAGGCATTTTAATAATTAGACATACATTTAGATTCAAATGTGTTCATGATTAATTCCTTTCGAAGATCCCTACCTCTACGTCTATTTGATTTTTTTTTTCATGAGGTAAGTTAAATCAAAACGTGATACTTCTTAGTATTGATAATTTTCCGTTGTAAGTCCGTCCATATTTATACTAGAAAGGAATTACAACATTTTTTTAGCTGTAAGCACACGTCCAGTAATTCATCAAGAATCTTTCATTTCTAAATATACTCTTTTTTTTTTTTCTTTTTTTTTTGGCAATAATGTGAAGCGTAACTGAGAAGGTTTTCATTATTGCAAATACAATTTGTAGTATTCTTGCTTTGGTTTCTGACAAGGGAACTTGGATAATAATATTTTAATAGTTATAATTAAAAAGGCAAAATATTCCAGCTGTATTACGCAAGCGTGCACAAAAGTTATTGATGTGTTTTATTGATAATCAAAAGCAATGTACAAAAAAATCCAAAAAAGGCCAAAGTTAAGAAAAAATAGAAACAGCAAGAAAGAAAAATCATATTGTTCAAGAATGCAAATAGCTAAAAACTGATTGAGCACTGCAACTGAATCTTGACATCTGCCTCCATATACCAACTGTTGTCCTTGTGATCATCAGCATCCTATCTTCAAGGTTCTGGTTCTTATATTTGGATACTGATGTTTGTCCAAGTTTAATAAGCTCCTACCTTGTGAAGGCAGCTCTGAGTACTGTCTGTATTCCACTGCTCCAAAAAGAATAGCCTGATTAGCAATGTAACCAGCTAAGCTATTTCCTTCTCTCAGTACATGCAGGAATTCCACCTTACAAAGTTTTTGCAACTCTTTAATGTCTTCAACAATCCCAATCAGTTGCCATGGAACTTCCCAATTGCCTTCTATAATGTTTTTCATCAGCATGGAGTCAGTTTCTATTAGAACTTGATGTATATTGTTTGCCACACAATGATATATAGCCTCCTTGATTGCTACAGCTTCTGCTTCAATGTCAGTGGTTTTATGAATCTCTTTCCCTTCTGCATATATCAAATCTCCTAAAGAGTTTCTCAAGCAATATCCATATAAACTTCTCCCAGGATTGCCTTTACTTGCACCATCTGCATTGCACTTGATAATTACCATCTGGAGGTAGAGTTCAATGAATGAATTGATAACTCATTTTAGGTTTGAAATCTTCCGGATACTGAATCATTGATGGCAAGTTAGATGGAAAATTTCAATCTTGGATAAACTGTTTGCATTAACTGCCATAAGTTTCTGTTTATTTGATATACTTGACTGTTAAACCCCATTGATCCTCCATGTTTGATGGAGTTTCTTCTCTTCCATAATGCCCACATGATGATCGCAGGAACTGCATGAACTATAGGCTTTAGAATGAGTCTGCACTCCTTTTTTCGCCAACTTTCTATCATGTATGGAATGTGCTGTCCCACCAAATGAACACCTGCAAAATTAGCAAACATTCTCCACAGTTTTGAGGTTGTATGAGAGGTTAGAAAAGGTGTCATTTTGTCTCCTGATGTGGTTCTGTACAACACCAACATTTAGATGGTAGTTGAATTCCTTTTCTACACAAAATATCATCAACAAGCATTCTACACTTCCATGCTCTCCAAAGTGTAAATGAGAACATGAAAGGAAGATGTTTCCTCCACATCTGATTATATATATTCATCTTCACCTCTCTATGTCTAACATATTCCCATGCACTTTTAATTGAAAATTTTGCCCTCTTCTCTAGTAACCACTATCTCCTATCTAATTCTGCTGCTGGATCAGGAGGAGGAATATTGTTTGCCACATGCTGCACATAATCTTCTGGTATATATTGTCTCAAAACTTGAACAATCCAACCTTCTGAAATGGCAAATTGGTTCACTTCTATCTCATCCTCCATACTGACATCAGGTTATTTTATTACTTCCTCCGTCTTTTAACCGTCGCTTTATTTTATTTTTCACATTCATTAGCAAAAATAATAAATATAAGATATTGTTTATTAAATTATCCTTATAAAAATCGACTAATTTTTCTTTTAAATATTGTGCATACTTCTTTAATGTTAATGGTATAGTTAAAAATAATTTTTAACTTTGATTTTGAAATCTTAAAGTGACCATTCCCTCCGTCCATTTTTTACTTGTCTACATGTGAATCGGTACACCCCTTAAAAAGTAAATAATAGGCAAAAGTCATAGATAGCCCCCTAAACTTTACCACATTTTCCTCATGGCTACCTAAACCGAGGGTTGTACCTATTGGGTGCCTAAACTACCCTGAATTTATACCACATAAGCACCTTTTGCCTACATGGCAGCTCGTGTGTGCTGCACGCAAAATGGGCGCGTGAAGGGTTGTGTTGTTGCTTACATGGCAACTCCAACGTACCTTTTTTTTAAATAACCCCAAATTTAAAACCCCAATTCCAAATTCTCTCCTTTCTCCTCCTTTCTCCCCCGTTTCTCTCTCTCCTTTCTCCCCGTTTCTCTCTCTTCTTTCGGTTCAATTTCTTTCTTCCTTCTCTCTTCTCTCTCAATTTATAGTTGTTGCTGTGTGTATTCTCTCTTATTTCTCTCTTGGTTCTCTCTTCTTTATAGCAATGTCACAAAATTCAGGGATTATAGATGAAAATGTTATTTGTAATTGTGGTAATTCTTGTAATGTAAGAACTTCGAGAACAGTTAACAACCCAGGTCGTAGATTTTTTGGTTGCAAGATGCCAAAAGTGAGTGGCTATTTTAAAATTTTGATTTTCGGCCATTTTTTCGGATTTGTTGTGTTCATAATTTTCTTTTACTTTTATGTAGTATATGGGTGGATGTCGCTATTTTAAATGGATTGATCCATTCTCCGCAGGTTGAGCTTTTGAAGGAGAAGCTTAAAGAGGTTGAAGAAGAGAGGGATACATTGAAATATAAAATGAAGGAACTTGGAGGCAAGTTTGATTCATTGAAACAAAAATTGAAGGAAATTAAGCAAGAGAGGGACTGTGCAAAAGCCAAATTCAACAGGCTTGTCGTTGTTGTTCTATGTTTTTTACTTGCAAAAATTATCTTTGGGTAGTCTAATTGTTTGTAATGTTCCTACAAAGATTTTCTTCTATGTTTGTAGTAATGTTTTGGTTATTAGATTTTGTGAATTACTTGGCTTGTGTTTGGCATTGTGAATTAGTCGCAAATATGACATGAATATAAATCATCAAAGAAACATAGCAATTGTTCATTAAAATGCTAGCATCATACATAAAAAAGAAAATAGAGACCTAGTCAACAACTATGACCTCTTCCTCTTCCTTCTTTTGAACATCGAATCCTATGCCCTCCCGGCACTTACACTCGCAGACCCAAATACAGAGTGTATCTCCCTCCGTCAATTGCTCGGATTCCAGAAAGTCTTTCCACCCGAGACAGAGGCGCGCGTGTTTTCCAATTTTGTAGGTCATAGTGTAACGTTTTTCTCCATAAGCAACAACGGCATGAGTTTTTTGGTTGGTAGAACATCAAGAATATTAGTAGGAAGCACCTGCAAAAAAAAAAACATGAAAAATTACTAAACTATTGCAATAAAAATAGCAAATGAAACATGGATGCTAAATTAAACGTACGAAATCATCACTTTCTACGTATGACCGTGTTAATTTCTTCTCGAAATATGCCAACATTTTTGAGGTTGAATGAACTTGTTTTAAGAAGTGAATGGGATAATTTGAATGGGATGAAGAGAATGGGGATGAAGTTAGTGGGTTTTATAGATAGTTGAAATGGAAGATTAAGTGAATTGGATGAAGTTGGATGGGGTGAATTCAATGAAGTGAATTGAATTCACCCGATGTGGTGTTTGATTTATGGCCTAATTGGTTGTATTTGACTCCAACCGTCCCATTTATTTGGTTGTTGAGTATTTTGACCCATTTATTGTGTTTTTTGTCTTGAAATGGCACAACTGCCACGGCTGCCTATATTCCAATCCTATTGTTAATCTGCCCCGTGCATGTTTGACTCAGTGGCATAAATTGAAGAGTAGTATTGGCACAAATTTGATTAGCACAAATCGAAAAGTACCATTGCTAATGTCATTGGCACAATAGTAATGCATAATAATAAGTCTAGCTAGACAAGATGCAAATATAAGTCTAGCTTTACATATACTAAAGACATTGTTTCAAATACCCTAAATGTGACAAATTTCCTACATTAACTACTTGTTGGAGCTTCCTTCTGCTGAAGATCTGGTTGCTTCTGATGCAGCCTTTTGGTTTCTCTTGTTGGCTCTCAATCGGGATAGTTGTGATGTGGTCATTGCATCTTTTCCTTGCCATTTCAGTCCACGAGCTTTATAACCAATATCAATATTTGTTGGTGAAGCACTCTTCAAGTTTGTTGCACCATGTAGAACCCTCTCACTTGTTGTACCAGGCTTCAATTAAAATGTGAAACATTAGTAAATTGTGTTGAACAAAGATAAAGGCAAATCATAAAGTGAACTTACATTAAAGACTTGTGCTCCAGTAACAGGATTAGAGTATACACCAAAACCAGTTGTAGGCCTACTTTTATTTCCAGTAGCTGCAGCAAAACCAGCAGTAGTATATGCCCTTTTGTGGCCTGATAATGGTGGCAATTGACTTGAAGAAGAGTCTTCTCTTGCACTCACAAATGGTACCCCTCTTGCATTTGTGAATTTTTTTCTGCCCCTTCCCCTGCCAGCTCCAACTTGAGCCCTCTTTTGTGGAGCTACTGGCACAGCCCTTGTGTCACCACAAATTGAGCTTGATTGTGTAGTTGCATAAGCTGAACTAGCAGTTGGATATGCAGGACTCTTCGTTCTAGACTATATTACACAATTAAAAATATAAATGATCCAAAGTGTATAAATTGTACAATTTAAATGAAGATGTAAATAACTTTTACAAGATATACTTACTGCTGGTGTTGGAGCAACAGTTTGGGCATCTCTTGGCACATAACTTGTGTCACTACAAACAGAGCTGGATTGAGTTGGTTGAGATTGACTTCCTTGCCTTTCAGTTGAGGGTATTGGTTGAGAAGGACCACCCATTCCATGCTAGCAAACAGAAACAATGGGATGAAAATTAGAGACTTATATGTAACAAACTAAAGTTAAGAATATGACAAATTCAATTGTACTTACTCTTCTTCCACAGGCAGTCTTGTTATGGCCAACTTGTTTGCACAATGAACAAGTCATCTTCACACCCTTCTTTGACAACTTTCCATATTTCTTTGGCTCATCTTTATCCTTCATTCTTTTCTTCTTTGGTCTCCCAGACATTTTTCTTGGCACTAAAGGCTCTATTGATGGGTTTGTAGTCTTAGGCCACATCCTCATATTGGTAATAGGTTGGATGAAGTGACTATAAGCCTTAAGAAATGTTTCCTTCCTATACCAATGCTCTACATGTGCATCAGGATCTAGATTCAAGTAATAATAAGCACAAACAGCATGAGGGCAAGGAACACCCCTTAACATCCACAGCCTACAGTCACAATATTTCTTATCCAAGTGGACAACAAATGTGAACCCACCATCTCTAATTTCAAAACCATGAACCCCATTCCATTGAACATGACACCTATTAGACAACTCCTTGTTCTCTTCCAATATTCTTCTTGCCATAGGGCAATATCATCAATCCAAGTTTCTGCAAATTTGATCATGTCTACATGCCTATTCATCATTTTATGCCTAATTTCCTCTAACATGGTGATAATAGATTTATGTCTAGCAGCTAAGATCCAAGAATTAAAAGTCTCACACATGTTATTTTCCACAACATCACACTTGGAATGAAACTTGAAATATGCCCTACAAAAAGTAAAAGGCTCATAATGCATAAAATCCTCCATTATCTTGGGCTTACCCAATTTGGCCATTTTATCCATCTCCTCTTTAAACTTGACTTCAAAGCTAGCCTTAGAGCATCTCCAAAACTGCTTCCTTCTTTCTTCTCCTCTCCACTCTTTGTGCCAATTACTCCAAACATGTCTAGCACATCTCCTTGTCTCAGCATTTGGCAGCAGCTCCAATAAGACAGGAATAAGTCCCTTCCAAAAGTGTGCAAAGTACAAAAAAAAAAAAATAGTTAAACATACTGAAATGTCCTCTACTAAACTGAAATTTTAAGTAAATGGAACAAAAATGGTACCTTTTGCATGTCTGACATTACAGTCAACCCTTCACCATTTCCCAAATTCAGATCAGCAATCAAGTACTTTATGAACCAATTCCAGCTATGTTTAGTCTCTGTATCCACCACTGCCTAGGCAATAGGATACATTTGGTTGTTCCCATTCTTTCCCACAGCTACCAATAGCTCACCCTTACAAGTTCCTTTAAGAAAACAACCATCAAATCCTATTATTTTTCTGCACCCATCCAACCAGCCTTGCTTAAATGCCTGGAAGCACACATAGAAGTACACAAAAAAAAAATTCCCTGGTTCAGTCTCCTTATCAATTTTAACCCAACAACTACTTCCTGGATTGGTTTGCTTGATCATGTCAGCATAGTCACATAATCTGAAAAATTCCAGATTCCAGTCACCCATATTTTCTATCATAACCCTCTGTTTTGCCCTGTGGCAAACAGTCCTACCAACATAAAGACCAAGCTTGTCCCTTACCAATTCCTGAATTTCCCATATCCTTATGTAAGGTTGAGAAACAATTCTGTCCTTAAACTTCCTTGCTATTAGCTTAGAAGTGCACATCTTGTTTTTGTTCAAAGGAATACATTTGTGAATGGGATGATAGGTAATCACCTTAAAATCACCTGTGTCCCTATCAAGCTTAGCTGCCAACACCACTTACACTTGGTATTTTTACACTTAGCCCTCACCCTATGGCTATCATTTGGTCTTACCTTCAACTGCCTCCTATATTCTACAGCATAGTCTGCTAGAGCCTTTCTAAATTGTGTTACACCATCAAAGACCATTCCAAGCTCAAAAACAGCCACCTCACAATCTTCATCATACCTAACTTTTTTGCTTTTCCTTCTAGAAGGTAAATCTACCCCCCTACAAAGATCTACATCAAGCTATTCTTCACTATCTTCACTCCAACAACGTAGCTATCAATATATTCCTCATCTCCACCCAATTTCCCAAAGATATTTGTTAGACTTATTTTTCCCAATATCCTCAAACCCTCTATCTATACCACCAGCCTCTCCAACTGGAATTTCTTGAGTTGCAGCAGCTTTTTTTCTTTATTTGTTTACTTCTTCTTTCTTGTCTAATAGCTCTCAACTCCTCATCTATATCTGACCCATCTTCTGGTGGTATTTCTCCTAGATCTGAATCACTACTCACACAATCAGATATATTAGATGCTTCTTCACCTAACTTGTCACTAGCAGCCCCATATACAAACTCAGGAGTAACCCCAACACCCTCCTGATCTAGGTTATCATAAGCAGACCAAACACCCTCGTGATCTAGGTTATCAGCAGCAGCCCCAACACCCTCTTTATCTAAGTTATCAGCAGCCCCAACCCCTTTTGATGACCTAGTTTGACTAGAAGAAACTTCTGGGCCTTTTAAGAGACCAACAGGCCCATCAGTTTCAGCCAAGGCAGTATCCAATGAATGAAGGACATATACATGAAAGGGGTCCTCATTTTTTAGGTCTTTTATTAGGTCCAGTAGATGTTTGTCAGACTCAATAACATTGAATTCTCTAGTATTTGCATCTTGGTAAAAAAAAACCATCAACTGATAAATAACCTAATTCTCTAGTATAATAAAACAATTCCATTAGGGAATAGTAGTCTTTCTCGATATACCTGATGATTGGCACTAAAAAGGAATGGTAATTAGGGTCAGGATTTTCTACAAAGGTCCCACCGTAGTGAATGTGTGTAAATATGACCTCCTCCATGGTCAATTAGTAAGGTAAACCTGAAAAAAAAAATCACAAAATGATTTAATTTCAGCAAAATTACCAAAAGGGCACACTTTTAAGGCATATTTTACAGAAATGGAGCAGGGAATATTCTCAAACACATAACCCCAAATCTGGAAATTAAAAACCTAACTTTCTATAAATATAGTAACGGAAAGGGACGGAATATACTAACTTTCTAATCCCACTCACCACCAAGAAACGACTACTACACTACAAATATAGTAACGGAAAGGGACGGAATATTAAACAAACACCAAAAAAACTAAACTAATCTCAAAAAGTAAAACCCTAGCAAGCTTAAACAACCATTATGAACACGATTAACAACTAATCTAGAGAGATACAAAGGTTTAAGATACTTACACGTAAGATATTATCCTCAAAACACCTTTAATCGACGGTGATGCTCACCGTCGATGATGTCGCCGTGAGAGAGAGACGGGTCGGGGAGAGAGAAAAGAGCAAAATGGGAATTAGGTTAGTGGTAGGCCCATTTACATTAGGAACCCGTTTTTTTTAAAAAAAAAAAAAACACGTGGATTTTATTTTCCACGTGGGAGGCGTTAAATGGAGCTAAAGTACACGTCATCGGGGCGTATATACACGCGCCCAGGTGTAATTAGAAAAAGGCCAAAAGGTGCTTATGTGGTATAAATTCAGGGTAGTTTAGGTACCCAATAGGTACAACCCTCGGTTTAGGTAGCCATGAGGAAAATGTGGTAAAGTTTAGGGGGCTATCTATGACTTTTGCCTAAATAATAAATGATAAATTTAATATATCACCCTTTAAATATAATAAATTTAATATTTTGAGAAATGCATTTAGAAATTATTATAATTAATAATAAAGGTAAATCAGTAGTTGGATCAGGTTGCACGCTGCAATATATATTTGAATCGGGTTGCATGTTCCGCAACATATATTGGATCGGGTTGCATGACTTAAGGCTCTATTTCACAAAAGTCATCATAATTTCCCCCGACTACCTCGGGAACTGTACCACCTATCCCCGCGGATCAAAATCGTACTAATAGGGCTCGAGAAAGGGTCAACGGAGGTAAATGGGTTAAAAGTGCTATAACGACAACAAATAATATGGATGTAAAAATATTTATCATTAAAATAGGCTAAAAAGGCGAAGTTTCAAATTTTGGTGAAATTGGGAAGTTATCGGTAGTATTAATAAATATTTGATAATGTAAGTAACGGTAGTAATAATTGTCTTGTAGTTTTGAGCCCACATAATTTTCCCATACTAAAATTAGTGAATTTGCCCGTGTTTCGCGCGGTTTTGAAAGATATGAATAAACTTAAAGATAATATTTTTATAAATTTAGTTGAGATGGAAGTCCTAAAATTCAGTTTTACTATATTTATTAAATGACAAAGATAATTTTTTATTGGATCTTTTAATTGGAAGTAGAGTTTAAATGAACTCTATTTTTCATTATCAGATTCTTTTCTTAATAAAAGACAAATTTATAATTCAAATAAAAGAAACATGAAATGAAATCTAACAAAACTAAAACCATAAAGAAAAAAGACAACCAACATATTATTGGAGTTACGGTTCACTTTTACGCTGGTGCATAAAGGCTACTGAGAGGTTGTAGACTCTATTTGAATTTTCGTATTTTAGAGTCGCCACTTAATTTTATAAAGGAAATTAGTAAAATCAAGTAGAAAAGGGTTTATCAAAACAAGAGAAAAATCCTTTTAAACCAGAGTTCGATGTAAGGGTTCTAGTGATCCCCTAGGGAAGGTTTTAAGCACCCTAATATTAAGGATCCGTATAATATAGTTGACCTTTGAGCTTCAATGTGTGATTAATTGTGATATTTGCTAAAATGTTTTCTTTCTTGCAAAAAACTGTCATATTAATATCTTAACTCCATCTTTTATGGCAAAAAAGTCTCTAAGAAAAAAAGAGTTGGCTTCTTGTGGAAAAATGTTATAAGGGTTAAAATCACTTCATTGCTTGACCAAAACACACTTAAAATTTTCTCTTAAGTAGAGTTCCTTCTAATTTGGTCCTAATATCATGATTTTGTCCTTATAAGTTTATACATATATTTAGGAAAAATGGAGTATATCTCCCTTTGCAAAAATAAATAGCTTTCATATTAGTATAAGTGAAGAAAAGGTTTTATACTCGTTTTTATTTATTTTACCCCATTTAAGGTCAACCATATCCTATTCCCAAAGCCGTCTCACTTCAAAACAAAGATCTTTGTGTTTTCTTTTGTTTTCATGCCTTAAGATTTGGACTTTGAGCCCAAAAGGTTTTAAAATAAACCTTTAGTCCAATGAGTTTTGAAATCCATTTCTGATAGTTCCAAGTGCATTCGTGTTTGATGATTGTCAAACTATTTCACAACCAGATAGAGACATGGTCTGACCGCTCCGTCACAACACCTTGCACTATCGCAGAGAGACCGTAAGTCGAGACACTTGCTGCACACAAGTACAGTTGTGAGTTGGCCCATCCTTTAGGTCAAAGTGAATAAGTGGTCTCTATCCATCCCACATGCTCCCACTATATATACAACGTGATGGCAACATATTGAGTAGACTTGAAAACCTAATCTAAATCGTGCAAAGCTGCCGACTCAAGTTCTCAAGATCTCTCAAGAACAAAGTCACCTATAAGTTGAAGAACCTTATCCATACACAAGTTTTAGTCTAAGTTCTTTACATTGTTGTGAGTCTTTGTTCGTTTGTGCTTAAACTGTAAACCTACACTTCTTGTTCAGAAGCTGTTTATAGGTAATTTAAATTCTCAAAGTGTGCTTGCTGGAAGTGTGTTTCCACAAGCTTTTGAGTGGTACACTAGGCTAGATTTAGTCTAGGTGTATTAGTTTCCTTGGCTAGAGTTAGTCAAATGGAGGTGCTTACAATTGGTGTATTGTAAGGGTGGAGGGACTGTGAGAGTTAGTTCTTAGGTTGCAACTATTGTAAGGGTGAGGGATTATGGGAGTTAATTTCTAGTTTGCAATAGGATGTAATCGAAAGTTGCTCGTATAGTGGAGTTGAAATCCTACTGGGATAGGTCATGATTTTTAATCTCTTGAGTAAGGAGTTTTTCACGGTAACATCATGTGTCCTTTACATACTGCATTGCATAAGAGAACTGGTACACAACCAGGTCCCTCATTCATTATTTGGTGAGCGCATATCCTCTATCAACTAGTATCAGAGCAGGTGTTTTCTAAAAGGTTAACACCCAGAAAGAATTTGTAAAATGGTAGCCCCACCAAATATGAAAGAAGGACAGTCTTTCACCAGGCTACCCAGATTTAACGAAAAATATTATGGGTGGTGGAAGACAAGAATGCACGACTTCATCATGGCCGAAGATTCAGAGCTTTGGGATATCATCTGTGATGGTTCCTATATCCCAGTTCACACAAGTGAAGACGGTAAAAAAAAACCACTGGTAAAACAAGAAAACAATACAATGAAGCTGACAGGAAGAAAGTGGAGAAGAACTATAAAGCCAAGAAGATTCTTGTGTGTGAAATAGGACTAGATGAGTACAATCGAGTCTCAGCTTGTTCATCAGCAAAAGAGATCTAGTAAGCTCTCCAAACCGCTCATGAAGGAACAACTCAGGTAAAAAACTCCAAGATCGACATGCTCACCACTGAGTGTGAGATTTTCAAAATGAAAGAGAGTGAATCTATTTATGAGATACACACCAGATTCACCTCCATCAATAAGCTCCACTCTCTCGAAGAAGTCATCACAACTACTAAGCTGGTAAGGAAGATGCTTGGTGTAGTACCTGACTCCTGGGATAGCAAGGTAAATGTTATCTCTGAAGCCAAAGATCTATCTATGTTGACTGTCGATGAGCTTATTGGAAACCTCAAGACGTATGAGATGAAGATAATCATGAAGAAGGCAGAAAAGAATGAGATGAAGAAAGAGAACAGCCTAGTTCTTAAAGCAGCAAAGGGAGTGTAATGACCTGTTTGGTTTTTATAGTGTTTTGACCCATTTAACCTTGTTTACCATTCCCCGAGTCCCATTAATATGATATATTACTTAATGAAGCCATTAGTTTGGTTCCCGCAAGGTTCGAGTGAAAAATGAGTCATTGATGGAGAAGCTAGTTAAGTTGACGAGTTAGAGTTGACCATGGTCAATGTCGGGTTAGGATGACCCCATGTCAATGTTTAAAAGTTGAAGCACACTAATATGATGATGTTGAACTTGTCCACAAGTTTTGGTAAGGTTCCGAAGAGTTTAAGATGAGTTTGGATTTTGTTGCGCTCGTATTCGATGTTTTCACCATAGGTCTGTGGATAGAAATGGATCCATATTTATCAAACGACCTTTTTTTTATCGGGTTTTAAACCATTAGATCCGTATCGAAATTACGAAGCTATAGCAAAAAGAATCGTCGTGTTTCGCCTCCGTATGAGGGAGTTATGACCATTTTAGTGCGGACTGTTCCAGCAGGTCCGCTGTAGCGACCATAAGGCCGCTATAGTGGGACCGTCGTAGCGGTCTGGTGACCGCTGCAGTGACCGATGGGGGGCAGAAATCCCTATTTTAATACTCCAACTCCTAACCATTACCCCCAAGACCCCAAAGTCAGTTTTCAAGAGAGAAAGAGGCAAAATTCATTCCATTCTTTGATGAAAGCATCTTGGAGGGTAAGTCCCCATCTTTATTTGTTCCTTTTCCTTTCTTCTTCAAGTTCCATTATTATTCTAAGGTCCATCAATGGTGGATGAAAATCCTAGAACCCTAGAATTAGTAAACCCTTAAATAATTAGTGGGTTGTTGATTAATCATCTAGCAGTATAGATTATCACTTTCTAGGAAGGGAATTTGATTTATTATGGTTGAAATTGCATGTTGAGACTTAGGTTCTAATAAACATGGAAACTTTGTCCTAAAATCTGTTTTAAAGGGTAGAATTGATTAGAAACCCATGAATTAAAGGTTAATGATTGTAAAGATAGAAGTTATGATAAATTCACCATTAAAGGATGGTTTCATCCATTGAAAATGGTAGAAGTAAGTGAGTCTTCTTCCCCAAATTATTATTCTTGTTTAAAAAAATCGTTTGTTGCTTACGTAGCATCATATTGCTAGACTTTGACCGTTCTGAGGTGCATCGAAAATTGAAGGCTCGTGTGGGGTAGTTCGTGGCTCCTGTTCTACATTCCAGGTAGGTTACAGCTTACTTTAGTTAGATTTTGATTAGCAAAACATATGTATTGTGTATAATTGACAGGAGAAAGCATGATTAGGTCTTCAGACATGGTGTTTTGGTTGGATATTAGCTAGGTTGGTATGACTTCTGATTTTGTGGGCTCGTCGCCATTATGTTATGTACTGAAATATGAGGTGTAGTTGTATTCATACTGTGGTGATTCGGGATGGATTTCTATTAGGTTGATTGTTGTTGATGGTGGCTTGTTGCCCTATTATTGTGATTAGACTTATTGCCTAAATTGTCGTGTTGTACTCAGTTCTGACATATATTATTGGAGAAAGGAAGGATAATGAGTTTAGGCTTGAATTGTGATATAAACTTATGATAGTACGTAGATGAAAACGTGATGTATGATTTACTGTTGATGATAATGTATAGAAAAATGGAGCTTCTTGGTGATACAAGGCTTAGTTGTGAGGCACACTTGCTACATCTGGAAGTAAAGAGGGACATAGACTATTATGTTGGTTGAGACAGTTTGTATGATTCATTTCATGGCTGAGGTTATCCAAGTCTTGATATGACTTGTGGCTTTGTCACTTGTACCTTCACTGTTACTTTATTGGTTTGCATTGATTTACCACGTTTACACTCATTTATGTATTCATACACTCATACACGATGGAAATGGTTTGGAAGACTTGTGGCATGATGCCTTGTGTTTGACATTGATATTGCTAATTGTTTATAGTCCATACATACTAGTGAACTGGAATACGTTGAGACATACATTGTGATGTGAAATTAGTGAAGAAGTTAATATAATCTTCTTGTTGCACTTGTGATACCATTTGATGCATGTTACTTGATGAATTGATCATTGAGAGTGATGTGACAGTGTTACTATATATCTATGAAAAGGCACATTTGACCGGGGGTGAGGATGTGGCCTAGTTGTGAGCTCGTGGTCCGAGGTTCGTTCTGGAAACGAATGGTACATGATGTGGATCCAAGTCCGAGGTTCTTTCCGAAGCGAAGGATTTATGGCTCGAGTCCGATGAGTATCCGGAATGAGTTATACATGGACACCATGGGTCCGCTGCAGGTCATGACTACTGAGCAATGACATCAGTTAGCATGTGCGTACAGTTCGAGTGATTGGCCAGTGCATGGCATTGGATTGCATTGCACATCATCATATTTTGCATTGCATATCATTACATTTTATTCTGCATTATTATATGCTCGTTTGTTTCTGATTTTGGTATGGATGTTGAATGCCTATTGTGAGATAATTATGACCATTGACTGAGTTAAATTGTGGATTAGTGACCCTACCTAGGGAAGGAACTTGGAGTTGTGATTATCAGGTGAGATTATTGAAACTTGACAGACTTGTGGATTAAAAGCTTCATCTTAGGCTGTGACTCCGTCATGGGATATTCTGTGACTTGGATTTGAGTGTTAAGTGCCTATCTGTTTATCTTATTGATTTTATACTTACATGCGTGAACTAATCTTAGTCGGCCTATGATGCTTACCGGTACATAGTGTTTGTACTGATACTACCTTGCTGCACCCTTTTTGAGTGGAGATTATGTTCCAGAGATTTCATCCAGATTACATCTCTAGCTTGAAGCTAGTTTGCTTGATCAGATCCGAGGGTGAGCTTCTATCCATGCCATGCCACCTTAAGATCTCTCTTTCCAGATGTCTACTTTCATTCCAGACATTATTTGTTATATTTGAGATATACTTCATTCTTTAGACATCGTTGGTTAGAGTCCTTGTACGATGACTTTCACATTTTGGGAGTGTAATAGTTAGACTTCCGCACTTATATTGTCTATTAATTATGATTTGTTTTATTTATTCATTCATTCACTTATCTATTGATTGTTATTAAATGATTAAAGAAGTTGAAATTGGCTAATGATTAATGGATTAATAGGTAAGGGTTCGCCTACTAGTGATAATAAGGTAGGTGCCCGCATATCGGTAGTTAGGGTCGTGACAGGGAGAGTCCAGTGAAGATGACTCCGAAATGGCTTATCTCACACAGAGGTTTCACAAGATAAAGAAAAATGACTTGTTCCCCAAAATAGGAAACCCCAGCAGAAACGACTACCCCTATCACAAGTGTGGGAAACCTGGCCATTTCATGAAGGACTGTTCTCAAATCAGCAGGACAATTATGACAGAACCGCCAAGAAGAACCAGGTCCCCGACAGGAGTTTCAGAAGGAAAAAAGCTGCTAATGAGATTGTAAAGCAAGCACTTGCAGCCTGGGGAGACTTCTCAAGTTAGTATAAGGATGAAAATGACAAAGGGGGCTTATCCATAATGGCATTTGACAATGGAACAACTGAGCGTAAGTCAGACCTTGCACTCACGGCTGAATCTGACACAAGTGATGTTGATAGTGAGAACCAAGAGGTAAATTTCTTCGATGTAAGAAAAACCTGAGAGATTGCTCTAAGAAAAAACTCATATCACTGTCAAGTGTGTTAATTGATGCTTATCATGCTCTGGATGCTGGGAGAAAAAAGTTGAATCTTGCTCGTGATGAAATAAACTAGATAAGGAGGACCTGTGCGTGAACAACAAAAGAAATAAAGAAACAGGTGTTTGGGACAAACCAATAAAATATCCTGTTGGAATGTCAAGTGAGAAAAAAGAGGGAAACCTCCTCCAAAAGAAGAGGAGCAGCAAGTGAGACTTCCTTAGAGCTTGAAGCTGAAAAGAAAGTAAATTCAAGTCTTACTGCTGAAATTGAGAAAAACGAACTGCTAAGAAAAGATCTAGAAAGGGCTAAGTTCAACCTTGACAAAACTCTCAAGTGGACCTGGTCTTCTGACACAATCTCCTCCGTAAAATGAGAAAAATGGAAACGGCAGAAGAGGACTTGACTTTAAGAAGGAGAAGATGCCCTATGATCTCTACAACAAATATGTTCCCACAACTAAAGAGCAGCCATTTCCTCTTTGCGGGCAAACAAGTCGTTACTAAGAGCCCTACCAGATAAATGCTGACGTTGTTCAAAAGAATATGAGTGTTATCAAGAAAGGAACCAGAGTGAAAGGAGCAGGTCCTCAAAAGAAAAGACATTTGAAGAAGAGAAGGAATGTTCTGCCAGTATGGGCTAAAAAGAGTCTGATTCACCCCTTCTGTAACTACAAAGGACCGAAGCTAGTTTAAGTTCCCAAATCCAATCACTAGCATCGCTTAACAGGGTGGGAGAAAGAAGGAGCTGTCAGCATAAACTGATGAACTGTGACAGCTCCAAGATGCAACTATGGTTAACAAGTCTCCCCTCAAAGCCCTTATAGAAAGATGTGTGTGGTGTGATGATAAAAGAAATGATCTCTTATAAACAATGTTGCAGAAAGGCATCACTCAAAATGGATACAATAACTGAAAAGGTACACTTCTCACAAGTGTTTTTTGGCTATGTCTAACTCACTTCTGTACCACTACAGGTATACATGCATGGAAGGATCAGGAGAATTCAAGCATAAGCAATTCTATACAGTTCACAGTGATGGCCTGATACTTCAAAAATTCTAATTAGAGACTAGGTCTCTGTATCTGAGGTCAGTCATTCTTTCAGTACTCATAAATGTATTTGAACTGTGAAAATTGCCACATATGTCATGTGTCATTTCCTCTTCCAAGAAAATTCAAAAGAATGTCCGTACCAAATCGTCACTTCCTTCTTGAACAAATCAGTTGTTCCCTCTTGCACCTATCCTAAAGTGCCACCTCTACCTCTTTAACGGACATTTCTCCTCATCCTTCTCTCTCTTTACTTTCCCAAATCTTTGAACTTCAGGACTTTATTTGTACATATATCTTGTACAATACTCGCCTAAACTCTTCACTTTTATGTCTTGTCACCAAGTGCTTATCAAACATCACCAATCCTTGTCAAGCCTGAGAAAATGGAGTCCAAATCCTCACCTTCAAAGCACTCAACTTCCTCTGATCATGGCATAAATAAAGCGACTTAAGCCTTCCCTATACCTGCTCCTTTAAAACCCAGCAAGCATAGAACGACTAGGAAATTTGCATCCCTGTCGGCGATCTTTGGTCAAAAAGGAATATATGATCACATGGGTGCCAAGAATGGAAATTCGATGACTCAAGCTCTCACTGTACTCCAGAAATACCAAGCGTTGAGGACTCTAAAGATGAAGAGAAGACGCCTTTGATACAGAAAAACTCAAAGAAAGAAAAGGCGAGTGAAAATAAGCATTTGCCTGACCCAAAGTTGGAAGGTGATTTGAGTGAAAATATGGGTCTTCAAAGCCGAGAAGAGAAGAGAGGAGAGGAACCAAGTGCCCTATCGTTACTCAAGAAAAGAAAGATGAGTACAAGTGAGAGACCAGGTTCCTCTAATAGAAGAAGCAGTGAAATAGAAGGAAGAAAGAATAAAGAGAACCTACAAAAACAAAAGGTTCTCTTTAGAAGAGTCTTTGATGTCAATGCAAAGGGGAGCTTGGCATGAAAGACTTGATGGAAATGGTGGAGTTCCAGGAGTGGAGCCATCTCTTTACTCAACCACCACCATGTGTATATGAAGCCGAAGTGGTTGAATTCTATGAGAATTTGATTTGTATAAATGATAACGCTCTGGCCCTAACAGTGAATCTGACAGAGTTTGTGCTCACTAAGTAGATACATGGGAAAATCTTGGGACTAAAGACAGTAGGACTGAGAGCTGTAGAAGACAAGAGATTTCCAAATTTCAAAAAGGTCATCGTCAAAGTTGCAAGGTCAGCATCAAAAGCTAGTCTATGTAAGAATGAGCTTAAGCCTGAGCACTAACTAGTCTTCGAGTTTGTCAGCAAAGTGCATTTGCCAAGAATGAGCTTAAGCCTGAGCACTAACTAGTCTTCGAGTTTGTCAGCAAAGTGCTTTTGCCAAGGCCATAGAAATTGACCTATACTTGCCCAACCCCTTCAAGTCTCTACACTGTTGTAAAGCCGAGCCACTTGCTGCACACAAGTACAGCTGTGAGTTAGCCCATGCTTTAGGTCAAAATGAATAATTGGTCTCTATCCATCCCACATGCTCCGATTATATATATACAACATGATGGCAACATATTGATTAGACTTGAAAACCCAATCTAAATCGTGAAAAGCTGCCGACACAAGTTCTCAAGATCTCTCACGAACAAAATCAGCTACAAGTTGAAGAACTTGATCCAGACACAAATTTTAGTCTAAGTTCTTTACACTGTTGTGAATCTTTGTTCGTTTGTGCTTAAATTGTAAACCTACTCTTCTTGTTTAGAAGTTGTTTGTAGGTGATTTAAATTCTCAAAGTGCGCTTGTTGAAGTGTGTTTCCACAAGCTTTTGAGTGTACACTAAGCAAGATTATTCTAGGTGTATTAGTTTCCTTGACTAGAGTTAGTCAAGTGGAGGTGGTTACAACCGGTGTATTGTAAGGGTGGAGGACTATGAGAGTTAGTTCCTAGGTTGCAACTATTGTAAGGGTGAAGGATTATGGGAGTTAATTCCTAGTTTGCAATATGTTGTAATCGGAAGTTGCTCGTGTAGTGGAGTTGAAATCCTACTGCGGTAGGTCGTGGTTTTTAATCCCTTAAGCAAGGAGTTTTTCACAATAACATCATATGTCCTTTACATACTGCATTGCATAAGGGAACTGATACATAACCAGGTCCCTCATACATTATTTGGTGAGCGCACGACCTCTATCAATTTCATACTTGCATTTGTTTTTTAGAAATCAGTTAGTCTTGTCAAAATTGGCCCAAGTATATCAATGAAGCCCAAAAAATAAACTTCAATCCATTTTTATTTCAGTTCACAAATGGTCCATTTTATTTCTAGAATCTGAAGGCTTTAAAAACCTCAAAACAAGTCCAATTTGATTACCAAAAAACTGTTTTTCATGCATACACTAGCTTACCAGTTTGAAAACTTTAAAGACATTGTAAAAATTCAATTTTTTTTATCAATTTCATGCAATGGCTATCTTACCGTGTTCAATTTTTTAGAAAATCATTTAAACTGTTTAACCACTAACGAGTTTCCTAAATTCTAACGCATTTGGTTTTCAATATTTATACAAGTATTCATACAAATACACACGAATATATAACATGAAATCAAAATAAAAGGAGTTAGGCTGGTAAGCCTACCGAAGCCCGCCAGTTAACCATTTTCACCCATGGTTGAGACTTTAACTACTTTTGTTATCCGGACTCGATCAAAGGAAGAAGTTGGGCCTCTGGCCCAATAGGTTTTCAATGGGAGATTAGCCTACGTCGATGGTTTCATGCAAAAGGGGAGAGGGGGGAAAGGAAAATTGCGGTTAGAGGGCATCTATACTTAATAAATAAATGAATAAGAACTCAAGTAGGAAATACAATCATATGTAAATCAAGCATACATATACGTACATAGAATATAAGTACTATACATTACCAAAATAACCTAATGAAATAATGGCCCAAACAGACATGCGAGCTTCAAAGCCATAGGCCTAAAATTAAAGCCAAGATAGGGGCAAGCCGATCTATGGCAGAAAAAAAAAAAAAAAAAAAAGAATAGCAAGTCCAACAAGTAAAACAAATAGAAGACTGGGCCCAAAGCCTTGTCACAACAACATGCCTATTATGGAATTTAACATATTGATATACAAAGTATAGCTTCCTATATACACCGAAGTATACATAGGCTGTATATACCCTATATTTCCTGCATATACTAGTATATTCGCTGCACAGAAATGGGCAAAGGATAGAGATAAGCATAGAACACACCATGTCAAACATATACCAACTATACCAAATCATGCATGATACATTTAACACCTATTTGTTTTACACATTTGTTTATGTCAATGTTTAACAACATAGATGAACATCTTTTCAATTCAAGGCCTAAGGTCAGTAGCAATTATACTACTTGAGCATGGATATAGCTTAAGGATAATCCCTCACAAACTATTATAATGGTTTTATCCAAAACAACTCCAACAAATGAGACACAATTCTAACACTAGAAATGATAATAATATTGGATATCTATTTTTTAGTTTTCATTGGTTTAGAAAGTGAAAATACATAACTTAATTTTATTTTTTTCAAAAAGAAAGCTAAAAGGGAAAGAGAGACTGATGGGAAAAGAGACCAAACTAGCCTATTCATTTTTATGTTACGTTAAAATTAAGATGAGCGAGTTCGAATTTAAGATGAGCAGTTTAATTAAGCAACTCATAGCTATTTAGATGAACAAAGCAAATTCCAGTTTTATGCAAGGAAATTCACATTCAACATAGTAAGCCCTTTATGGCTTCTCTTACCTAACAATGCTATGGACATGACAAAGGGTAAAAGGGAAAGGGGTCATGCAAATTCATAATTAAACAATTTCAAACTAATCTCAAGTCATCATAACAACAATATGCATAGGTTGATTTATTCAAAACAAAGGGGAGAGGGAAGGGACGAACATGAATATGAATCAGTTGTGTCCTAGTTTAGTCCTTTAAATCACATAAAGGTAATTCTCAGATAGAAAAACACTCCCAATTATCTTGATGTCAAAACATGATAAACCACTACTGACCTCATAATAGGACATGATAGATAAAAAAAATGGTAAATGACTAACTTAATCTAAACATGCAATTATGTAATCCAAATGTTGTCCTACAGTGAACAAATGTTATGTGCATGCAAACCAATGATCAAACTAAATTTAATCCAAGCCAACATTTGAACAGACAAACTAAACATTTATCAGGGGATGAAACAATTGAAGGAACCCAAAAGACAAGCATGTTTCAAACATTTTTTGAATCTGCAACTGATCACCAAAATCTAAACTACACAGAACACACAAGATTTCCCCTCATCCCTCATAATTTGATTATCTTAAGACATATTCTCCCTAGGTGTGTAAACAGGTTCCCAATAAACTCAGTCAAGTCAAGAAGAGGTACATGTTTGGATAGTGCAATCAACTAAGCATATTTAATACTCAGAACTCATAGTCTATTCATCTTCACATACACTTGGTCTGTCATCTGATTATTAAGAAAAAACATGGAGGGTATTCACATGATAATTAGACTAAGATCCAACTAATTAGTCCCCATTCAATAGAGCATAATAATATAAACCTCTGCTAATTGTCAAAACGGCTACAATTGAGTAACTCATGCTAATCAGTTTTGAAGTTCAAGTATACAACCAGATTACTAGCATATAATCAGGTAGGTACGATGAAAACAATTGGAGATGCTAAGAACCTTTCTAAACACATAGTTGAACATTAGTTCAACATACCAAAAAACCAACAAATTTCTAATCCAATCACATGATTAGGCCTTTAATTAAGTCAAGCAGAGTCTATAGGCATATTAACTAACACATAATAACAACCTAAACTATTCCAGCTAATCAATACTGAGCTAAGCTAAACATGTATCATCATACTTAAGAAAATACTAAGCTAAGCTAAGCATACATAGCTGACTAATCAAGACTTAAAACAAACTAACACTAAAACACAGATCACAACACATAACATATAAACACATAGCAAGCAAATAAAAAAAATGCTAAAAATAAATAAAAGAGAGAAAATTACCTCTTTTTTATGCAGCCTTTGTCGAGAATGAAATTGAAGTCTTATGCTTCCCCGTTTAACTCAACCACGAAAAAAAGAAGACAAAACTTTAGACTTTTAACCTAATTAAGTAAAGGTTTCAACAAAATGTGCTAAATCCCTAGTTAAATTAGGTGTTTTTGCTCCGAAATTGAGACTTGTACGTGTATTGTGAAAACAAAGGGGTTCTTTATATAGAACCCCCAAGGCCCTCAGATTTCTCTTAAAATCGAAGTCGGACTTTGGCATTTTGAAGATTTCTTTGATTTATCCTTTTCATTTTTTAAAGATTTATCTAAGAACCAATTAAAATTCGAGTTTTGAGCAATAGTAAGACAAACATCATTAAGGATTTCTGTCCTTGCAAACAGAAAAAGCAACAAAGAGAGAGATGAGAGTGGTTCTACATTGTTTGGGCGGCGTATCGACGGAGAGAGGGTAAAGCAATTACATTAATTGCTTTACCCAAAATGGACACACACATCCTTTGGAAAGCAAAACGCGTCTGATTCTTTGCCTTTTCCAGGTTGATGACAAAGTGAGAGAAAGGTGATTTTGGGGCGGCGGCTAGGGTTTTGTGCGAAACCCTCCTCTTCAACAAATGAATAGAGGTAGGGGTCGTTTGGTGCATACATGTTTATACGCAGACGAGGGGTTGGGCCGGGTCTAGCCTTATCGGGCTGGACTTGGTCGTTTAGACAAAGGGAGGGGAAATGACCCAACTTGACTTATATACATGGTATACATGGGTATACATGTATATTCGTATATACCCGTGTATGCACGTGTATATAGGGAGGGGCGAAAATGTGCCACTTTCACAAATAGCCTTAATTAAACGAATGTCCATTAATTTAACATTCCAATTAGGGCCAAATGATCATTAATTAACCAATTTTGAAAACGGCCAGGTTCATAAAATGACCAATTGTGCAAAATATAGCCTCAATTAACATATAGCAATTAATTTCAAATGTGATCACAATTAATTACAAAAATGCAGATGCAATTTGAAATTGAGGTAAAGATGATCGTTTTATTTAATTAATCAAATTTTCTTGAATCAACGGAGTAAAATATTTGTCAATTTGATATTTAACAATTTAAGCAATTAATCAAATAATTTTTTATTTAATTTTGATAAATACTTCCATATCAATGATAAAATATGCAAAGTATTTTTAAGTGACTTACAATATATATTTGAACTCATTTTGCTAAATGAAATGGAAAATATTATCGGAATAATTTTTTAAAAATCATTTTGGTTCATAAAAATACATATTTCACTCTGTTTGAAACTCAAAAATTTAGGGCAATTAAATAAAATCATTGGAGGGCCAAAATTAGGTGTCAACAATTGGTATACCCTTCTTCTCCATTTTTATTTCCTTTTCCTTCTTCCTCACACATTAAGTCTGCACAGTTCGTAATTACAACCATAATCGTTGGCACCTCCTTTTTATCTCAACCTCTGTTCCTTCCTTTTTCCCCTCGTAATATTTTTAAAATATCCCAATATTTATTACTTTTTTTAATAATATCTCCTACTATTTAAATAATTAATCTCCTACTAAGTTACCTCTATTTAATAAAGAGAAAATGATCAGATTTATCCCTATACTTTGATAAATAGTTCACATTTATCTTTAATGAGTTTTTCCAACCAAACGCACACTAACCGTTAATAAAGTTGGTTGAATTGCTGACAACCCTAAAGGACTGTTACTGTGTCATTGACACCTCATTAAAAATTGCCACATAATATCCTAGTCACCATTTTTCATTAGTTTACCACTAAATTAAATGGACCGCCCCCAAATTAAAACCCAACCCATTGCCCATCAAATTAAACCCCAAAAACATGGGACAGTGAAACTCCTCAAGCAATCGGCCGATGAAGCTCATCCGATGAAGTTGCCGATAAAGATAAATAAATCAGCAAGCATGAGGTCGCTACGAATCAGTGTTTGATTCACAATTTTAAGCTCCAAACGACAACACCTACCAGATTTCCCCCATAAAATCAAACCAAATAACACACCCACAGAATCCATCTCTCTAACCTTCATTACCCATTTAAACCTCACAACACGCACAACAAAACCACCCACAAACACCAAAAACCGCCGCTAAATAGCTATGAGATTTACCTGAAACCACCGTCGGAGATTTACCTGAAACTACCAGCGGAACACCACTTTTTTTATGTGTGTGTGTGTGTATGTTGTTTATGTGAGGTTTAATTCAGTAATGAAGTTTGGAGAGATAGGTTTTGTGGGTGTGTTATTTGGGTTCGATTTGTTGGTTTTGTATGGAGAAAATCTGTTAGGTGTTGTCGTTTGGAGCTTAAAGCAATAAATTAAACATTGATTTCGTAACGATCTCATGCTTGTTGATTTCTTTATCTTCCTCGGCAACTTCATCGGAGGAGCTTTATTGGCCGATGGCGTGAGGAGTTTTACCGTCTCATGTTTTTAGGGTTTAATTTGAAGGGTAATGGGTCGGATTTTAATTTTGGGGGAGGGGGTTAATTTAATTCAACGGTAAATTGTTGGAAAAGGTGACTAGGATATTATGTGGCAATTTTTAATAGGTGTCAGTGACACAGAGGTCCCTTTAAGGTTGGGGGCAATTCAACCAACTTTGTTTACGATAGGGGAACGTTTGGTTAGAAAAACTCATTAAGGATAAATGTGAACTATTTATCAAAGTACAGGGGTAAATCTGACCCTTTCCCTTTTAATAAAAGTAGACCAGTTTTTTTCTTTTTAAATATTGTGCATACTTATTTAATGTTCACGGTATAGTCGGAAATAATTATTAAAAATCCTTAAAGTGATCACTCCCTCCGTCCATTATTACTTGTCCACGTTTGTCTTGGCACACCCCTTAAAAAGTAATTAATAAAATGATAAATTTACTGTATTACCCTTTGAATATAATAAATCTAATATTTTGAGAAACGCATTCAAAAATTATTATATAATTAATAATAAGGGTAAATCAATAACTAAGTGGTAAATCTTAGTTTTTAAACTGAATAAAAAAATGAATATTTATTTTTAGTATACTGAATAAATAAAATTACTGGGAGAAAATGGTTAAGTGGTAAATAATGGGTTCAAAAGACATTAGGCCTCGAAATGTGAATTTTCAAAGCTGGATATCCAAACCATCTTGTGCCAAAAGTCACCAAAACGGTACCGTTTACTCCTCACAAGACTTCCACAAAGCCCCGTTCCATTGCAAACTGATATTATTATTCAGATGAAAAGAAAATAAGTACAACAAAATGGTGCTTAAACCCCCCTACAAATTTCTTGGCCCATAATTTTCATTTCTAAAGATACCCAGTTTGTTATTTTAGTCCCTTTACTTGTCATATTTTGTCAAAGTTAGTCCTAATACTAAAATGCAAGTATCCAGGTTTCTCTTGAACTCAATCAAGGATCCATGTAAAAGGTGAGGTGCATTTTGTATAATCTGACACTGTTAAGAATTTTGGGGTTATTTTTTCTTCAACTTTTATGGTAATTTGTGTTTGTAACTTTTTTGTGTATGCTTTCTAGTGCCATTGAATTATGGATTGTGGAAATTTTATAGTTTGGTTTAGTTATTCGTGATTTAAATCCTAATTATGTGATAAATTCAAATATGCTTTGTGTAGTGTGATAATTCCAAATATTCTCTGTGTAGTCTGTTAGTAATTTTGAAAATAACTTATTGCACTATGGGTGTGTTTGGTATGAAGGAAAATGTTTTCCTGGAAAATAAGTGGGTTTCTTACTTATTTTCTGGTGTACGTAAATAAGCAGAAAATATTATCTCAAAATCATATAGATAGAATTTAAGCAAACTCTATTGGGGTTGGCATGCTGGGCTAGGGATGTGGGGTGGGGGTGGGATTTTTTGGAGGGGTGGGTAACAGTTAATGTGGAATGTCACTTATGAAACTTATTTTCCCTACTTACAACAACATACCCAGTGTAATCCCACAAGTAGGGTCTAGGGAGGGTAAGATGTACGCAAACCTTACCGCTAATTGTGGGGTAGAGAGGTTGTTTCCGATAGACCTTCAACCAAAAAGAAATGTAATCGATGCAGAAACGTAGGAAAGAAAAAGGGACAGCAAAATAGCAAATCATTTTCTCATTTTTAAGGAACTTGTTTTCCAAATATTTTGACCAATCAAACATGAGAAAATTTGAAAATATTTCCCTCCATACCAAACACACCCTATGTTTGGTTGTTGGAAGGGGGAAGGACGGTAGAGCATAGGAAAACAAAGTGACCTACTTCTGCGTAGTGAGAAGCATTGGTTATGAAGTTCTTATTCGAAAAAGCATTGGTTATGTAGTTCCAGTTGGTTAGTGTAAGGGGGAAGGAAGAAATAGGAGGAAAATTCTCCAATTTCACTTTCATAGCAAACCCTAGAAATGCTGTCCCTCCTCGTTTTTATTCTTACGCTAGTCCTCCAACCCCTCCTCTTTTCACTGCGATCAAGCATAGCACTATGAAAGAACAAAATTTTAGTGAAAGCTCTAACTATGATATTCTTGATGTCTGGTTCTAATGTTCTATTGCATTTAATATGGTTGACGTGGAGCTAATTTCATCTTTCACCTTAAACTTGATCACTACAAATAATAATGTTGAGAATAGCTTTGCATAGATGATACTAAATATAAAACAAAATTTGAAATATCTTGGTGAAACTTTCAATTGTATGACTGTTAGAAACGTGGGAAGTGTTAAGTGGCACTATCGTCGAAGTTGCTTTTATGTCTGATTTGAGCTATAACATGGCTTACTAAAGATCCTTTGATAAACATTGGTAAGGAGTCTTGTAGAATTAAGACCGGCCTTACCTAATGTGTTACTTGTGCTGGTTAGGGTTCATGTGCTTCAATGGGTAGCAAGGGAGGCTGTCTTGGTTGGATATATTAAACATGCTATGTGGCTCACGGATTCCCACGAGACTTGGAGGCTCCTTATAAGAAAACTTTGTGAAGTTTCAATTTATGCATAACTTTTACTTCGACCCCTAACGATGTACTTCTTATAGTGGCCAAGTTTCTTCCTTAGGGAATTTGCTAATTGTAAGGTCGTAAGATCCATCATGAGCGAAAATTGATTTTAAGTAAATGATTAATAGCAACTTCCATTAGGAAAATAACGGAGAAACTTATAAGTCTAAAATTTTAAAAATAATTACTACTGCTTCACATAGAGGCTAAGTTGGGGGAACCTCAGTCTTTTATTTGATACAAGGAATTATTTGAGAGAAGAGAAATGACTCAAATACATGTAGAAGAGAAAGGATAAAAATAAACCATTTCATTTTCAAATTCTGGAGTGTATTGCGATTTTTCTGATTACTTGTTTCATGTGTAGGTTTACCCCACCTAAGTGCTTCCATTCAGCCAGCTGCATGAGATCTGCTAGAAAGACTAATGATCAGCCTTTATTAACTGGACCATCCCCAAGGACCCCAACATCAAAATCTTGGAAACCTTATATATTAGTATTGCATTTGAACTCCATTTTCCTTCTGAATGTTGTTTTGTGACTGTTGTTGCATGTGCTCTGCGCAGTTGTCTATGGTTCCTTTTTCTTACTTGTCTTCATCTTAATTCTACTTTGCAGCCTGGAGCTGTTTTGGGAGGATTTGGTGGACTGATCCTTTTTCTTCATTATAATGATGAAAGGAGAGCAATTCCAAAAGGTGGGGCTCCGGATTTTTTCTGATCAAACCTTTATCAACTAAACTTGACCTTGGAACTACTTTATATGCCTTTCAGTCCAACTTCGCCTCAATAAATTATTTGCCTTTGAGTGCTGAAATTAACTCTTAGATTAAGGATGTAGGTGTTTAGCGAATTAGAAAGTGGTATAATCCTCTTGCAGAAGATGACATTCCATAAAAGATATGATAAATGGATGAGTCACATATTCTACAGCTTCTGTACCTGAAAAGATGTACTGACAGTGCTTGAAACTATCTTAGTTATCTTCCAGATACTGGGCTCATTGATAGACTTCTCATGGCAGTCTCAGTATCTTTTCTAGTTCAAATAAAATAGTTCGTTGTCATAAATAAAATAGTTAGTTGCACTATCCTACTCTCTACTTATTTTTCCTTTATCAGAAAGTGTTGATATGTTTGTCCACTTGAATCATGCTTTTTATGGAGTACCATATGCATTTATTTTCTGATTAATTTTGTAGTGCCATAAATATTAATGAATGGTATACGATATAATGTTTTCTCGCCTTTCAGGTCAAGGCGAGAAATTTGAAAGAAGTGCAAACCAAGGGCCAATCATTGGCGGCCCATTCAGTTTGGTTGATACAGAAGGTCATTTGGTGACAGAGCGCAACTTGCTGGGAAACTGGGTTCTTCTCTACTTTGGTTATACTTCATCTCCTGATGTTGGTCCAGCAGAAGTCCAAAAGATGGCCAAAACTATTGATATTCTAGGTTCAACTTGGGTTCTTTAATGGATATGATATTTTCTTGTTTACTGACGTATGTTACTGATGTTGTAATTTTCTTTTTGCTTTGTGGTCCTAAAAGAGTCAAAACAGGATCAAAAGATTCTCCCAGTATTTGTCACAATTGATCCTCAACGCGACACACCTTCGCACCTTCGAGCTTATCTTAAAGGTCTGGATCTAGCTTCTCGGATCTCTTTCTCTCTCTAGGTTCTGGAAGGGATTTCTTACTGAATGAATTGTGGAAAGAGATCCCAACCGGGGGTCGTGGGTTTGAAGAGAAAAGGGTTCAATCCTATAGTTGTCTCCTGTTGTTTGATGTTTATTTCCTACACTTTAGCTTTACTAATTTTATTTGCATGTAATGCAGAGTTTGACCCAAGAATAATGGGATTAACTGGACCAGTTGCTGCTGTTAGACAGATGACACAGGAATACCGAGTTTACTTTAAGAAGGTTGATGAAGAAGGAGATGATTATCTGGTAGAATCTTCCCACAACATGTAAGGCTCAAGTCCTATATTGCCAAATAAACATCACTCTCGTTCCAACAATAGGAGAATCAACTCTTACAGTTTCTTTTTAATAGGTATCTGGTGAATCCGAAAATGGAAGTAGTTAGATGCTTTGGTGTGGAATACAGTGGGGAGGAACTGGCCGATGCAATAGTTAAGGAGCTAAAGAAACCCGAGACATAGCAATATTCGGGGTGGAGTTGGCAGAGTAAGTTCGTGGTACTTCAGTTAGGTTCTTATATTACCCTTACATCTCTTCATCATCATATATTGTTCAGGTTTCTAAGGGTCATAGCTCATTTATTTGTTCTATAAATAGTATTTCTTCATTACACAGTAAATACAACTGTCAATAACCTTGTTTGTCTTCCAATTTCGTGTCCAGTTCTTTGTTACATGTTGTATCATCATCCTGTTGGCCAATCTATGGCTATCTGCAGCAGGTACCACTGTCATAAAAAAAGAAAAGGATTTCATCTGCATAAGCCCCTACAAGCATTATATTATGAAGACAGTGAACTAGTGACAGAAGTCCTGCCAAAGTTGTCAATAATGTAAACACACAAATGAAGGGAAATGATCGCAGATACTATCAAAAGTTGTTCCTGCAAAAAAAAAAAAAAAAAAAAAAGAAAAAAAAAGTGCAACACCTAAATTCATGAAAGATTATTTGTGAAAGGGCTTCACTAAGTCACGTATTGGTTGTAGAACTACTTCTACTATTATGGAACCCATATGAGAGACATAGGAATGGGGGCTTTTATTTAAAATATTTTCTCTCCCAATAATGATGATGCCGGTTTCTTTATTGTAAAGAAGTTCGGGAAAAAGGTTGATCCATTTGCTTTTAGTTCTATTTTGTATACACATGAAAGATGTCACCAAAATGGTTTATTGTCCCAAATATGATGGCTGCGAAAAATCTATCATTACTTAATCAGACTGCTATAGCAGATAGCTTTTAGTATGTTCTTTCATTTTCCTGACATGTATAGTGGATAGACGGTCCGCCTCCAACCTTGACATTGGGGGGTTTGAGTCACTCTTGGAGCAAGTGGGAAAGAACAACTCTTGAACTCCTACGTAGAATGGGCTCTGGGCGAGGGTTTAGTGTATCAAATGAAAAGAAAAGAAAAAAAGTTGGCTGCAGAATGAAGTCAGCTGCAGATTGATTAAGAGTTTGATGCAGACTCACTTAATAAAAGAAGTGCTAAAAGTATTGGAAAGGAGGCAGGTCTTTCGCTTTATAGCTGTCACAGAAGAGCATTGTATATTAACTTTTTATATTCTTTGTTTGCTCCATCTTAAAGATTTATCATCTTGTACCTTTCTCTTGAGAGATTCTGAATAACTAGTCAAATTTTGGGGTCGTTTGGTTTAGGATCATGTTATGCAAGGACTAGTAATGCAAGGATTGTAATGCAGAGTTTATTTCTTGTTAGATGTTTAGTTGATATATTACAAATTAGTAGTGTATAATTAATATATGTGCTTACTTTTTAAACAAAATAAAAGTCTATTTGCTATTATAAAATGAGGGTTAGTTTTGTCATTTTAGTTGTTATAATCCATGTGTTACTAATCCCGCATTCTTATTCCACATTCTGTCCTGCATAAATTAATACGTAAATTCCGGTGTAACTTATGCAGGTAATAGTTATGAGGACAAGAAAACAACTAATCGAACATTGTTTTAACAGTGGGTTTTTATTTGGAGATTAGATCTTTTAATGAATCCAACCAAACGACCCCTTAGTGTATGAGCAGTATCATGTAGAGTGGGCTAGTGTGTAAAAATAGCTTGCGACTTATAGCTGGTGAACCTTACCAGTTGATTAAACCTTATTTTGGCTTAGAAGCTGGCACTTTAGCTCAACTATTATGTCAAGTGCACACATTTGCGAAGCTTGTTGTAAACCATTAGTTTTGTCTTAGAGCTCTAGGGACGAGTGTAATTCCTACCTTCAGTTCCTGGGAACTTCTTCTGTTGACCTTGTTGTGAGATGGAATGGTTTTATGCAACAGCAACAATGCCTTAAACCCTAATGAGTTGGGATTTATAATATGAATCATTTTTATCAATGATGGTGTTTGGCCCAGCTTGCGCATACCTCCATTGATCCACAGGATATCTGCTACTTTTTCACTAGTACGAGTAATGGGTATTCTTTCCACTAAGGTTTAGAATATGAGAAGAATTACTTAGCTTTTTTACCTATACTGGAATTTTAACCCTGGTTTCTCATGATCTATCCCAGTTTTATTGAATGCAAGGTGGATCTATTATATGAATCCTGTAATTCATTTCGCTCTATTTGGAGCTGCTATGTTCAAGTACTCAATAAACCGATGTAAATGTATGTCTGGGAGAGTATGTCCCGACATATTCGTTATTATGAGGATTCATGATAAATCGACTACATTGTCTATGTGCCTACCGTAATTCTCCTTTTTTGTCCATGTTTGAGATCAACAATGTGGCTCTCATAGAATTGCAAAGCTTACACGGCGGAGTTGATCGAATGATTTATGTTTTTTCTTTCTTGACTTAATGATTGAATGATTTATGGTTGGCCATTAATTTGGAGATACAATCTCCTAATACCTGCTTATTTGTGATTTTCTGTTTGAACCCTCAATATGTCAAATTGTTCTTTTTTGTGAAGTATAGCTAATTTCACCCATAGAAATCTTATTATGTATTATATAATGTGCATTTTTTCGCATTATTTCATGTGAAGTGATTTTGGTGTGTGTGTTTGGGGGGTTGATGGACGTAAGGGTCATCGCAAACTTCCTTACTGTTGTGAATGGTTAATGTTACATTCTCACAATTGACATTTACATGTACCTTAATAGGTGGAGCCAGACGTTCAATTTTTGCCTATTGTCGTGGAGATTTAAAGACGTTTTGCAGCAGCTGAGTTCGTCGAGGTGGGCTAGTTGTCTCTCAACAATTTAGTAGTTCACAAAAAAAATTTAACAGAAATTTCTCTAATGCTTTGCTGGAAAAAACTAGCCATATCTTCAGATAAATAAAAGCAAACTGGACTGATACTTCGTGCCACCTCTTTTCTTTTCTGGGCTAAATGAATTTGGACCTGGTCGATTGGTAATGAAAAGTAGGTGGTTGTTTGGTTGCCTAGCAAAAGTTTCATTCTATAGTTAGTTGAGAACAGACAGAGTCATGTTTGAAAACATTAACTGAATAGGACTTTGATGTTGCCAACTGGTAACTTCTTGAATGCTTTGGGAGCATGAATTTCAACCTGATTGTTGACAAAATAGCTACTTTTGTCTTAGGGATACGAGGGAAGTGGTCAATGGAAGTGAAAACCTGAAAAAGAAAATCCAGGCAATGTTAAACACATGCAGACTGGGAGCTTTTTACATGAGAATGATTGATATGCTCCATTGTTGAATTTTGAGTCCCTAACTCCCATCTTTTTCACTGAATTCCTTGAATTTCCATAGCAAGTATTTATGTGCCAAAAAAGATAGTACTTTATTATTTTAGAGCGTTGAACAATTTAATATTTGACTATAATTTTCTTTGATTTTCTTGAGTACATGAAATATAGAATTTTCATGTAGTTTTTCCGTATATTAATTTTTTATTCTAAAAATTAGAAATTAGTGGTGGAACTTTACACTAAAAACTATAGGGAAAAAGGTCATGTTTGCCTCTCTACTATTGAAACGGGTTTGATATTGCCCTCCATTTGGCTATTAGTCCATATATGTCCCTAATGCTATAAAAGTGATTCAAGTTTTTCCTTCCTCCATTAAGTCCATCCTTTTTAGCCACATGGCATTCCAACTCACTCCACCAACCCTTCTTCTTACACCACCACGTAATCGTATTTACTATCACCACTATCATAAATCATCTATCCATCATCAATTTTCTTTAAAAATAGAAATTAACAAAATAGATTAACTTTTGAAAACAACCCTCATTCATCTTGACCAAGAAATACTTTCCCCTAAAAAATAATTGATCCACTCTCAAAGAGTGCATGCATGGGGATTACTTTTTCAAGGTTTAAGAATCTACCAAACACATCTAAGTTAAGGAAGACACGAGGAGGGTGTCTAAAATGGTGACAATCTTACCATCTTTTTCCTTACTTGGAAAATGGAAGACAAGGGAAATTATCATTATATAAAATGTTCCCCCAAAAATATCAATAGAGTTTGACCGTTCAAAGATGAGGAAAAAAATAATGCAAGAGTAGGCCTATGTACAAAACAGTTGGCAGTCATACGTGAGCTGCTCAAAGAAAGTCTACTACGTGAACTCCTCTCCTTAATTTGACTTTGTTGAAACTACACCTCACCTTTAAGCCGTTCGATCACGTGGCTTTCATATATCTAACGGTGCAAACATTTTGTATTATGACATGATATATTCCTTTTTGGGAGGGGTTGAAAAATAAAAGAAAAGAAAAGAATAGAAGAGAGAAAAATGAATAAAAGATTCTCTCAACACTAAATTATTTTTCCTCTAAATATCTTGAGATCATCATTCATTCCATGACCGGGTCTTTTGGTCTCCCCTTTTACACCACAAACACCAAACCAACACAAAAAAAGAAAGAAAAAACAACAATTTTAGTTTAATCAAACAGAAAAACATAGAAAAGTAGAAGAAAGGTGTTGAAAAAATTCCCTTTGCATACATTCATCATTACTATTATTATTTTTTATGTCTTTTACCCCCCAAAAGTGCTAATTATTTCTTTTTTTTTCTCCCTCTCTTATCATTTTTCACATATCATTTCTCTGCTTCCTCTCTCTCTCTCATGCAATCATTCCATTTCCACCTATCCACAACCAGAAAGAGAGAGAGAGAAACACAAAAAACAAAAAAAGAAATATTGTTTTTTAAAGCCAAGCACTCCAGGAGATTATCCCTATAGATATACAGAGATTATGACAATTATTATGAACTCTTCTCCTGGGGGGCACTAACCATTTTTCGCACAAACAATCTCATTTCTTTACACATCTTTAAATGTAACATCTTCTTTTTGTTAGATGGGTCCTTAATTCATTTTCTTGGTGAGTTATCTGTTTTTTACTTGGCCTACAAGTTTTGTGTCTTACATAAGAAGCTCCTTATAATTTCAAGACTCATTGCATGTTGTGCCACATTTCTTGATCACCATCTTCTATAAAAATAAACCAAGAAATCATAGAAAGATATCTCATCAACTATCCAAAATGGGAGACATTTCTCCTGAAAAGAAAACAGGTTGTGGCCTGTTGAATGCTGTTTTTGGAAGGAGAAACATTTGGACAAAAAGATCAACATCCACAGGCTCACTTCCTACACAAAATTCCAACAATGTTAACAATATAACGCGATCTTCCAGCACTCAACATTCTAAAAAGCATCGTAATGGCTCCAACGAGTCTTTTTTAGACTCCCGTGAAAACCAATCAGAGAAACAAGTTGACAGGATCATTCCAAGGCCTAATCCGAACCAATCCAAGGCCGCGGTAGCAGCAAATAAAGCTAATTCACAAGGTGTACCGGTTCATAATCAGCAGAAAAATAATGGTCAAGGGGTACAAGGGTATAATAATAATAATCAAGGAAGAAAAGTACCTCCAGCCGCAACAGGGTTATCAGGGGAGCTTGAAAACATGATCCAAGATCATCAAAGATCAAAGGGTGCTAATACATTAGTCCGTGCTTCGTCTAGCAACGTGATGTTGTTTGGTAATTTGGGTAACATTAGGCAGCAAGGCGGAGGCAACAGTACTGGTCCGACAACAACTTCAACAGCTAATCATGTTCTAGATTATTTACCAAGAACCGCTAAAGAAGAACCACCACCACCACCACCACCATCACAACCATCTCAGAATGGGAAATATCCAACAAGCGTTATGGGAAATATAGTGCAGGGGAAAACAGGGGGTTCTGTTTCCCTATGCCGTGCTCTGTCCACAAGAATGGACCCTGAACAATTGAAGATTCTGGGAAATGAGGATTACAAGAATGGAAGATTTGCTGAGGCTTTGTCTTTGTATGATGCTGCAATTTCAATTGATCCGAATAAGGCTTCTTATCGAAGCAACAAATCCGCTGCTTTGACCGCTTTAGGAAGGCTCCTTGAAGCTGCTTTTGAGTGCAGAGAAGCTATCACAATTGATCCTCATTATCAGAGAGCTCATAATCGTTTGGCCACCCTATCTGTCAGGTAAATGTAAACGCCAGTTGAAATCACTTGAATTATAGAGAAGTCACATATAGGGGGTAATCATGACTAGTTATTGTTTGAGGGGTAACGATCATAAAAAGGTCAAGTATGGGGTTAATCAGAACCAGGTATAGTTTAAGGGGATTGAATAAAACGCGCCAAGTTTAGGAGGGTCTTTAGGTATTCTGTCAACTTTTTTTCTTTGTGCTAATTTTAGTCGTGAATCTTATGATCCCTTTTTTATTACTAGTATTACAATTTTCAAGAACTCAAGATAACTATGTTTTCTGGTGTTTAGATTAGGAGATACCGAGAAGGCTATGTACCATTACAAACAAGCAGGATCAGAAGGTGATCCTGATGTTGTGTCAAAGACTAAAAATATTCAAATTCATCTCAACAAGTGTACTGAGGCCAAGAGGCAAAGAGATTGGAACACTCTTCTTAAAGAATCCACCCTCGCCATATCCGCTGGTGCTGATTCTGCACCCCAGGTTAGCTATTTTACTGATTAAACCACAATAAATTTTTCTTCTTTAATTTGTTGAGCTAATTTTGGTTCTTGATGGCAAACATAAAAGATATTTGCTTTGAAAGCTGAGGCGTTGGTGAAGCTCCATAGATACCATGAAGCAGATCAAACTCTGAAGAATGGTCCGAATTTTGATATCGATGAATGTATAAAGTTCTTTGGCCCTATTGGCAATGCAGGCTTGCTAGTCATTCAATCTCAAGTTGCCATGGCTGCTGGCAGGTTAGTTAGTATTTTCGTGTTTTAGAAATAGTAAACATTTTCTTTTGGAGGGGAATAGATTGATTCAAACCATTCAACATTTCACACCCCGACCCTTTGAACAGTAAATGATAAAAAATGTATTCAACCTAGGTCATAGTTGTGGTCCTAAAGATCCCAATGACCAAGATTTGGGACAGAAATTAAAGAGTTAATTAATACTATTTTGGATTATTGTAGATAAATAAAGTGTTTGATTTAGCTAACAACACAAAAGGGGAATGCGTGTTAAGAGAAAAGAGCAACCAAAAGAAGAGTACTTGAGTATGTATTAGGTCGTTAGGTGCAATTTGACATATGCAAATCACCCTCAATCCATTTCATGCATGTCAATTTTTTAAGCTCCTACTAATCTTCCTTTTAGACTCTTAGTTTGATCCAGTCAAATTGACCTATAGACTTTACAGGACAAAATCAATCAAAGCTTTGAGAATTGATTTCCAAAGATTTCAAGATATTACTTATTTAATATTCCCTCTATGGCTGATAGTCTTACATAAAATACAAAATGACAGACTCAACTAATTGATTATCTCTCAATTTCAAACTAGTTAATGTCAATTATAAGAATGCTTTAAATACATTCCTGTCTAGACAGACAAATTTCATCAAAATGCTAAACGATTGACTTAAACATTACTCACTCTGTCCCGTTTTAATTGTCGCTTTAGCTCGAAAAAGGTATCCCAGAATATTAGTCACTTTAGAAATTCAAGACTAAAATTGACAATTGTTTCCAACTACACCCTTAACATTAAAAAATAATAGTTCTTTTTAGTACTGCTCAATACTAGAAAAGCATCTAATAAATAGGAGTAACTTAGTAAACTATACCTTATATTTGTTGTTTTTGTTTAATGAGTGTGAAAAGAGCTAAAGTGACAGTTAACATGAGATGAATGGAGTATCTTTCAATCGTTACTCGTTGGCTAATTAAAATTATTACACAATAGGATCGACGATGCCCTAGCAGCGGCTCAACGAGCAGCGCAGCTAGACGGGAACAACAAGGAAGTGACCATGGTGGTTAGGAGGGCAAGGGCAGTAGCAAGTGCTAGAACAAAGGGCAATGAGCTCTTCAAAGGTGGAAAATATGCAGATGCTAGTGTTGCATATGGTGAAGGACTGGACCATGATCCACACAATTCGGTCTTATTGTGCAATCGAGCAGCTTGCAGGTCAAAACTTGGCCAATTTGAGAAAGCACTTGAGGATTGCAACACTGCCCTTAATGTTCGACCATCTTTTACCAAGGCTAGGTTGAGGAAGGCTGATTGTTATTTTAAGGTGATATTTTTTTTTTTTAAGTTTCTTTATGCTTTGACACTAGTCTGAACGTGTGATGACTTAATCAGAGTTTTTATTTACTAAACAATCATGACATGTCCATAGTGGTACGTCTCTAAAATTGGTTTACCTATTGCTATTAGTTCAATTTTTTGGTACAATTAATCATATATATATATATATATATATATATATATATATATATATATATATATATATTCGGTAGCAAGAAGACACATTAGCCTTTTAATATGGTTGAATAATTACTCACCGAATTACAACAATACAAAGCATGCTACTAGATTTCATATATTTTCACGATCTCATATGAGCACATTATTATACGAGGAGTTACATTGTTTTTCTCTTTAACTTTGATCTCTTAAACATTTTTTTCTAGGTATAAAAGAATTGATTTAAATTAGTATTTTTTTTTAATGTAGTTTTAAACTATTTAATTTTAAAAAAAAAAAAGCAAAAAGTTAATATTTGAATTCACGGTAAAATGTAAGTGTTCCCATTCTAGTAATTTATTAAATGTATTAATCATTTTTGAATGATCCGACCCCTTTTAACAAATTAGCAGCTGTCCTAGTAAATTGACATGGTTGATCCTGATCTATGATTGAAAAGCAAAACATTTATCTTATTATTTTCTGTTTTTCTTCTTTTTTTCTAATACGATAATTGAAGATTTTTTATATGCATTCTTTTATGACTGATATATATTATATAAATATATATTTATATACCAGATGGGAAAATGGGAAGCATGCATACAAGAGTGTGAAACGTTGATGAAGGAGTCACCAGAAAATGAGGATGTGGGACAGATGATTAAGGATTGCCAACAACACCTCAAAAAATGAGGAATTAGCCAAAGACGTGAAGAGCATGAACATCACCAATAATGACATATATGGTTGTCATTAATTTGTCAATCTCCATAACAAATATATTTGAATGGTATCAACACTTGTTTGTTCAATTCCAATCCCTCCATAAAAGAAAAAGAAAAAGTCAAAAATAGAAAAATCAACATGAGGAAAAAAAGGTGGAGGGGAAGGGGTTAAGAGAAGGATTTATAAAGGTCTTTTAGGGAAATGAAAAGAGAGAATGGGAGAAGACCAAAGGATTAATTAAGAGGTTTGAGTTAGAAAATAGGATTTGGTAGGTATATTGGCTCATCTCTTTAGGAAAAAAAAGAAAAAAAAGAAAGAAAGGAATTCATTAGGGTGCTTTGGGAAAAACTAAAGCGCTATGGATTTTTAGTGAATGAGAACAATTCTTTTACATTTATTGCATTTTCTTAATATGTAAGTAATTATTTTGTTTAAGATGGTTTACTCGACTTTTTCTCCATTGTTACTTTTTTTTTTCTTCCAACCCACAAAAATAAAAACTAAAAGATATATCTCTTGATATATCACCCTGCATTTCATTGCATTCATTAAAGTGTAAATGAGATTCTCAACAATCATTACTCCATAAAATAAGCAGGGGTCCTTCTAATAGTATTCAGTAAAGTGCATCACAGCTAAGTTAAAGCTGTTTCCAGATTTTGGAAAGTGAGCTAAGCTAAAAGTAATTTTGCTCTAACTTGTCGGATTGCTAAGATTTTAGAAATTTCAAACTAATAAAAGTTTACTTTTACTACTCCCTCCGTCCCAAAATAAGTATTGATTTAGCCGATTTCACTCTCATTAAGAAAAATAATAATACAAGGTATCGTTTATTAAGTTACCTCTATTTATAAGATGTTTAAGAAGTAGTTTTTTAATATAAGGATATAGATGGAAATAATTACTATTTTTTATCTTACATTTTTAAAGGGTCAATTATTTTGGAATAATTTTTTTTTTTTTCAAATTGACACTTATTTTGGGACGGGAGGAGTATTTGTTATCGCTGGGTCCTTTAATCATCAACCAGACGGCATGATCGAGAAGCCAGAATAATTAAGTAGAAAACTTAGGATATCTAATCATTTGGCCCCTCCACCAAATTTTCTTTTTCTTTAATTACTCAATCTATCTCTCTCTTTTTGTCTGGTGGATGAACTTTTCGAACGTTAGCAAATTAGCAACTTATTGGTGGAGTTTCTATGTTGTTTTTTGAGAAATTGACTTTTATGAAGCTCTCCTTTTCCCCTTTCCTACCAAAGACTTCTGAAAACGCAAAAGAATAAAATAAGAACCTACTCGACTTATAATGTCATCTAAAAATTTCTAAGAGCAAGTATACATCTTGAGATGGGGAAAGTTTACTTTAAATTCAAAGGATATATTAGACTAAAATTTTGATAAATTAGAGGTAGAGGGTAAGACACTGTACTTAGGGCAAAGTTATATATCTATGAACTAATATCCTAATGCATGTGTCAGTGCCCAAGAAAACTTTAGTCACTCCATTTGTCGTCATTTCTCGTTTTTTAATCCCCAACGCCTTGAGCCCTTGACTTAATGAATAAACGGAAAAGGTGGTTCAATAAATGTAGTTTGTTTTAAAATTTGGGATCGAACTCGTGGTTGGTTGTTAAAAAGTATATAGTTTGACCACATATCAGATTTATCTAAAAATGACTCATCCATCCATTTTTCATTAACGTAATTAAATCATATATGAGACGTGGCCTCCAAGCTTATGATTGTGGGTGGGCAAGGTGTATGGGATTTTTATTAATTTGTTATTTAAAATTGAAGAATCAATTAAACGACGTAGACCTCTAATTGGAGGCTACAGTCATATTTGGTATTATAAAATCGGCGTTAATGAAAAATGGCAATGGATGATCATTTTGATAATGGACGATGGTATAAATGAGTCAAACTATTGATGAGTGAATAAGCAATTTCCTATAGTTCGATGGCATAAATGAGTCATTTCTATATTCGATGGCATAAATGTGCCAAACCACATTGACGAGTGCCTCGTACATAAGCGACATATTTCCGATAGTTGGTGGCATGACCTTTTAACAATAAATGTAGTTGTGTTCGTGGTTGGTTTCTGTCAGATTTTATCTAAAAGGAAACCAATGTAATTAAATCATTTTTTAAAATGTTGGGATCAAATCAAATCAATTAAGTCGACTTTTGTCGTTTTATTCGAATTTTATGTCATTTAAAAAGTATATATGACAATGAACCACATATCAGATTGACTATATTCTAACATAACATGACCAATTAACCATCTCTTTTTATCATGATATTGTTTAACCTTAAAATGTAGAACAGTTAGATTTGTATGAGGTGCCAAAGATATGCGGCTAAATTCAATTAAGGATTTAAATAGTGTGATATCTGATGAAATGGATAAAGAATCAAATCTAACCAAATGCTGGATACATATGACCTCGGGCTAGGAAACCGAGGTTGATATCCTTTCGTTACGAGCTACCAAGAGACACAAATAAAATAAAACTCAAGAACAGATGGAAACTGATGCAATAAATTCTTATGATTGTTGATATGAATTCTTTCTCTCCTTCTTGTTGCCAACCCCGCTCATGAATGAAGACCTCCCCTTTATATAGTAGAGTTTTAAACCTAGTACAATTCTAAATAAAGCAAGTAAATCGAGTAACTTCTACCGTCGCACGGGATTGACGCGAAATATCCGGAATTTGAGGGGCGGATATTTCGTATTAGACCTGATTGGCGATCAATCATCCTTCCTTTATCGCCTCGTGCGGCTTGAGCTATAGCTCCTCGATCCGTTAAATGGTCGTGGCCGCACCCGAGCATAACCATGACAACGGAAAACCTAGCGTACTTATGTCCTCGGTTTTACACGTATATAGATAGTCCCCCCATTTCCGTATGCGATTCTTCCCGGCGGGGAATGGAACCTTTAAGTCAAATCACCGCCCAATGCTAGGTCATTATTACCCGGTGATTGCCGCCAAATCTTTTGGGGAATCCTCTTTAAATCGAAACTTTTGATACGAAACAGATCCCTTAAATCTCTCATATATAAAGCCCGTATGCCTTCTTTCCCACGCATCCTCAACTTCTCCAAATCTCACTTTGTTCCTTCTCTAAACCTATTATCGAGATTCTGCATCAATCCCACAATACTCCTCGGATTTGCAATCTTCGTATTCCATCTTTGCCCGAGTCCGATACGTATTGTTAAGAGAACCTTTTCACGGTCGTAAGCTTACGTACCGTTGCGACCCGGGATGAAGACCGGTCTTCATTCATGCCCATCGGGGCAACCGAAGGCCTCGATAGAGTTGGAATCTATTCTTCCCGTGCGAGCATTGTCCCGTCGGGATTTAGTTACACGAATATTTGTAAAGTTCTTTACCATCTTGACCGGTGGAGGATTTCGAATCTCTTATCGACGATAGCGCCATTACCATGGTTAGGGGAAGATTGTCGTCTGGAATCGGACGTTGGACTTCTCCCCGTTGGGAAGGGTATGAAAATAACTCATCATGTTCCTTTGTTATTCATTGTTGTACACGTATCCCTTTATTCCATAGGGTTCGTCCTCTTTGAATTCATAGAATAATCGAGGACTTCCATAACCGTCGATATCGGCATGTATCGGGCGAGGATCGCCCTGCGCCCAACACCTTGAGGCTCGTATTTGCGAGTATTGAGAAGTTGGCCAACGCGGCGGGTGGCTTTTACCCTCGATCACTTGTTTTATATGTACCTCACGTCGATCCGAGGGTTTCTCGATTGATTCCTAGGGGAAGCCGAAGCCTCGTCACATGACCACGAAGACGATTATGATCGAGGGTGGCTAAATCGGTTTGTGATGGTACGCACGGCCCAACCGCACCGCCTACTCCTTCCTATCAATTTTCCCAAAGAAAACTTGCGGAACCCTTCACCGAACCCAATCGAGCCCGTGATCCTCATCCTACTATCTTTGAGTGGGTGATTGCCCTTCTCGGAACTTCATATTTTTATCTTCATACGCTCTTGGAAAATGAATGGCTCCCGAAGGTGGGAAAGGAAAAGACCACGGTAACTTGTTAATGCGAATGTTTCAATCTTTATTCGTTCTTCATCATATCTTAACTCAACATCTTTAGTTTTCGAGACTTCGGTTGAGGAGGGCTCCCCGAGAGATCGGTAACCAGGATGTAGCACCGAGGCCGCCGAAGGAGGCCGGCAAGTTTTCCAAATCAGGCGTTCGGGGGTTAGATCTCGAGTCCGAACTCGCTATATTATAACGACTCGCGAGAGATGCCTTAGGGTGAAAGCACACCAGTGATTGTACTTGATGAGGAAGATCTGCCGGAACCGGATATCCCCAGGTCGTCTGCCTCCGTTGCAAGTCATGGGGACATTGTAATCATCCGTTACTACTGTATCCCGTGACTATATTTGGAGATCCCATCCTCCGACTTGTTAGTTCAAGCCAGGATGTGGCTGCTTTACTCTTATTTTCCAATTACCGATCGTAGAGTAGGGTTCCTTTTTTTTTTTTGACGTACTGATGTACCCGGCATAGTCGGGGTTTTATGAAATGGGAAAAGATCTCTAATGGAATCTTGCAACTGATTGTTATTGGACTTTGTCGAGCATTCCCCGTGTGATGTTTTGTATCCAAGCTTTTAGCATATGCCTTTGTTGTATTTTATCAATAATCGTTTATTCCATACTTCGAATGAGCCCGGCGTATCTTGCTTCTGGTTTGAATTTCATAGTTCATAAACATTGATCCCATGTAGGAGGCCGGGAAACTCAGAAGCCTTCGGTTGAAACAACACGCTGTGCGAGATATTTGCGAGCTTTTACACGATCGTGGAGGGATTTGTACGAGGTGTCGACCTAGGTCTCTTTGAAAGGTCGATCCGTTCGATCACGACACGGTAGTTGAGCGGACCCCCACCATCTTGCTTTTCTCGTTCGCTTCAAGAAAAGATCGAGATAGGATCGAGGTCCCATCCGTCACTGTACCGTGTCCGGATGCCGACCGCCGTGTCGGAACCCCGTTGGCTCTGAAAACGGTTGCAGAAGATTAACCGTCTCGGCCCCACTCTATAAAAGCGAGTTTCCTCCTTCCTTTTTCACTTTTCAATTTTTACCAAAGGAAACTTTTACCTTCGTTGTGCTCTGAACTCTTTGATCTTCATACCTTCAAACCTTCATAGCTTCGTATCTCCGTCCCTTCTTCTTAGCGCCGTTCCGTCTTCAAACCTTCATATTTTTTATCTTCATACTTTTCAAAAAATGACGAGCAAATCTTCGAAAATAGGCGGTGAGACATCCTCGGCTCCTAAACTCGAGCATTTGCCGTCCCAACTTCGTTCCCGAGACTACTCGACGCTCGAGACTTCGAAGTTGAGAAACCTTCTCGGCGGGGGGATCGAGGTGTCGAAATGTCTGCCTACATGTGTGCGCGATACCCGCGAACAAACTCGAACAAGTCCAGGAAGACCGTGGGTGGAAAGGGAAGGAGGTCGTTATTCCGGCCAAGATGAATCCGTAACGACCCACGTAGATGGGTACTTGAGTTTATACCTCTCTGTCCCAAGACCACCGCTCGACCCGAGGTGGTCGATTTACACGGTGGTAACGAGATCACACTCGCATTGCAATTCAAATCCGTCATTTTGGAGGATCGTTGTGCTCCCCGTATTTTCGCTACAAACGCGAATATCCCTTTCCGCGTGCCCACACCTTCTCACTGTACGGCCCCCCCGTGTGGGCTTCGGAGGGGAATGATAAAACTTTCCAAAGTCGACCCGCAAGTTCAAAAAGCCCTATCTCGAAGTTTAGACAAAGATAGGGATCGAGGGCATAAATAATATGTATGTCGAATCGGGACGGACGGACCATCGTCAAAAGCCGATGAGAAATTACTGTTTCTAGAAATGGAACCCAAATGTAAGCAAATTTACATCGATGTGGTTTGGCCGCGTGCCGTACGAAGTCTAAACCTTTTGTTTGTTCGAAAGTGTATGCGAGCGGTCCGAACTTAAGTTTGGTTCCCACCTCGACCAATGGATTGGAAAATATGCTCCCAATATACTTACGCCGAACGCAAATCGAAGTTCTACGAGGCGTTTATCCATTTCCGTTCGGAGTAGAGAGATATTTGCGTTTCCGTCCGGGACATAAACTGCACGGGAACGGTTTGCGCTTTAAATTGCCCAAGTATATATAGGCCCTTGCACGAATTTTTCTTCCATTTTCTCACCATCCCCAACCTAGAAACCCTCAAACTCTCCAATTAATCCTTCATCAATCTCAATCCAAACCAAGAGCAAATATATCAACTTTAACATGAAGAACAACATGGCAACTTCAAAATTGTGATTTCTTCACTATTTCGCCTTTCGGAGGAAAACCTTGCTTTGAAGTAACTTGGGGTTGGAAATGATTTTCATGATCTAAGGTATATTTTAACTTTCTTTTGATCTTTTTGAACTTCTACAAGTAATTGATCATAGAAATTGGTGAAAACCCCCATAAACAAGCTCTTCTATATTTTTATGAAACTTTCATGAACTTAGCTTGTTTGTTGAGGTTGTTTTATATGGTTTTTTTGTTTGTTTGGAGTTATGGTGATATGGATGGGATCATATTGAAGAGGAGAAGTAGAAAAGTAGAATTTGGTAGCGTTTTACGGGAAAATTTCGATACATAAAGGGCCTATAAATTCATGCCCATGAGTTGCTCGATTAAATGTCTAAATGAAGATTTCTATAAGCTATGACCTTGGTTTTGATCTTGAATAGTCCGTATTATGTAGGAAATCATTCGTAAGGCATTCAAGGACTCGGAAACATATATAACTCCATCGACGAGGTATGTAGGGCTTTATTCTCTTTTGGCATGACTAGATTTCAAATGACCTTTCATTGAAAAGTTGTTCCGCTAACTTGGATCGATCGTGTTCTATGATAATTGAGCTGACACATACTCATCTATGACTTGTACTACATTATGGTCCACATCTCCTTTTGGCTATCGATTAAAAGACTTTCCGTTCAACTTGAGTCGATTACGTCCCAAAATGGTTAAGCTTACCCTTTTCTCATGAATAGTTTGTATCGAAGTACCTTTCACATTTCGTATCCCTCTTGTTTATGGAATGAAGAATGATATTAGTTATGGTACTCTTCATATCAAAGTTGAGTTGATTGTACTTCCTTTAATTAAGTTAATTGTCTATTGCTCCAAGGTGACGAATCTCTCGTTGGCACACTTTTTTTTTCGATAAAAGTTGTGTCGATCATATTTCATAAGAGTTTGACTAACTTTGGCTTCGTGAATAATTCATAACAAGATGTTTCCTTGTACTTTTACTTCTTTGGCCAATGATCAAATAATGATAAACGTAGCGACAATAATGAAAATCGGAGGGTAACGACGACGAGTCACTCCGACTCTTCTTATGATATCTCTTCCGAGGTCCTTGCATTGCACTTATATATATATATATATATATATATATATATATATATATATATATATATATATATATATTATGTATATATATATATATATAGTATGTATTTATTTTCATTACCGAGCCGCACTTATGCCGGTATACTGCACCTAGACATGTTTCTTTCTTTACCGAGCCGTGTTGTAGGCGGCCGGATAGGCACGTAGCCGTGCACCTAGATGTATTTCTTTCTTTACCGAGCCGTGTTGTAGGCGGCCGGGTAAAGACGTACCGCGCATCGCCACCGACCGATTGCAGGCGAGATGATGTTATGATGATGAGCTCACCCCGTCGAGGAATTTATTATTGTTATATGATACGATATATGCCTCGCAGCCGAGGAATGATTTTTTACGGGCATGCATTTACATTTATGTCATGGTTATGGTTGCCCTCGGTGGCCTCGTTCGCAGTTTCGGGTTGTCTCTAGATCTCTTCCCATGATTATCCGTATCTCTTACGCTTATGTTATATTTACACTTACCGCCTTACATACTCGGTACATATTTCATCTTGACGCATTTTGTGCGCGTGATCATACCAACGCGGGCACGGTAACGGATTGGTGTACCTTTCTCAGTAGGATACCAAAGTTCAGCAGGGATGTTCGCACTCTATTCTCCGGAGTTGCTGGTCAGAGTCATTAAATAGGATGTATGCATATATATAGAGAGAGTATAGCTATGTGTTACGTCGGGGTAACTTGTCCCGACCGCTGATGCATATTAGTGCTCTTAGAGGCTTACGGACTATCGGTCGGTGTACGAGTATTGTGTTGTGGCCTTTGCCGGCCTTCTCGACTAGTTGTGTTTTGTCGTGGCCTTGTCGGCCTAGTTATGCATATATGTGTTGTTGGTCCTTCTGTTGCAGGGTTGGTAGGATATCTTCTCCACCTATTGTTATTCGGCGGCCTCGTCGGCTGTGATTCACGTTATAGAGCTTAGATAACACAGGTTGGTTCGGGGCTCGGCCCGCCCGGGTCTTTGGGTGCCGCCCACCCCAAAGGTCGGGTGTGACGGTCGAGAGCGTGGACGAGCTCACGGACTTATATGAAAAGAAATTGGAATATTCTCGTCCTCTCTCGATCTCTCCTCCTTAAATCGGATCTAGCGCCGGCTCGGAGTGAAAGCCGCCGAAGCCAAACGGGAATGTGACCGGTTGGTGAGAAGGTAAAGGCTTTCGAAATTTACAATAAGTCTTTAATAGCCGATGCTAATACCCCCGCTTCTCAGGCCCGAGCTTATGTCAGCCAGATCGATCAACTCCGGGCAGAGCTCGATGGGATCAAACCCAAGCTTGATTCCCTCCCCGAAGCAACCGTCGGTGCTGTGGCCGAGCGTGATAATCTCCGGGAGCAACTTCGGTCGTCGTTGGAACAAACGAACATCCTTAGCGCATCACTTGCTAGGCCGAAGTGGAAAGGGATCGGTGGAAGCCGGGGTCATCACCGATCTGCAAGCTGAGCATGGAAAGGCTCTCGATCAGATCTCGGGTTATGATGACATGCTTGAGCAGTACAAGGCCGATGTGACCGCCGCCGAAAAAGCCGGGATCTTGGAGGCCGAGTACGAGCGATGTTTGTCCGGAGGAGGACCACTCGGGAAGTTCAAGCCTTGGTGTGGACTTACTTCGGGTTTGATCGAGGAAACAAAAAAGAAACGAGAAGCAGAAGCAAAGGCTGCGTTCGACCCCGAGGATTCTGATATTGACGCCGAGTCGGCCGATGAAGAGGCCGAGGAATCGGATGAAGAATAGTTCGGGGCCTCGCGCCCCTCTTTTGTTTTTTGAATACTTGTTTTGAGGCCACTGTCTGGGCCTTTGTAAATCTTGCTTTATCTATGAATGAATCAAAATTTGTGTTTGATTTTGCAAGGTATTTTCCCGTTTCATTGTTTGCTTGGTTTATGTCTTCGTTATAATTTATCATATTGCGGCCAAGATAAAATTCGAACATGTAGAATCTTACCATGATCGGGCTTTGGTTCGTGCTGTCGTTAGTCGCAGCTTTATTCATAATTTGCGAGGCAGCCCCGATTGTGATAATTTCGCGTTTTTAGACGGTGGTCTTTGACCGTTTCGGGTCGCAGCTTTCGAGCCTGCATTGGTTTTTTTTTTTTTTTTGGACCGTGGTCCTTAACTGTTTACGCCATAGGTTAGACCGTAGTCTTTAACTGTTATGCAATAGTTTAGACCGTAGTCTTTAACTGTTTTTGCAATAGTTTAGACCGTAGTCTTTAACTGTTTTTGGTATTTGGCAACATGGGATCCTTTTGACCGAAATAAGCTTTTTATTGAAAAAAACCGGCCGGAAACATTCGTAATTGTTGCCGTGGCAAGAACAAACTAAGTGGACATATTCAATCGATCGTTTGGTCCTTATATCTGATCCTATTGTTCAAGCCTTGGCTTTTACATAGTTTCGACTTAACTCATGATATAGTAGTCCCCTAGTATTCGAGTTCGAAGTATGAGGGCTCGGGTACTACTCAATCGTAATATGCAGTCCCCGTTTTCCGATCTCTGATCTATGCTCTACATTCGTAGCACGCTGTTCGGCGCTACCTTATTAAAAACCTTGTCGAAAACCACTTCGGGACAAAACGATCGAAGGGAAAAGTACAAAGACGTGCTTTCGAGCCTAAGTCTATGACTTCCGAAGCGTACCGATGTGTTTTTTTCGCTTCCTCGGCCGCATCCTCGTACGGTTAGGTCGAATAAAAGAAAAAGAAAAGTTATTCATACCTTTAACAATAATATCGCTTTAGGTGTGCCACATTTCATTTATTTTTCAGCCGGTGTCCGTCTCATTTTCGAGTCGATAAGAACCTTTCCCGTTATTCCGGCATTACGCATGTATGGACTTTCCCATTTGAATCCCTTTCCCTTCGTGAGGGTTCTTCGTATGAAGTGTGACCTTCTCGAAGCCAAGTCCCAATTTAAAAATGTACGAGGTTTGTCCTGCCGGTTATAGTACCTTTGCATCCTTTGCTTTTGTGCGGCTATCCGGATATGTGCGCCCTTCTTTCATCCACGAGATCCAAATTGACGGTCATTGCTTCATGGTTCGAGTTCTCAGTGGCATAACAAAATCTCAGGCTCGGCTCACCAACTTCAACGGGTATCAGGGCCTCGGCTCCATATACAAGGGAGAACGGAGTCTCCTCGGTGCTTGATCTTACCGTTGTGCGGTAGGCCCATAAAACCTCGGGCAGAACCTCCTTCCATCGGTGTTTGGAACCGGCCGCTCTTCTTTAATTCTCGCAATATGATTTTATTGGTAGACTCGGCCTCGGCCATTCGCGCTTGGATGGTACGGTTGATAAGATCTTCTTAATTTTGTACTTTCTTCAAAAACTTGCCGACCTTACTTCGCTTCCCGTTATCACACGCATCTCTACTGCCGGTACCCCAAATCGATAGATTATATGATCGTAAATGAAATCGATGACCTCTTTTTTCCTGACTTTCTCGAGTGCCTGTGCTCCGACCCACTTAGAGAAATAATCAATCATAAGTAAGATAAATTACGTTTTACCTGGAGCCCATAGCAAAGATCCCACTATATCCATGCCCCATTTAAGCTGAATGCCGTGGGGAAGGGACCGGCGAAGCTCTGCTCTCCGGGTTGACGTATGAACGGGGCGTGCCTTTGGCATTCGTTACATTTCTGAACGAAGGTTTTGGCGTCTCTATCTATCTCATTCCAGTAGTATCCTGCTCTGATCAATTTGCGGACCAATGAATCGGCTCCCGTGTGGTTTCCACAAGTACCCTCGTGAACTTCTCTCAGAACGTAGTCGGTTTCCGTCAGTCTCAGGCATCGGCCATGCGGGCCGTGGAACGATCTTCTTCGTACAATCGGCCATCGACCAAACAAAATCTCAGTCGCCTTGGTTCGGAGGGCTCTTGATTCCTCAAAGCATCCCTCACGGTAACTTTATTTTGGAGATAGTCTATGTATTTATTCCTCCAATCCCAAGCGAGGCTAGTCGAGTTTACCTCGGCATGGCCGGGTCTCTATGCCGATTTTGTTAATCGGTACTTCACGGCTCGGAGGCGAACCCTTCCGATTCGGCACCGAAGACCCCGGTTTCTTGCCCGGCGTCCGCTTATTATTTTTGATTACGGGGTACGTGCTCCAAGGTCGGCAACCCTCGAACTTGCCGAAGGACAATCAAGAACCTTTTTTTGGTATCTCGCGTGCATTCGTCATCTTGATTTCGAAGGTTCCGTTCGTTTGGTTGACCACCAGAGAGAATCGCGCTTGGCTCTCGATCTCGGCTCCCAAGCTTTTGGCAGGTCTAAACACTCGCAATCATAGCCTCGTACTCGGCTTCGTTGTTGGTTAAATCGGCTGACGTTATCGTCTTATTACGTCCGCCTTGGGGGTTTGAGAACGATCCAACCGGACCCTTTCGCGTTAGACGCGCCATCCGTGTGAAGGGTCCGGGGACCCCGTGCTAGTCCCGAGAGCACATTTCCTTGTCGACCTCGGGGGATAATGGCCATAAAATCGGCCACGAATCCGCCGCATTTGGGATTTGATTGCGGTTCGGGGTTTGTATTCAATATCATACCCGCTAATCTCCACCCGCTTGCTAGTCGGCCTGAGAGTTCGGGTTTATGCATGACGTTCCTTAGGGGGTACGATGTTACAATGCATGTGGGATGACACTGAAAGTAAGATTTCAATTTTCTAGATGCACTTAACAGAGCCAAAGCGAGTTTTCCAAATGCGAGTACCTGGTTTCGGGGGTCACCGAGAGTCCTACTTATAGTAAAACCTGATCATCGTTCCGTTCTCTCCCGAACTAGGACACCGCTCACCGCAATCTCGGACACCGCCAGGTACAAACACAACTGCTCGTTCGTCTTTGGTGTGTGGAGTAGAGGTGGACTTGATAAGTATCTTTTGAGTTCTGTCAAAGCCGCCTGACATTCGGGGGTCCTACAAAATCAGTCTTTTTCTTGAGCAACGAGAAGAAACGGTGACTCTTATCCGAGGATCTGGAGATGAATCGGCTCAGGGCGGCTATCCATCCCGTTAATCGTTGTACCCCTTTGATGTCGTTTATCACATTGATATCTTCGATTGCTTTTATTTTATCCGGATTGATTTCGATTCCCCGATTTGACACCATGAATTTGAGGAACTTACCCGATCCGACTCCGAAGGCACATTTTTCCTAGTTCAGCTTCATGTTGTATTTTTTTAATATGCTGAAAGTCTCCTGCAAAAATTTCAAATGGTCCTCTTCCGCTCGCGGGGACTTAACGACCATGTCATCAATATAAACTTCCGGATTTCCTATTTGGTGTTCAAACATTCGATTGACTAGACGGCGATAGGTTGCACCGCATTTTTTTTTAGCCGAAAGGCATTACATTATAACAATATGTGCCAAACCTAGTTATAAAAGAGATTTTTCTCGATCCTCACATCCATTTGAATTTGGTTGTACCGGAATATCATCGAGGAAACTCAACGTGTCGTGACCCGCGATAGCGTCGATCACGCGATCGATGCTCGGGCAAAGGAAAAAAAGAATCCTTCGGACGGGCTTTGTTTAGATCTTTATAATCTACGCACATTCTAAACTTATTCCCCTTTTTAACTACCACAACGTTAGCTAACCAATCTGGATATTTTACCTCTCGAATGGACCCTATATTAAGGAGCTTGGTTACCTCGTCTTTGACGAATGCATGCTTTACCTCAGGTTGTGGCCTTCGCTTTTGTTTGATCGGGAAAAACTCGGATCCAAGCTCAGCTTGTGTGTCGTCACGTCCGGTGGGATACCTGTCATGTCTAAATGGGACCAAGCAAAGCAGTCGGAGTTAATTTTAAGAAACTCAGTAAATTTTTTCCTGAGCTCGGGTGTTAACCCCGTGCCTAGGTATACCTTCTTTTCTGGCAGATGGGCAAACAATGTCACTTGTTCGAGCTCTTCAATGGTGGACTTGGTGGCGTCAGAATCATCGGGCACCACAAAGGTTCTCGATACTCCGAACTTTAACTCCTCATCTAGTGCGTCCCCGTTCCAATCTTACGAAAGATTCGGGGATCGGGGGTGCAGCTGTTCTTTATTTGACATTCTTCACTTCACCCCGATCTCGGAGCTTTTATGGTCTTAACGGATTCTTAATAACGAACATTTCTTTTGCGACACTGCTGACTGACATTCTGCACGGACGGTTTGATACCTTTTGGGGTCGGTAATTTCAACATCTAATGCATAGTCGAGGAATCGCTCTTTGCAGGAGGTGAATCATGATGCTTGCAGCCCGGTGCATTATATCCTTATCACCTTACGTCACGTAAAATTTCGTCTGTTGCGTAATTCTTGCCCGTTCCCGATACGCCAGAGTGATCTCGCCTTTAGTCGTTTCGCGTGCCATGTTGAATCCGTTAAGGACTCGTATGGCCGGCACGATACGATCTCGGTAGTCCCAGTGTTCGATGACTCTCCATTCGAATGATATTAACCGAGCTACCGGATCGATCGGCACACGTTTAATTCTAAAATTATTGACAAGGATAGAGGAATTACCGTCGTCATTATGTGGTTGGGCAATGCCTTCCGTGTCCTCGTGCGTGAACGTGATGGGGACATCGGGATCGTTTCGGATACGCTTTTCCCTCGTTATGGAGATCTTCGTGCGCTTTATAACCGGTCTCGTAGAACGTCGATTCCTCCGTGATCGTGTATCGCACGATGGGGCTGTTAGGCCTATCTGCTTGCTTGGAATCGAGGTTTTAAAATGGGTTTTTGCTCGTTCGCTGAGAATTCTCGAAGATGCCCCAGGTGGACGGACGGGCCACATATCCTCCCTCGGTATCGACAATCCTCGGTCCGGTGGCCGTGAGTATGATGATACTTACAAATAAGGCTTTTGTCCCACTTCTCCGAGTCGGATTGGATGGGCCTCGGATGCCTTATTTTGTTGTTTCGGTTAACGGCCGCATTAAAGTTGCTACATCGATACGAAAAGTTGTGTACTCGGATAACCTTGGAATCTCTCTTGTTTCTCGGGAGCCATCGTACCGTATTTACGTTTACCAACCCACTGTTGTTTTTGGACCTCGATCACTCTTTCGATCGCTTCTCCCATCAATCTTGCCCGATTCGGTGTTACGCCCATTTTCTCTTCGATCGAGCGGGCCGGTGGTGTCATACCGTCATATGACGATTTGGAATCTCGATCCACCACTCTCCGCGCGATCATCGCTTTACCTAATGCCATAACCTGCCCCTCAAAATCTTATTGTCTTCGACCCTAATTTTCGACCGATATCCGTTGCGCATCCCGGCCCGGCGATTGCCGGTATTCTATCAAGTTTTGTTTCGGTTCCATTGACGTGATCGAGCTCATCGAATCGAGCCATGGGCGAAAGCTCGAACGGCCCAATCGTCCGTAATCGGAGGTAAGTCCATACGCTCCATTTGAAATCGAGCCACGAACTCGCGGAGGGTCTCGTCGTCTCGTTGCTTGACGTTGAATAGATCCGACTTTCGGGTTTCGACCTTGATAGCCCCCGCACGGGTCTTAACGAAAGCATCGGCGAGCGTGGAAAATGAATCAATCGAGTGCTCGAAAGTTATGATACCAAATCATAGCTCCTTCGACGGGGTTTCCCCCAATTTCTTAAGTAAACCGATTCCCGTTCATTATCGGCGATGTCGTTGCCTTCGATAGCGCATGTATATGCGGTACGATCATTCGGTCTGTCATCCATCGTACTTCGGGATATCGGGCGTCGACGAAATCTCTTCGGGATTTTACGCTCGGCGCCGCACTTGGCGGAACGGCATTTGAACAAACTTTTTCGAATGGGACCTTTCAACATCGAAGCGGAGCCCGAGATTTGATCGACCCTCGAGTTATAATTCTCCACCTTCTTATTGTTCGCCTCTATCTTCTTTTCACCGGATTCGACTCGTTTGGTCAATTCCTCGAGCATTCTTTTCAATTCGATATTTTGCCCGATGAGTCCATTATTACCCCGTGAGACCTGTCTTTCCTCCGTATCCTCGGGCCGGTTCGGTGGGCCAAACATCGGTGCACGATCCCGATTTTGCAATTGCACTATGATCTCTTCGTCCGGCAGCCTCGAGCAACCCGGCCATGTCTAACCGGTTCTCGGGCTGTGCCGCGCACGGCCTTGTTGTTCTCACCGAGCCGGTATGTTGCCCATCGATGACCCGACTTGAGGCTGGATTAACGGGGGCGTTGTTGTTGAGTACGTCCCGTCGTCATGCTCGTGATGACTCGGTTCCGCACTTGAAAATTGTGAATGCGAGTCCGACATCTCTGGTATACCTGAAATCAAACCCTAAAGAACAAGTGTGAAATATCGAGTGTGACTAGAATGTTATATTCAACCGCCACTACTATCTAAGGCCCCACGGTGGGCACCAAACTGTTTAACCTTAAAATGTAGAACAGTTAGATTTGTATGAGGTGTCAAAGATATGCGGCTAAATTCAATTAAGGATTTAAATAGTGTGATATATGATGAAATGGACAAAGAATCAAATCTAACCAAATGCTGGATACGTATGACCTCGGGCAGGGAAACCGAGGTTTATATCCTCGTTACGAGCTACCAAGAGACACAAATAAAATAAAACTCAAGAACGAGATGGAACGACGCAATAAATTCTTATGATTGTTGATATGAATTCTTTCTCTCCTTCTTGTTGCCAACCCCTCTCATGAATGAAGACCTCCCTTTTATATAGTAGAGAAGTTTTAAACCTAGTACAATTCTAAATAAAGCAAGTAAATCGCGACAACTGTGACAGTCACGGGATTGGTGCCGAAATATCCGGCGAGGGCGGATATTTCGGTCTTGTTAATGGCGCTCAATCATCCTTCCTTTATCGCCTCGATCGGCCCGAGCTCGAGCTCCTCGATCCCGCGAGGTGGTCGTCTTTGCACCCGAGCACCCGACAACGCATAACCGAGCGTACTTGTGTCCTTGGTTTTAACGGAATAATTTAAGAACATTAGAAAAATAGACTTTGCATGGTATTAGAGCCCCAATGGATTTAAACAACCCAAAACACAAAACAGACAAGGTTCTCTATCAATTGTCATTGCTGATGGATCTAATTTTAAAAGTACTATGGATTTTTTTTGCTTTGGTGTTGGAATCTGGTGGAAAAACAATTCAGAGTCAAAATTGCAAAAGTTAATTTTGGATGAAGCAAAATTACGTAAAATTTTAAAAACTCAATGAGATAAAAGTTGTTAATGCCTGTCGAGAATGAGCGCCAGCTTCCTCACCCCTGCTGGTGTTACCTTATGGTGGTTGCTTGAAATGTTTGAAATATGATGTCTCCAACTTTAATTCCCAACTAAAGATGATCCAGATCCTAAAGAGCAGTCAATATGAGAAGAAAGCTACTATTTGGGACATAAAGCAAAAGCTTTATTAGCCTCATTTTTGAGCCGTCTCTAGCCGCTTTTAGGTTAATCATATATGTTTAAACACATCAGCTTTTGTGGGCTTGAAACTGTTTACGGTATGATTCGAGAAGATACACACTTCTCTAATTTCTTCATGTTTTATATAACTAAATGGGTGGGTTATGTCTAACAATAGCCTCGACCACAAATGCACGATATTATTCATGATCTATTTGAATATATCGTCTTCATGCTTCAATCTTGTGCTTAGCTTGGCGGCACTTTAAATTTGTAGTTCCATTTTTTAAGTCGGTCAAAAATATAATTTTACATTTCTTAAATTTTGTTCAAAGTTTATCATCTGGATTACTATCTACTGGACCCAGCAACTTTCAGTAGTTAGAAGTTCTCTAGGACCATAGGTATCTAATAGTTGGTAGTTGAGTTTATGCTGAACTATCCTCATTTTGTGCTCTACATATGGTGTAACAGTGTATGTAAATTAATGAAGAAGACAAGTCTTTCTATTCTCTAAAATGTTTCTTAATATGGCATTAGAAGTCGGTTTTGCTTCTTTCGCTACTTTATCCCTCCCCTCTAACGTTGCCTCTCCAACAACATCTATCATGTCTTCTTCTTCATCTAAGCCTCTGAACCATGCTCGCCACTTTATCTCTATTAAGCTTACTTGTAGGAACTACTTATTTTGAAAGACACAATTGATGCCTTCCCTGCGAGGTCAAATTCTTCATGGCTTTATTGATGGATCCAACCTATGTCCGTCGACTTCTACCTTTGTTAAAGGTTCGACTACTACTCAATTTAATCGTATCTTTTTTTCACTTTTGAGTCAATAGGATCAAATTCTCATGAGTCTCATCATATCCTCTCTTTCTCAAAAGAAAGCATGCCCATAATTATTGGCTTAAATAACTCCAAAGAAATTTGGGATGCCCGTGGAGGCTGCTTTCTCTTCTCCTTCCAACATTAGGGTTCTTAACCTTCATATGCAGTTGCAAAATCGTAAATAAGATGACCTTACTAATTACTATTACTCAATATCTCCAATAAAGAAAAACTATTATGTGACGAGTTGACAACCGCAAGAAGAAAGCTGAGC
>NC_081347.1:19829606-20068858 GCF_029784015.1 Lycium ferocissimum | reverse complement strand
CTTCATGCCTCGTTGCATAAATTGAGACTGCTAGAGTAAGAAATTAGCACGATTGCTTCCTTCTAGAACTCCTGACTTAAATGTTTTTACCACTAATTGAATAATACCAACCATTCAATATCCATATTCTCATTTCTTATTAGGATAATTGCACTTTTGATCTTTCATGAAACTTAATAATCTAAAACATGTCATAGATACTTGTATGATTATAAATTATCTCATTAGAGATATAAATGAAGAGTATAAAGTTCAACTTTTTTATATATAGAAATGTATTTTTTTTTGCATAGATTAAAATAAAATGTGACCACCTAAATTGGGACTGAAGTCTAAGGGTGTCGGAGTTAAATACACCATCCATTTCAATTTATTAAGTATTTTGTTTTCCTATTTAGTTGGGATAAAAATTACTTATATTTTTATATTTCGTAAATTTCTAATGCTAATATTCTCATTTCAAAGAGTACTTTTAATATGTCATATACCGTATTTTAACATTTACCTAAGATCATAACATTCGAAAAAATTCTTTAAATTCCTAAATTCGGTGTTGGATCAATCTAAAATATATAAAATAAAATTGACAGAGTAAAAAATGAACTAATAATCTATGTTGCTCGGACTCTTCAAAAATGTTACTGCATTCGTGTCGGATTCTCCAAAAATGCACTACTTATTAAGTATCTAAGACGTATCCGTCGATATTTTTAAAGAGTCCAAATACCATAGCTAATAATAGTAATAGCAAGAGCAGAATAAGATGGATATAGATTAAGGGAATATAATTGAGAAGGATAACTTACAGATCCAGAAATGGAGGTGATGGTCAGTGAGAAAAAGAGTATAAACAGATAGAACCAAAAATAGTTGACTTGAGTTGCTACTCCCATGGCTTCTTGAGCTTTCTCTTTATTTCTTCCTTCCTTTCTGTTCCTCTCTCTAGTCTCTAGAATATGGAAGTAGTTTAATTTATAGTCTCAGTGTACAGTACTCGTTTAATGATATATACAGATCACATCAAGCTTTAATTAATGAGGACCTTGTTGAATTGGCAGTCGACAGATGTTTGTACAATTTTATTTTCAATTTCTCTATCTTTTTTTTTTATTTTAGAATAAAGAAGGGTCACATATTAACACATGGGATAGTACAGTTCACATTGTGGTTACACTAGGGCTGGACATAAATATCGAAAATCAAAAAATCGAATCAAATCGAGCTGAAACTTCAATAAACCGAACCCAACCAAACTGGTTTGGTTCGGTGTTTGGTGTCCACCGTAAAAAAACCGAAACCAAAATAGTCGAACCAAAGTTTGATAAAACCGAACCGAAAAACCGAACGCGCACTAAAATTTAATACATTACCTCAAAAAAAATTAAAATAGTCCAGGCCCATTAAGTTTAAAGCAAAAAAAACTCAATTGTAATAAGTCCTTTTTTGCATTTGTATCCCTAATTTTCCACTTCAATTGAGAAAATCAAATATCCTTAACAAAGAAAGGTAACTAGGATGTGTCTTTAGGATTAATGTATGTCTCTTATGTGTTTTCTTAATTATTCTTACGGTATGTATATAACACCTAGTAATCCTATATCATGATTATAGTTTTTTGTTCTTGTGTATCCTGTTTGTTTTATTTTGATTTCAATTTATCAGTTTTATATTTTATTGCTTTTGAGAATATGAATTAGTGTCAATGGAATCACTTCTAATATTATATAAAAAAAAATCGAATTGAAAAAATCGAAACAGAACTTTAAAAAATCGAAACTGAAAGAACCGAACCGAACTAGTTTGGTTCGGTGTTTGGTGTCCACCTTCAAAAAATCGAACCCGAAATAGCCAAACCGAAATTTGATAAAATCGAACCGAAAAATCGAACGCCCACCCCTAGTTTACACTAACGGAATGACTCAAAATCACTTGTTAATAACATGCGTGTAAACATAAGCTAATATACTTAATTTAAAACGCCACAAGATAAGCTACTCACTTCACTTGTTACAAAAGCTTATTACATTATTTTTCACACTCAAAGTTCAAATTAAGTAAATTTTGATCATTATTTTGAGATATATTATTTCAGTATTTTGATATCGAGAAATTGGGACTCGCCATAATTGTATAGGTTTTTTATTATGTCTAATTTGGTTCTAAAACTAGATCAAATTGATTTGTGATAAAAGAAACTAACGCCACAAAATACTTCGTACTGCAACACTGGAGGGATAACATTTACTCTCTCCGTTCAACTTTACTTGTCCAATGGACTAGGCGTCTTTAAGAAATAACAAATAAAGTGTATATTTTATTATAATACCCATGATTATTAACATTTCAAAAACAACTTGACAAATAATTTGAGGAATGAGAAGTTAATATTAAGGTAAAATAGGAAAATTTTGTTTTTCACTTGATATGTTAGAGTGGATAAGTAAAAGTAAACGGAGGGAGTATCGATTTATATAAATAGTTTTTATTAGGATATTAGAACGTACATTACTAACTATATATAAGGGACAACCCAAGGGCTTTTGTAGTCCTCACAAAAGTTTCCAAATTAATATCAAACTTTTCAATTAAGTATTTTTAGTTCCTAATCTTATTTTTTGAATTAAATTTACTTTTTGTTCTTATGGTCTATTTTTTAAAACCAGTCGAACCTCCTATATTATTTCTCCTGTTACTTTCTTCTATGGATCTTATCAATTAACCTAAAAAATAACTAGCTATTCTTGCTTCTTGTTGCTCTCTCATTTTTTCCCTTTTTCATTTGTTGCTTATTATTCTCCAATTTTTTAAATTTTATTCTTGTTGGTTCGTTTGTTATAGATTCTTACATGTAGACATTTCTTTTACTTTATATTCGCATTATGAAATTTGAGACTGAAAATTCTTTTACTTACATGTAGGCATTTCTTTTACTTTATATTTATATTTTATTATGTGTTTAAAAAGATTTGTACTAAAATGATTTTCAGGTATATTTTTAAAAATTACTTAGTCTTTCTGGTCTATTTTATCTAAAATATTTGTTATTTTAGAAAATTAAAAAATAATTGATTATTTTTTCACCTTTACCCTTATCTGATAAAATATAGAGAGAGATAAATGTGGTGAAAGAAAGATTACTATTATTCGATTTATAATCGCTGCAAGTTATAATTGTCATACTTTATCATCTTAGTATAGCATATCGAATCACTTGTGTCCATTTGAGATTTGCTCATTTTTTCTACTTAACTTTCCTCGTTATAAATATTTTTTTCTTAAAATCATCTAATTGTGTGACGAAGAAAGTTTAATAATTATAAAACTTATCAATAAGATATCATTAACTTGCAAATACATTAAATTAGTTATGCAGTAGAAAAATGTGACATGTTATATTTATTTAGTAAAAAAATTATTTTTATATTGTGAGTTTGAGCCCGAATTTAGCACGGACCTGTTGTAACTAATCGTTAAATAAAAGAAAATAGGCCAAAGTCATAAGCGGCCCCCTAAATTTTTCCTGAAATTCCTCATAGCTACCTAAACTGACGCTTGTTCCGATTGAACACTTAACCTATTAAAAAATATACCTATTACGCACTTTTTTACTAATCAGCTAAAAATGCAAAGTGTGTGAGATGCACTCGCCCATGACGTGGCAAGTGACGAATTAACTGTGGCCATATGATATTTTGAGTTCTAAATAATGATTAAAAAATATTTTATGAGTAAAAGGAAAAAAAATTATGCTAAAAAGAGAAGGACCCCACTCACCCCCACCCGCCAAGCTTCCCCTGCTACAGAGCCGCCGTCCCCCGCCACCCCCATTTCTTCTTTTCTTCATCTTCCTTACCAATTACCCACTGTAATTGTGGATTCTTTTCCTTCTTGTATTGTGGATTCTTTTTTTTTTTAATCCAAAAATAGTCGTTTAATACATAAACTTTTCTGGATATTAAGCTCCAACATTTTTTACCAAAACATCAGTAGAAAACAACTACAGTTAAAACGACGGGACGACATTTTCACGCCTAACACCTTTCCTCTCGGAGCCGCTCGCCGTTGTTGTTGAGGTGAAATAACAAGGATTTTGTTGTGGATTCTTTAGAGTTTGGACTTTTGTGATAATTTCCAAAAAAAATATTTTTAGATTCGTTTCTACTTGCGTGAAAAAATGGAGATTCATAGGAAAAGTTTTGAGACCCAAATTTGATATCCTTTTTCTTGATGGCCAACTCAAGTTGGAAAAATAAAAAGAAATGAAATTGTAACGGTGGTGGCGTTTTCAAATCAACAAAAAAAATGACGAGCGGTGGCGTAATGACAGAGATCTGGTCATCTTCCAAATAAGGATGAAAATGGCGTGGTGACGGCGGACGATAGAATCCGAAAAATGATGGTGGTGAAGCGGCTGGAAAAAAAAGAGGAAGGCGAAGAGTGGATGACGGCAGTAAATGGGATTGGTGGTGGGTGGATGGTGGCAAAGAGAGATGAAGAAGAAGATATCATTTTTTAAAGGAAAATGTCTAACTAAATACCTTCCACGCGCCGACTTATGTATCACACACGTTGTGCCAAATCAGCAAAAAGTATCTAAGTGATTCAAACTCGAAGTAGTTTAGATGTCAGAGAATGGAGAAACGCTCGATGTATAGTGTTTTGAGGAAAAGTTTAGAGGGCCGCTTATGACTTTGGCCAAGAAAATATAAGAAGCACCAGGAGACAGCTACAAGAAGACAGAAATAAATGTAATATGGAGTGGATGAATATTCGAGTCACTGTCCTTATAGATGCTTTTTTTCGCCTCCAATTAAAAAAAAAAAAAAAACAGTAAGGACGTGATTCACATGAATTATAGGGAATGTGACGTGGCAGCAAAGGATGCGGGTCAATGCTAATGAAGAAAGTATGTAATTTTTTTTTTTTTTTTTTTTTAGAAAATCAACAGCTTTTTCTTTGAATGGACGGCTCCATACGCGAAGCAATTCAAATATAATCAGGTTCTAATAAAAATATCCAACATCGGGTGGAAAAGAAATTGCTATACAGATCCAGAAATGATCCAAATCTTTGAAACACACCACGTGTGCACAATCATCCTAAAGTTCAATCGTCGAATCGCAGGTTGTCTCCAAATATTTTTTTGATTTGTTTGTGATTGTAGAATAATTTCACTTGGATTTTTCTAAAGGTATATGTCTACACTATAATTTAATAAAATTTGTTGAACTGTGACACAGAGATTACTTTTTCAAATAAAGAATGAGCATCATCTTTGCACCATCAAAATTTCATTTTAATTGTTTGACAAAATAATAAAGAATACTAGGTGATTGGACCAGCTCCTGAAATCTAATTAATCAACTTCACCTACTTCGCTAGCTACCTCTTATAGTCTCTTGTCTTTATGAAATGGAATATGTCTCTATGTTTGTCTAATAGTTATTTGTTGAGCTGAGCTGAATTCAAATTTTGATGATTAAACTTTAAGCATCAAAATGTGCGAGCTAGGATCTCTTTCACCTCTTTCGATTTTTGTGAGCCTCACTTGCTATATCGTGAGGGTTAGACTTTGACATTCTTTTAGCATAGTTGGGGGTGCCACCTGTTCATTTATTTTCATTCTCGATGTCATAGAGGCTCCATAGACAATCATGAGTTAGAGCCCGTTTGGCTTAGCTTATAAGTTGTTGTTATAAGTTGTTAAAAAAATTTTGAGTATTTATTGATCATTAAATTATCTATCGCATTTTATGTTTAAAATAATGCAAAAAAAAAATATTCAAAACAAAGTACTTTTAAAAAAAAAGACCTTTATAAGCTAAAAACAAAACAAAAGTCGCTTTTTTAAGCCCATCCAAACAGGCTCTTATTCTATGTCTTTTGTCATTTTTATTGGGATCTCACATGGCATGTAAGGATGAATCTTATTTTTATATGATACTAATTATGTTTTCTCTTTTTTATGATATGTGCGGCCTAAGGGGCCAGGATTGTTATTTACTCATGCTTAAATGGTTTTGAAATAACTTCTGTTCATGCATGTGATACATTTAGAGTAAGGAATCAGTTAAAGTAGAAGTAATAGATATATAGAGTGAGTAATGTCTCGTTGTTAGCAAAACTATAGTAGAAGTAATAGATATATAGAGTGAGTAATGTCTCGTTATTAGAAAACGTATGCAATTGAAAAGGGTTAAGGTTATAATTTTTCTCAAGATTACAAACCTGTCCAAGAATATACATATGTTATAGTTAGGGGCGGTCCTATGTGGTTTCAAGTGGGTTCATATGAACCCACTTTGTTGAAAAATAACAATGTACATACATATATATTTAATCTGTTTTTAAAAAATATATATGTATATACAGTGTTATTTATATATTTCGTATACATTGAACCCATTTAATAAAAATTCTAGATCCGCCACTGGTTATAGTAATATGATAATTTCAGCAGTAGTACGCGTGAAAATAATGGGTTATTTCATGATGGTAGGTGGAAATTTTCCCTTCAATAATACAAACTAGCATGTAGCAACACTTTTTGCCCTTTCGTCAAAACTTTATTTGGACTTTTGATCACGGTAAGATGATGCTCGTGTTCTTTTTTCTTTAGCTTCACTGAATAGTCTTTGTTTCAAAGTTCAACACCTATATTAAATAACAGTGGGAAAGTACATTTTACCAAAACAAACAAAAAAAAAAAACACTTTAAACCTCTAATAACTTGTGAAAAGAATCAAAACTTAATTAGCATGGTCTGTACCTACCAGTCAAGTTATGCGTCAAATCTGAATACCAAAATTTCTTTATTAGCATAGACGCGCATTCCTTGCCAGCTCGTGCGCTTTATCAATCAACATGTGAGCATTGGAAAAAAATTTATTAATCGTATGAATCGCTACTGCAAAAAAGGCAATAGGAACGGGGTTAAATCTGCTCCTGAACTATGAAAAATAGAATAAATTTATTCTCCATTAATAGTTGAGGTTCAATACATCATCGTCGTTACTGGTTGGGATTAAATTTGCATGCCTTTGAACTATGCGAATAGAACAAATTTGCCCTTATGGAAGTTTCGCACTAGTTGCGTCACGTGTCACACAATTAAAGATTAATTATCTTAAATTGAGGATAAATTTGAACCTTTTGCATAGTTTAGGCCTAAATTGAACCGTTTCACATGGTTCAAGGGCAAATTTGAACCTTCCCGATAATTTTTGAGTTTTTTAATTTTCTTCGTTCCTCCTTTCTCTGTTTACGCCACTACCTCAACCACCAATCATCCTTCCTGCCTCCTTGTCTCTCCTATCACTACTGTCATCATTACCTCCACCAACGTCTTCTCTTCCTCTTTCCCTTCTCGTTCTCTCTCCCTAGGGACCGGCACTTTTATAATCCAAATTTTTTTTTTTTTGGAACCAAACTAACCCATTAAAAAAAAAAGAACCAAACTAGGCTTCACGCACAGAATCTGTGCGTGAAACCCGTCCCTAAACCCCCGCCTCAACCTTTATTCTTTGAAAATCAAACTCAAAATTAAGGTTTTTTTCGTACTTTGACTGAAGATTAGTCACGTTTCAAAACATCGGAATATAAATATTTTATATAGAACTTAATATTTTTTTAAGGCCAAAACCATAGACAGCCTCCTAAACTTTTCCACATATTCCTCATGGCCACCTAAACTTAAGCTTGTTCCGATTGAACACCTGTACTATTAAAAAATGTACCTATTGGACATTCTTTTGCCGACTCAAAATATGTCCGTGTACTACACGTGAAACAAGCGCGTGAAAAGTTTTTATTTTGATAAAAATTATTTTTTATTCCTCTTCTTCTTCTTCATATTTTCACCCTACCATCATCCACTTCCAATTTTCACCATTGTTGCCGCCATTATTGTTTTTAAACACACACCAATCATAATTTTAAACCGACTTCTCACGCTTTGATATCTCTCCCAAGAAAAGAAAATAAGAAAATTGATGTGGGCGTCAAAAACAATTTCGAAACTCCGATCCACTTTTTAGTCCAAGAATCTGTCCCAACATGTTACTATATTAATGTAATCTAACGATAATAGATCATACCTATTAAGTAAAGTTGATAGGAATTAAAAAAAAAAGTTAAGTTCATCAAGGAAAGAAATCAGATTTGGGTTCAAAAAATTTCCGAACACTCCATTTTTTCCTATATAGCCGTTCATTCGAACTTATTAATTTTTCTCGGTATAACTCCGTTTTTAGTTCTTATTCCAAATGGGAAATGAAATGGGGAAGAAGATCCTTATGCCAATTGAGAAATAAGGGAAGCGGAGCGGGGGTTTGACTATGGCTCTCTGGACGAGGATTCCGGGGGAAAGGGGGAAGGAAGGGTCAAGAGGGGTCATGGGTTTTAAAATTACCTTTCTTTTTTTTTTTTTCTTTTTTTTTTTCTTTTTTTTTTTTTTTAAAATATTTTTTTTTTTTTTTTCCTTATAATTTATTAATTAATTATTATTGTGGACCCAAAAAAATACATGTCATCTTTTGATTAGTCATGACGCCACATCATCTCGAGTGTAATGCACGCACCTTAAACTTGTGGCTGATTATTAAAAAAGTATCTAAGTGGTTCAAATTCGGAGGAGTTTAGGTGTTCAATCGGAACAAGCTTAAATTTAGGTGGCCATGAGAAATATGTGAAAAAGTTTAGGGGGCTGTATATGACTTTGGCCTTTTTTTTAGTGTACAATAATATCGGCTCATTACATCAAGTATACATATACATTTGGATTGTCATTTTAGGAGTTGTAAAGTACTCCGAAGTACATTTGAAAACTTGTCATATTTAGGTTTAAGTGCCATATTTTATAGGGTTTTGATTAATCTCTTTTGTTTTACTCCCAAAGCTATGAAAGTACTTTTTGGGTTCAAGACGAGAGGTTCATAATAATTGACAAATATTTCATTTCATTAGCAACGAAATACATCATTAAATTACAATAGACTTAAAAAAAAATCAAGTTCTAGACACTCTTCTACTTCCAGATGTGTTGCCACCACGGGAGTTTTGCCCACATGAACACTTATCATGTCCAAATTGCTTACATGTCGAGCACTTAAGATATATAGTCTTTTCGCTAACATCCATTTGATTTGATAACGGGTTAGCTTTTTTTTTCCCCCCAATTTACGGATATGGTTCTTGTTCGGCAAATATAGAAAAACATACCGCCAATAAGCCCGATCATGGGAAGGGAAGTTGCCGGAATATGCTTTAAGGTATTTTACGACCTTATATTCCTCCGCCACATAATCAATTACATTTCTAGCCATTCTTTCAAAGCACTTGACTGCATGAGAATATGGCATGTGGTATGTTTGCCACTTACCACAAGTGCATGATTGTGTACGCTCAGTAACGATATGTTTTTTTCCTCTTTTACTGACGCAGTAACCTGTTCTAACTTCATACACTCATTGAACGACGTCATACTTGGTCATTTGGTGACCCTCTCCCTTTCTTCTATGATGCTCCATTTTTTTGTAGGGCTTTGGCATCCATGTTCCCTCGTCGGCTAATATAGCTCTGGACTGTCTTGTCCTATTCGCAAATCGCTCCACGACCTGCCTGAAGTTAGTCTTACCATTGCGGTGATGTAGTCCTCGAGAGATTCGAGGAGTCCATTGAAAGACTCCGAGTCGTTTGTCGCGAGCATGCCCCATCTCCTTCCTCCGTTGATACCAAAGATTTCAAACTAGACGAGCTAAATCCGCACCTTCTTACATGAGCGTAACGATGATTTCGCAAGGTGAAATATTCAGATCCGCGAGAATATTATTGCGGTTTACGCCGAGAATGGTCACATCGGATTGCCGAATCAGAACGTCTTGTTTGTGACTTGAAAAATCTCAACGCTCCAATCCCAACAAGGTACTCACTAACCATGCCTCAAGTAGGTCTAGCAACTTGCGAGATGGCCGTACAAAGGATTAGAAAGAAAAAAAAAACAGAATGTATCGCGGCAAGACGTTGTAGATTTTACATGCTAAAGTTAGCTGAAGAACAAGCATTATCAACCGGTAGAGAACTAATATCTCCTGAAAAAATATCTGTGTTAAGAGACCACCAATATCGTTCTGAGGACGATATTGAGTACTTCTATTCTGATGATGATTAGGGTCTATTTAGGCTCACTGTCTTAGATTATAGGTCATTTAAGTTTCGGACTAAGGCGGTTAATTTGTATTTTTATTTTATGATGAAGTCATTAATTTAAATTAGGTTGGCATGTTTTTAATTCTTCAAAGTTTATTGTTAAAGTCTATTATTAATTGACAATTTCACAAAGAAACACAAATAAATTAGTACATAAAGGGTGCGGATTACATTATAGGGGAAAAGGTACAACTAATAAAAAACATAATCCATAGAAATATTAAACTTAATAAACAAAATACATATAAATAATGAACAACAACAAGATAGCGCAAATAATCTTCCACAATTTAAGTTTTTTCTTTCAAACCTATTTTCTCGTGTTGAGCCTCTCTAAATTTAGCCTTCAGCAAAATTCATTTTTTTTTGGGAATCGGTGAGCAACACCTCCAAACATTCAATTTTTTCTTCAGCTTCCACAAGCATAAATTGCACGTCCAACTTAGCGGTATCTCTAGAGATACGTGAAGTCGCGGTATCTCTATCCAAAAGTGGATTTTTAAACTTCGCCGCCACTGTTTTATCCACGTGAATGCTATCTTCCCACCGAAAGTGTTTGCAACCCCCCATATCCTATAAACATTACAAGAAAATCAGTTTTTTAAAGTAAAATATGTAGATAACGTGAAAAAAAAAACACTAAAAAATGTAAAAACACTTACTTTAGGCACTTTACAACGCCAAAAACGGCGACCCGGATTATCTTGGGTCTTTGATGTTTTTAGTTTACAGTAATAACTGCATTCACAAATATCGGGTTGTATAACAAACATTGAAGTTTCAAAACTTTGAGACATGTTTTTGGAAGTGCAAAAGTGTGTTGAAAGGGTGAAGATGGAGGAAATGAAAGAGAAGAGAAAGCATGTGTTGGGGTCGGGGGTTTTAAGGACGGGTTAATCTGTGCGTGAAAGGTAAAAGTATAGTTTGTTTCTTTTTTTTTTTTTTTAATGGGTTAGTTTTGTTCCAATTTTTTTTTTTTTTGGGTTACAAAAGTGCCAGGCTCCTCTCCCCATCACCCCACCACCACACACTACTAGGAGGGAATGCGCTAAACGACTTGAACATGCAATATATATATCGCCAATCACCCCTTTCTACCTCCTCTGACCCCTATGCGGCTATATCTATGACTTTAACATGCAATATATATATATATATATATATATATCTTCCTCCTTTGACCCCTTGCGGCTATAAATCTATGACTTTAACATGCTATATATATATATCGCCCCATTTCTTCCTCCTTTGACCCCGGCTATACATATAGGAGGTAGAAAGGAGGTAGAAAGGTTGTTAAGGTAGAGGTAGCGAAAGAGAGAGAAAAAGAAAAAGAGAAATAAAATATTCAAAATTAGGAAGAAGGGTCAAATTTACCCCTGAACTATGCAAAAGGTTCAAATTTGTCCTCCGTTTTAAAAAAGCTTCCACCGTTGGCAAAAAAAAAAAGGCAACTTTATTTCATTCCGTACAGTTCAGAGGCAAACTCTGGCCCCAACTAGTAATGTCAAAGGCATATTTGACCCCAACTATTAAAGAAAGACAAAATATATTCTATTTCTCATAGTTCAGCGGTAAATTTGACCCTTTGCCTGAAATGTAATTACCTCTTGCCCATTTTACTGCTCCATCTAATTTCAAGTTAGAAAAAAGTAGGGGGATAGAATTAAAAGAGAATTTTGAGTTATCTATTTGAGGATTTAAGACTCAAGTTTTAAAATTTGGGCAAAAAGGACTTTATCTTAATGAGGCTAGATTCATTTAAAAGCCAAGTTTTTATATACCCTTAAGTTTCTTTAATTTGAACAAAGGCCCATATATAAAAGCATCTTTTTACCCCCCCCCCCCCCCCCAACCACCCCCACCCCAAAAACAAAAAAAAAAAAAAACAAAAAAGAAGAAAAACATACGCTCTTTTTCTACTCTTCATCCTCTTTGCAACAGCGTCATTTTCTTTCTTCTTCTTCTTCTTCTTCTTCTTCTTCTTCTTCAATCTCAGTGCCCAAATAAAATTCAATCTCACCTTCTACTTTTGCATTTGAATTAGTGAAGAAAATTTTAAAATATTTAAATTAATGTATATTATCTTTAGTGATTTGGTTCTTGAATTTTTTTGTCAATCCAGTGTATATTACTTCAAAAAAGATGGTATTATGTCTATTCTATGGATTTAAGATAAAAAATTATTTTAGATTTCTTCATCTGTATGTTTTTCAGCTATGATGCCTGTTTAAATTAACTAAGATATTTAAACAACTACAAAGTTGCTTACACAAAAAACTTGCACATGTAGGTTTTACAACTACTAGTTGTTTAAACAACTTTAGGTTGTTTAAACAACCTTGTAGTTGTTTTAAAATAAATATATTTGTTTACACAGAGAACTTTGCACATATAGACTCCATGTATATATATTGTTTAAACAACTTCTTGTTATTGTTTACACAAATAGCCTCAGAATATCTTATGATTATTTACACAAAATACTTTGTCCATGTATTGTAACTACATTATAAATCTAGTGCCATTTGAAATTTTTTGAGAGATTTCTTTAGAGCTTTTGGAGAAAAATACCTCCCCACATATGAGGAAGGAGGACAAAGAGAATATAAACATTAAATCGGGAACAAGAGCCCAACGACTAGTTAACATTACTTTTATTGAATTAATGAAAATTAAACATCAACCGAATTTTACTAGTAGATTAACATCTAGTTAATGAGTATTTATTAATTTATTAATAATTGAATATCAATTTAGTAAAGTAATGAAGAATTAAATGTAAGTTAATGTAAACAACCACATATTGTTTAATTAACCTGGAGTTGTTTAACGTAATCAACTTGTGATTGGTTAAACAACTCACTCGTTGTTTAAACAATAATGAGTTGTTTGAGATAAATATACGATTATTTATTAAACAAAAACATGTTTTTTATTTATTTATTCATAGAATCACTCAATTAATTTTCACATTATCACTAGATGAATACGTTATTGTTAAAATTATTAGTAAAAATGCTCAATGATGATTAATTGTAATCAAATCAGTCAGTTAAGGTTTAGCTATCGATAAAAATGACTCGTTCGATGTTCGATTATTATAGAGTCAATAAGTTAACATTCAATTATCAATATAATCACACAACTAATATTTAATTATCATTATATCAATAAGTTATTGTTAAATTAGCAATATAATCATTCAATTAATGTTCAATTGTGATCAAATCAATAGGTTAAGGTTAAATATATATAGAATGACACGTTCGATGGTCAATTATTATCAAGTTAGTAAGTTAATGTTCGATTATTCATAGAATTACCTAATTATTGCCATTCAACTGATCTTTAATTTTAATCAAATCAATACGTTAAGGTTGACCTATATGTAAAATGACTCGTTTGATGTTCAATTGTTATTGAGTCAATAAGTTAATGTTCGATTATTTATAGAACCACCTAATTGATGTTCAATTATCACTATATCAATAAGTTACTATTAAATTATTATTAATAGATTCACTCATTTGATGTTCAATTCTAATCAGATGAATAAGTTAAAGTTAACCTATTTGTAGAATGACTCGTTCGATACTCAAATGCTATCAAGTTAATAAGTTAATGTCCAATTATTCATATAATCACCCAACTATTGTTCAACTATCACTAGATCAATAAGTTATTATTTAGAATCACTCAACTGATGTTTAATTTTCATTAAATCGATAAATTAAAATTTAACTATATGTCAAGTGACTATTTTGACGTTCAATTATTATTAAGTTAATAGTTAATTATACATAACATGACTTAATTGAATATTAATTTGATAATAATTGAACATCAATCGAGTGACTTAATGAAGAATTACATGTAAACAAATGTAAATAACAAATGGTTGCTTGCACAACTTCTTGTTGTTTATTGTAAACAATCAGTGTCTGTTTAAACAACCATTGATTGTTTACTATAATTTACAAAAAAAGTGGGTTCTTACGTAAACAACACGTGATTGAACAACTTCTTGTTGTTTATAGTAAGTAATCGTTATTTAAATAATCAATGATTGTTTACTACTAATAATTTACAAAGAGCGTGATTCTTATGTAAACAACAACTTCTTGTTGTTTATTGTAAACAACTAGGGTACAACTATTTTTTAAATAATTTGTGGTTGTGCAAGCAAAATTTTAAGTCTATAAACCACAACTTTCATGTCTAAACAACTATATGTTTTGTCGAAAAATACAACAATTAAATAATTTTTTTTTCCAAATTTAATAGATGCATACTACATGAATTTTGCATGTGAAGAGGAGGGATAGAATTAGGAATGAAGATATCCGAGACAAGGTGGGAGTGGCATCGGTGGAGGACAAGAAACAACACGTGAAGAGAGAGACACTTGCTCCAATGCGGAGCGTGAGAGGTTGGCTATGAATGGTTTCGGGAGAGGTAAACAACTTGGGAGAGGTGAAGGATATGGCACAGTTTAAACCGAGGACACGACCTTAGATAGGAGGTTGTGGATTTTTTGACCCTCACCATAGTAGTTGCGCTTTGCTCATTTGTTTATTGCCTTTTGTTTATGCATTTGATTGCCGCTTATATTTGTTGGGACGTTGGACTTTGATTATTTTATTTATCTATAGTATTCTTTCTTTCTTTCCGGATGTCTAATTTTTTACTTTTGGTATTCGTGTTATCATATTGTTTTCGATGCATGACCTTTTGTCTTGTTCTCCTCTTGTCTTCCTCTCTTCTCCTCTCTTGAGCCGGCGGGTCTTTCGAAAATACAACCTTTCAATTAAATAAAAAAATTTCCAAATTATACCGGGCTAATAGTTGTTGTTGTTGTTGTTGTTGTATATTGACATGAATTTTGTCTACTCTCTTTGTAAATGTACCCTAGGATTAAAATCTAAACTTGCAATGGTTACATGCGTAAACAACCACAAATTAATTAAATAACTCGTGGTTGTTTATACATAAAGCCTGAACTTGCAAAGAGCCAATGCAAACAGACACAATTTTTTGAAACAACTCGTGATTGTTTAGTGCAAATACGAATTTGCACATGTTGCAGAGGGAAACAATCATATTTTTTTTAAACAACTTAAGGTTGCTTATACACAAATCTGAACCAGCAAAAGTTGCATATATAAACAACCACAAATTGTTTAAACAACCATGAGTTGTTTATATACGAGTCCGAATTACGTATTGCACCCGTAAATAATCTCATATTCTTAATATAACAACAATTTTCAAGGACGATTTTGATCCGATCAATCCAAATCACATCCGAATGATCTTAAATTTTGTATTCAACCTCTAAATATCATTTTAACAAGTTCAAACAATACCCACTTCAAATCAACACAAAATCAAATTTGAAAAATCAAATCTCCTTATAACACAATATTCTTAGGTGAAATTTTAACGATCCCCAAGAACTCTTATTCAAAAATAATATATATTTTCAAATCTAAAGAAGAAGTTGGAGAAAAAGAAGAAAAATAAGAGAAGGAGGAGGAGGAGAAGTAGAAGAGGAGGAGGAGAAGAAAAGAAAGAGATCGTATAAGAGAGGAAGAGGTGGTATGGGGTTTTTTTGGATTTTTTTACTTTTAACTATTGACCCTAAACTTTTAATAATTCTAATCTAGCCCCCCTTTAAACTTAATCGACCATGTAAAATAAAAAATAGAAAAAGAAAATAAAATCCCTTATCCTTCATTTCACTCTGAGATATCTCTTTTACCTTATTTTCCCAAAAAAGTAGCTATAGTTTTGACAAGAATGTTAAAATGAAAATGTAAACCATGTCAATTGTTTAAGACACCGCAAAATACAAATTGTATATATTTCAAAACCAATACAATAAAAGATGGAGAAAGAATGATTTTGGCATCAGTTGCCCCCCCCCCCCCTCCCCCGGCCTTTTATTTTTTTTTATTTTTTTAACAAAGCATTTTTATTCATCTTTCAACCCATTACAACCAACCCTGATACTTTTGATTTGAACTAGTCTAACCTAATTAGATGAAGAAAATGCTAAAGGTACGCTAGTTACCAATGCATATATCTACTTGAGGGGTACAAAAATTCCTATATAGGGATAGCCACAGAGAAACCATGGTGGATAGAAGTGAATCAGAGACTTCTTTAGTGCAGATTCTTGTTGATGACATCCCCCATCTGTCAGTGTTCATCAAGCCTCTAACGTCCTTTAGTAGTTCATTGAAATCAAATAAGGTTTGAGTTTGCGAGCACTCATGTCCTAGACATGCTAGTTTATCAGCGATTTATTCCCCTCTCTGAACATGTTTAAGGATAAAACCATTTGACTCCATGCCTTTTCTGAGTTTCATAACTTTCATAACTTCACTATGGATGTTTCAAGGTATGTTACAAGTTTGAGAAAAGGACCAAAATAGTACATTATTTTTGAGTTAACCTAAAATCACACATATTTTTTCACATTGACTAGCTAATTAATAAGACATTACGTTTAGATAAATTAACGCACTTAAATAAACTCCCAAGTATCTTTTTTAAAATATAACGGAAAAGGGCAAAAATGCCCCTGAACTTTTAGAAAAGATATAAAAATACCCTTTATTCATCTATTTTGCTAAAACTACCCCTCAGTTCAACTTTTTGGCTGATTTATGTCCTTAGACTAACGGACAACATTAATTTATTTTTTTCAAAATCTGAAAAACTGGATTTTTATAAAAATATGAAAAAATTAATTTTTTTTTATGGAAAAACTGTGCTTAAAAAAAAACCAGAAAACTGTCTTTTTTTAAATCTAGAAGAAAATTATGGAGTATTAGTTTTGCACATTTTACTTAGAAAAACAATCAGTTTTTCAAATTTAAAAATTGAATTTTCTAAAAAAAAGGGGGTTTCCACCCGTTAAAAAAAAGTTTTCCAAATTTAAAAAAATTCCACATGTTTTAATGAAAATCCAATTCGTTTTTTTTTTATATATATATATATAAAAAGGCTTTACTACATTTGTTTTTAAAAAAACGGTTTTGAAAATTATTTTTCCTTATTCTACAAATAACGATTTTTCAGATTTCTTTTTAAAAAAATAAATCAATTTTTCAGTAATAAAATGTCATGTGTAATTTTAATATTTTTTTTAAAAAAAATTAGTTTTGTCTGTTAGTCAAAGGGAATAAATGAGCCAAAAAGTTGAATTGAGGGATAGTTTTGGCAAAATAGATGAATAAAGGGTATTTTCATACCTTTTCTAAAAGTTCAAGGGCATTTTTGTTCTTTTCCGTTAAATTTCTAAAAAATATTTGGAGTTTGACTAAAAGTCACACTTTTACGCAAACATAACGTACTTATTAGTCTACATACGCGAAAGAATATGTATGATTTTATGTCCAAACCCAAACATAATGTACTATTTTGGTCTTTTTCTCTTACAAGTTTCATTGACACTGTCAACCAGAAGCTTTGAGTCGCTCTCAACTTCAATGTATTGATAGTTGTTTTTCCAGCACCATCTAATACCATAAAGAAGGGAAACTGCTTCTACCCAATTGCTTGAACCTTCCTTCAGATTTATAGTAAACGTCATCACCAAATGTCCTTTTTGGTCTCAAATGACACCTCCTCCAGCACAAAGACCATCTTTGCAGCTTCCATCAGTGTTTAGTTTGACAAAACTCCTAGATGGTTTCAACCATTTCACCAAAGCATTTCTTCTATAAAGAGATATATGATTATCACATACACTGAAAATGCCTTCCATATTGTGTTGAAATTTTACTTTAGCAAATTGTTGCTGAAGCAGAATAGTAGTTATTAAAGCAATATTGGCTATGGTTCTGTTAAAATTGCTCTCCTCGTTGCCATATTTGATGCCATACCTTGCTTTCCCAATCTCTCACACAGCTATAGTAGGCAAGCAATCTTTCAGCATATTCGTGACAAGATTCTTGGCCTTAAATCTCCACCAGTTGATGAGCATCTGTCTAAAGTTGTTGGTCATAGTAGGTATTCCCATAATACCCCCTATTTTACAATGAATCTTCTGAGCAAAAACTCCTTCAACGAAAATATGGCCAACGGTTTCAATCTTGGGAATAGAACAATAGGTGAAAATTGAAGGCAAAGATATACCAAGTCTGGAAATTCTAGTATCAGTAGGAATTTTATCCCCCGGAGCTCTCTACAGTATAAAACTCATTTTGAATGGAACCTTTTTATGCCGAGTTTTGGTGTCTATCCATCCTTTATTATGTGTTGATATGAAAACATGCCAAGCTGAAGGTACAGTAAATTTTCCTTTAGTGTCAATTGATCCCCTTTGGAAGAATTTTAGACAGTCTAGAGTTAAGCTATTTAGCAAAAAATTTACTAATAACATTGTATAAACTAATAGGTCTAATATCATTGAATTTTTTGGGGAAAGGGACTTTGGGAAGCATCACAATACAAGTGTGAGTAATATATTTAGGAAGATTGACGCCACAGAAGAAAGAAATCAGAGCCTGATAAATATCATGATGGATGGTGCTCCAACAGGATTGAAAAAACCTAGCAGTAAAGCCATCAGGTCCTGGGGAACTTTCAGGATCCATGGTGAGTAGGCAGTTTTTAATCTCATTATGGGTAGGAAACTCAGTAAGATCCTTCTTATCCTCATTAGAAATAATAGGATTGACACTATTAAGAACATAGTAGTCTATATTAGCATAAGGTTGAGAGAAAACTCCCTGAAATTATGTGACTGCTGCATATGCTACCTTCAACCCATTCGTCATTGTCATTTTTAATTTTGTTTATATAAACCCTTTTTCTTCTATCTTTCAGCACACTGTGGCAATAGGCCGAATTTACATCTCCATCTTTCAGCTATTTGATTCTTGCTTTTTATTTGAGAATGGAGCCTTGGGTCTTCAAGTGTTGAATATAGATTGCTTTTACTCTGATGTAAATTGGCCTGTTCACCTCACAATTATCATTCTGCATGACTTCTTCTAGGTTAGAAATGTCCTCTATTCTCTTGGGTTCTTCAAAAATATCTCCATATGTGGCTCTGGACCATTGCCTAAGCCTTGAAGCAATTCTTTTAAGTTTCTGGTAAAGAATCCACCTGGGTGTGCCAGGGCAATCTTGAGTCCGTACCTCTTTAACTACTCTCTGGAAGTCTTCATGTTCAGCCCAAATATTTAGGAATTTAAAAACTTGATATGATCATCTAGAGAGTTGGATATTTTCATTACTATTGGGATATGATCAGAGCAAGCATTTGCTAGGTGAGAAACACTGGTATGGAAAAAAGTATCAAACCACTCAGAGTTATATACCATCCTATCCAATCTCTTCTAGATAGTATTTGGATCACTTCTGTTGTTGCACCATGTATAGATATTCCCAGAGAAACCTGCATCTTGCATCCCACATTCTCTTAAACAGTTCAAAAAGTCAAAACTTCTATCCATTCTTTGGGCATTACCCCTTTTCTTTTCTTCAACATCAGAGATGGTATTGAAATCCCCCATCCAAGCCCAAGGTCTAGAAATTCTTAGAGACAGTTCTTCCAGATTCTCGCATAGATCTTTCCTCAAAATGATCCTGCATTTATCATAGATAATGGATATATGTACCTGAGTTGAGATGCTACTATGGTTGAGAGAAAAAGTGACCTGTTGCTCAGTATTTTCTTTAATAACAACATCAATGTCTTTATTCCAAAAAAGCCAGATTTTGTTGTTGATGTTTGCAAAATATCCTTACATGTCCAAATGCCTCATGTAGCTTAATATGCGATCTGCACTAACAAAGAGTTCTTGCAGACAAATAAAAGTTAGATTATTTTGAATTTTGATGGACTTAAGTCTTTCAAAAGCATTTTGAGTCCTCACACTTCTTATATTCCAAGCTAATGTGTTAATCATTAAACAGGAACAAAATGAAACTGTGGTAAGATTTGATAGAGAAACTCAGAGAGCTAGACAGTTTATTCCCTGTCCAGTACTTCATGAGTTGCTATGATGGTTGAGTTTGTCACATTCTGGTCTTTGGAATATGTCTCACTTTCCATATCTTCAAAGCCTCCAAGTTGGGTTGCTATAGAGAATACTTATATACATTGGAGCAAACTTATACCTTGATAGCATTGTAATTAAGCTCTATCTTTCCTAACCATTATCGCCCACAGTTTTCAGTTAAAGTACACAAAAATATAGACTGACTGGAGAATAATGGACAAATTTTATTTTTCCCAAAAGTGTCGTACTCATGACAGGATACATAGGGCCTTATTATTCATTAAATAATTATTGTCTTCTCTATTACAGAGTACTACTATTACATAATAATAACATCAAAGCAACATTGACCTGAACCAATTGTCTTTTCTGCCCGTGATTGAATGCACACTCTCATAATAAAATGTGCGATCAGGCGCCAATAAACGATGGATTACATCACAGTGGCTTGAGGAATGGATTTAGTATCGAAAACAGGTAAATTCTCACTGGAGATCGACAGGTGCTTATCGGAGTTGGTCTTGTTACAGAGATCACTGATGAAAGTTAGCTGATAAGGTGATTTATCTGTTGCCATCCACTGCTCCACTTCGAAATTCTGTTGTTTGCATTTTGTATGGATTCCAGTAACGGTAACCTCCACGTAGTTACAGTACCATTTGTGGCTATGTCCAGTGCCATCAGAAGTCAAGTTCATCTTGCAAACTGGCCCAGTCAAACATGGACCTCGACCACTAAAAATGTCCAAGTTTCCTCTTTTAAAATAGTCATGATCTGAGCCCATAAGCCCACCCCAAGCCACGATGTTGTTGATTCTAATACCGTACCCGTCTGCATCGTAGAGAGTCAAGGTGATGGTTGAATCGGTTCCACCAAAGAATTTTTTACTGGTTCGAACATAAATTGTGTACACACAATCATCTTCCTGCATTTTGTATCCATTTCAGAAAAATCGAAATAAAAATAGAAATTTCCCAAAATAAATACACACGCACAAAAGAATAAGAAAGGGAAATTAGCACTTTTAGTCCCTCAAATATCTATAAATTTTGATTTTGTTCCTTGGTTAAGTATATTTAACATTCAATTAATTGGTATGTTCACTTTTAATCCTTCTAAACCACAAATTTATCGAATTATTAAGTGTCAATTCAATTATTGATTTGTTATGTTAATATGTTACTCCATATTTGAAGGTAATTTAAAAATAGTTTAAATATCAGATAATTCCTGTATAAAGGGATCAAAAATTCAAATTTAGTTAAATAAAAGTTAGATGTACTTACCCACATATTACAAGGACCAAAATCAATAATTATCAATATGAAGGATCAAAAGTGCAATTACCCCAAATAATAAATGAGAACATGGATATTGAATGTTTGGTATTATTCCATTAGTGGTACAACCTAGAAATCAGGAGTTCTAGAGGGAAGCAATCGTGCTAATTTCTTACCCTAGCAGTCTCAATTTGTCCAATGAGGCATAAATTTTTTCTTTTTTTTTTAATAAATTAGTAATCCAAAACATGTCATGAATACTTGTATGATTATAAATTATCTTATTAGAGATAAAGATGGAAAGCATAAAGTTTAATTTTTTTAAATATAGAAATGTATTATTATTTTTTTTCCACAGAGTAAAATAAAATGTGACCACTTAAATTGGGACTGACGTTGAGCGTGGAGGAGTTACATACCCCATCCATTTTAATTTATTCTGTATTTCAGTTTCCTATTTAATTGGATTAAACAATTATTATTTTTTATATTTGCTAAAATTTCTAATTTTAATATTCTGATTTTAAAGAGTATTTCTTTAATATGTTATATACCGTATTTTAACATTTAGCTAAGACCATAACATTCAAAAACTTTCTTTAAATTCCTAAATTCAGTGTTCGATCAATCTAAAATATATATAAAGTAAAATCGACAGAGTAAAAAATGTAATAATAATAGTAATAGCAAGAGTAGAAGAAGATGGATATTAGGGTAACTTACAGATCCAGACACGGAGGAGATGGAGAGTGAGATAAAGAGTATAAATAGATAGAACCAAAAATAGTTGACTTGAGCTGCTACTCCCATGGCTACTTGAGCTTTCTCTCTATTTCTTCCTTCCTTTATGTTCCTCTCTCTAGAATATGGAAGTAGTTAATTTATAGTAACAGTGTACAGTACACGTTGATATAAATAGATCACATCAAGCATTAATTAATGGGACCTAGTGAAATGGAAGTCGACAGATATTTGTACAATTTTATTTTCAATTGTTCTGTCTTTTTTTTCAAATAAGCAAGGGTCACATATTAGCACACGGTGTAGTACAGTTCACACTGTGTTTACACTAACGGAGTGACTCAGAATCACTTGTTAATAACTCGACTTATCTTTGGATATGAGAAGTGTGAACAATGAACTTAATATGAACAATGAACTTAATATTTTCCCGATGAAGTTCTGGAGAAATATCACAAAGAGTAGCCATCACACACTTTCTTTAGTCAAACAAATAGTTATTAAATCTGGTAAAGTTTTGTCTTGATCTTCCGGTGGTGGATTTGGTTGTGGGATACGTATTTGCCCCAAACACGTTATTTCTTTTTGACAATTCATCATCATCAACAACAATTCCTGAATCAATATCTGTTTTTAACTTCTCTGATAAATTATTTTGATATTTTTTTTCAAAAAAGGAGGAGAAATGGAAAGAATCTAAACATGCAAAATGGTGGTGGTGAAATTGCTGACGGTGGTGGTGGCGGATATGGTGTTTCTGGTGAGATGTGATAGTGCGATGGTTTAGTGACGAAGAAGATGTAATTATTGGAGGATTTTAATGATTAATTAGGGATTAATTAGTGTAAATATAATTAATAAAAGAAAAATTAAATAAATAATAAGGAAAAGAATATAAAAATTAAAATTTAAAAGATTTCTGACGTGGCGCTGATGTGACGGGCGAGCGTGTCATACCTCCCCTTGTGCAACTGGTTATATGTGTATCAGAGAGTAAATAAATTCACTTTTTAAATGTGTAGGGGCCTAATAGGTCGTCTTAATAGTTTGAGTGTTATATCGAGTTTTTAGGTATAGTTCAGGGGTCAATCTTTGTATTTTGCCTTATATTTACTTTTCATACTTAAAAGTCAAATTAAGCGAACTTTGATCGTTATTTAAAATATATTATTTCAAAGATTTTGATGTTTAGAGGTTAGAGGCATACCTATGGCATATATAGTAGGGGGATTAAGGACATGTATGATGGAACTAAGGCTCAGGAAAGGACTATTGGAGGTGACTCGAAGCACTTCCCAGTCGTGATGGGATTGCACCAGGGATCAGTCCTTAGTCCGCTTTTATTTGCCTTGATGATGGATGAATTGACGCGGCATATCAAATGGAAGGTGACATGGTGTATGTTATGTGCAGATGACATAGTATTGATGACGAGACTCGCGATGAAATTAACAATAGGCTAGAGATTTGGAGGCAAATCCTAGAGCCTAAAGACTTCCAGCTGCAACTTATCGAGGACATGCACCTAGATAGGAGTATGTTATTGTTGTTGTCGTTTGTTTCAAGAAATTGGGACTCGCTGTAATTGTGTAGTTTTTTTTTGTTTTTTTTAATTACGAATTCTAAATTTAAACAAAAAGAATTTAATCTAATTTGGTTGTAAAACTAGATTAAATTAATTTGTGATAAAAGAAATTTATGCCACAACTTACTTCTACTGCAGCTGTGATAGGATTCCTAGAGGGAAAACTCTAAGTTATTCAACAAGAAATTAAATGCAAGAAATTAAAGGATAAAAGCAAAACACAATTGATAATGAAACTAAAGGCAAACTTGGATTGGATGCCAAGCCCTCCAATAGAAATCAATCTAAGGCACGTATATTATTTGAAATCAACAACAATTAACCCAAATGAATCCATAAGTATATGAAATCAAGGACGAAGGTTCTTCAAGCAACTAAGCAATCACACTACTAAAAGCTACTCAATATGACTAAGTTATAATCTAAGAGATAGAATTCTCATCAATGTTCAAGCTAACCATTCTAAAGACTAGGAGACACTATATATAGTTTTGACTTTTATTATAACTAAGGTCCAAAAGTGGCCTTTGCAAATATAATCAAAAATGACTATAATGGCTCTTCCATCCATGATCTAGCCACAACTTGTGCCCTCAACTCTCTCACCTTCGTCTTCACTCCAAGCGACCTTCTAAACATTGTATATCCTTGTGTGTTGATCCTCAAGGCTCTCCAAAGTCCCTCTTTGCATGAACATGGCTTGCAAGGCTTGGAGTTCCTTGGCTTAGGTACGAGTGAAAGGTCTAGAATAAGTTGTGCCCTTTGGTATCGTATCAAGCTGGCAGGTTAACATTTACTCCATCCGTCCACTTTTACTTGTTCACAATGGACTATACTTCCTCTTTAAAAAATAAATTAAGTGCATAATTTACTAGTGTTTCTCGTTACACAATTTTAAATAAAATATTAAATAGGAAAAGTTTTTGACTATTTACCCTCGTTTATGTCCAAAGATATAATTTTTCTTTATTAAATATTTACACTCTATAATAACAATTATTATCCGGAATAAAATGGGGAAGTATTAATGTTGCCTTGCACTTCCAAAATGACAAACAATTTATACATTATTTTTAGATTTTACGACAAATAATTTGAGATGGATGGAGTACGCATAATAATGCACTTCAAAAAATTTTGAGAAATAATTTGAGGAATGAGAAGTTAATGTTAAACATAAAATAGAAAAAAAAAATCTCTTAATATATTAGAGTGGATAAATAAAGGTGAAAGGGAGGGAATATTGATTTGTATAATTTTTTTTCACTACATCTTCTTTAAATGAAAGGAAATAATATAAGAAGCAACAAACTACCAGAAGACAAAAATAAATGTGACAGAGAGTGAATGAATATTCGAATCATTGTCGCTATAGATGCTCTTTTTCACCTCCACTAAATTATTTTTTTAGGCCGAAGCCATCGAGAGATATCTGTGGTTGACAACATCTTTCACTTAGACACCTCAACTAAACCTTGTACCTATTGAACACTCAGACTACATCGAATTTGTTCCAATTAGACACTTTTTTGACAAACAGCTTAAATTATAGTGTGTGTGCAATGCACTCACGTGTGACGTGGCATAATGACTAATTAAAAGAGGACATGTGCAGATTTGGGTGCAAAATAATAATTTAAAAATAAACAAAAAGGAAAAAGAAAAGAAAAAACAATTTTCAACAAAAAAAATAAATTAAAAAACCTATTTTCTAAACACACACACTTTCTCTAATCCTTCGATAATGTCGCTGCCGTAGAAGCTGACCGCCGGGCGGCCGACAATAACGATAGACAACACTGCCTCCTCATCCCTTTTTCTTTCCTTTTTTGTATCTGATAACGTGACCACCATCGTCCTCACCGGGAAAGGCCCAATTTGGGCAATTTTGTATGTTTCTGGCATTTCTCCGGCATTTCGCCGTTGAAGCAACGCTGTTGGACACCGCTATAGATTATTGTCCCCCCTCTCCCTTTATTTATTTCACTGCCCCACATGGAACCTCGCCAGAGATTATTTCCGGCGACTTGTCATTGAAGCCAGTAGTCTAAGCCCAAGCTTTCTTTCGCTGAATGCTTTCTTTCAGTTTTTGTCTTGGTAACGATCAATACTTCTTGTTTACATAATTGCAATTATCTGGATAAAACTGCTATAATGCTTTCTTTTGACGTTGCAATACTCGCACATATTATTCCTGCAATTTCTCCATTTATTTTTAGTTTTTCCACCATTGATTTAAGAATTTTAGTTGGGTATTGGGTTTTTGAAGATTATTTGTTTTGCCATGATAAATATTTGGTTTTCTGGGATTATGCTCTGTTTAAATCAGAGCTTTCATTTTTTTGAGCTCTGTCAAAGTTCATGGTAGGGAGAAAGAATGAGGAAGAAGAAAGGAGAAAAAAATCAGTTTCACCAAAAAAGAGTTCCTCACGCGCTCAAAATTGGTGTCACACACACAATGTGCCAAGTCAGCAAAAAGTGTTTAAATGACACAGTCACGTCCTACCTCAGGTGTCTAACTGGAACATAATTTAGTTGAGATGTCTAAGTGAAAAATGTCAACGACTACAGGAGGCTGTCGATGGGTTTGGCCTATTTTTTAACAGTAGGGACGTGATGCACATGATTTATGGGGAATGGTGACGTGGCGGCATATAATGCGGGACAATGTGCTAATTAAAAACAAAAAATTGCTCTACGGATCCAAAAATGATCCAATTCTTTGAAATAGTGCGCATTCATCCTTAGGAGCCGTTTGGACACTTTTGAAATCACGGTTTCAATCATATTTAGATATGCAATTTGGATATTTTAAGTTGTATTTTCTCTTATAGACATAAAAACTCCACAAGTTGTGAAAACTATCAAAACATTCTCAATTCTTACACAATCTTACTAAATGAGCAAGTCATAATTCATAACAAAATTATTCCGTAACTAGAAGGCCTTTCTAAAAAATAAAACATCAATTGATAAACTTTAGTTCAATAAAAACGAAAATTTAACGTGAATAGTAACGAGATTGGTAGACATAAATAAAGGTTGGTGGACGTTAATGAGGTTGGTAAATGATTGGTGGGAGTAATTGTTAAAAATATCTACCAACTTGTGGGTCTCTTTTTACAAAATATAAACTTATGGATCAAATTTTATATTTAAAATTTTTTAAACCATGATTTGAAACCCCAAATCATCTAAAAAAGGCATGATTTGGGGTTTCAAATCATGGTTTTTGCAACCGTGAGATAAATGTACGTCCAAACGCTTCGTTTCATCTCAAACCGCATGTCCAAATGCCTACTTAAAGTTTAATTGTCGAATTACCTCGCAGGTTGTCTCCAAATTATTTTTCATTCGTTTGTGAATTTATAGTAATTTCATTTGGATTTTTCTAGAGGTATATGTTTACAATATAATATTATAAAATTTGTCGAATTTTGATACGGAGATTGTTTTTCAAATAAAAATGAGCATCATCTTTCCAGTTTCCACCATCAAAAATAAAGAATATCAGGGATGGTTGGACCAGCTCCTGACATATAATTAATCAACTTCGCAAGCTACCTCTGTATTAAGGGTTGGTTTGGTAGCGGATTAAGTTATTCCAGGATTATTATTTTTGGATTAATTTGTTCCACCACCTAAGAGATGATATAAAATAATATCAGGTATGATGGGATAAGCCGAGATATTCAGAACTAAGTTTGGGATTAATCTTATACTCTGTTTGATAGAAGGTATAAGTTTATTCATAAATTTATACCTTCTACCAAATAGAGTATAAAATTAATTCCAAATTTAATACTGGGATATTCCACCTTATACCGCGTACCAAGAGGTAAATTTATCTCGTCTTCATGAAATAGAATTGGTAGGTGTTTGTCGAATAGTTATTCGATGAGCTGAGCTGAATTTCAGTATTGATGAATAAACTTAAATAAATCATCAAAATGTGCGAGTTAGGATTCCTTTCACCTCTTTCGATTTTTGTGAGCAAGCCTCACTTGCTACTTCGTAAGGGCTAGACTTTTACATTTCTTTAGTATAGTCGGGGATAGGATGTGTCAATTATATTTTCATTCTCGATGTCATAGAGATTCCATAGACAATAACTCACATGTCTTTTGTCATTTTTGTTGGGATCTTACATGGTATGTAAGGATGAAACTTATTTTTATATGATACGAATTATATTTTCTCTACATATGATTTGTAGCCTAAGGGGTCAAGATTGTGATTTACACATGCATGCTTAAATGGTTTTAAAATAATTTCTATCCATACAAGGGGCGCATTCGAGTATGAAATCAGTTAAAGTAGAAGTAATCGATATAGAGTGAGTAATGTCCCGTTATTAGAAAACGTATATACAATTGAAATAGGTTTAAGCTTATAATTTTTCTGAAGATTACAAACCTTTTCCAGAGTATACATAATGTTCACCTAACATATTAGTAATATGGTAATTTCAGCGGCAGTACACGTGGAAAGAATGGCTAATTTCATGAGTGGTAGGTGAAAGTTTTCATCACTTCAATATTATAAAGTATATAGTACTATTTTTGTCCTTTGGTCAAAACTTAATTAGGACTTTTGATCATGGTAAGATGATGCTCGTGTTTTTTTTTTTTTTTTTATTTATTTTAATTTTACGGAATTGTCTTAGTTAAAAGTTCAACAGCTATATTAAATAACAGTCGGAAAGTACATTTTACAAGAAAGAAAGAAGAAAACAGATGAAAGGTATAAGACAGTTTACTCCTAAACTATGACGAAATTATCAACTACACACCTAAATTATAAGGGGGTTTTCAGTTTCTGAACCTATCTTTATGTATTCTTTATCCTTTGAACTTATTTTTTCATATTATTTACCCCATTCTTTGCTTACTAAGTAGAGAAAATAAGTTAAAGCGCAACATATACAAACGCGAGCTTATTTTAAACTAAGAAAAAAGGGTTTTAATATCTTTTTTCATTTGCTTCTGTCGAATCCAAACGACTGGACCTCACCCTCACTCAAACCCTTGGGACTCCTATATAATTTAGGTGAGTAGTTGACAATTTCATCTTAATTTAATTTAAGTGTGTTTCTGTATGTCCCCAACGTTAAACCTATAATAACAATGTGAAAAGAATCAAAACTTAAACCGGAGAAAGCCTGCTGGTGACTCGACGACAGAATTTACTAAAAACAAATGTGCAAAACGTGGTCTGTACCTACCACTCAAGTGATGCGTCAAATCCTCATGCCAACATTTCTTTATTAGCATTGACGAGCATTGCTTGCCAGCTCATGCGCTTTATCAATCAATCATGTGAACATTGGGAAAAAAATATTAATCGTATGAATCGCTGATATAAAAAAGGTAACGTAATGAGTGCTTTTGAGCTATGTCAAATGAAATAAATTTGCTTTCCGTTAATACTTAAGGTTAAATATTTCCTGATCGTTACATCAAATTCGCACATGAATTATACGAAATAGAACAAATTTACTTTCAAATGGTGAAAGTTTTGCACCCGGTGATGTCATGTGTCACGAAGTTAAAGATTTTAACTGAGGACAAATTTGAACCTTTTGCATTGTTAAAGTACAAATTTAACTATTTCGCATGGTTCAAGGACAAATTTGACCCTTCCCCATCCTTTTGAGTTTTTTAATGTTTTTTGTTCCTACTTTCTCTCTTTCCGCCACAACCTCTACATTAAATTTGCATATGAATTATGCGAAATAGAACAAATTTACTTTCAAACGGTGGATGTTTTGCACCCCGTGATGTCATGTGTCAAGTAATTAAGGATTTTTTTTTAATTGAGGATAAATATGAACCTTTTGCATCGTTAAGGTACAAAATTAACTATTTCGCATGGTTCAAGGACAAATTTGACCCTTCCCCATCCCTTGGAGTTTTTTAATGTTTTTTGTTCCTACTTTCTCTCTTTCCGCCACTACCTCTACCATCAATCACCCTTCCTTCCTCCTTCCTCTTTGTCTCTCCCCATCATTGTCATCATGACCTCCACCAACATCTTGTTTTCCCCTTTCCTTTATTTTTCTCTCTCCCTATCACCCAATCCCCACCTATACCGCTAGGAGGGAATGCGCTAAATGTGTTGAACATGCAATATATGAAATACTACTTTAATGCTGGTATATAGTAGCATAGGGGTCAAAAGAGGAAGAAATTGTAATTGGCGGTAGATGTAGTAGCGCGGAAAGAGAAAAGAGAAATAAAAGAAATTAAAAACTCAAAATTAGGGAGAACGTCAAATTTGCACCTGAATTATGCGAAAGATTCAAATTTATTCTCCGTTTAAAAAAAGTTTTCACCATTAAAAATAAGGATAAATTTGACCCCAACTAATTATTTCAAGAGAATAGTTCACCCCACTTGTTAACGGAGGAAAAATCGGTTCTATTTCGCATAATTCATGAGCAAATTTGATCCTCCGCCCAAAAGGTAAATTCCTCTGGCCCATTTTACTGGTCTGTATAATTTCAAGTTAGAAAAAAGTGGCTTTTGTTTTTACAAGAACGTTAAAATGAAAATGTGAACCGTGTCAATTGTTTAAGACACCACAAAAGACAAATTGTATATATTTCAAGAGTCTCGCAACACAACAAAAGATGGAGACAGAATGTTTTGGGGCAGGAGTTGACCCGTTAAAATTGAAAAAGGAGAAGCTAGACAATGACAAGTCTTTTTTGCTAAATTGGATTATTGGAACCTACACTAAACTAAGTCGATCAAATTTTAATATTAAACTTTAATTTCTATTTTCAAAATAAAATTCAAAGTTAAGTAACAAAAGGTCCAATACTATTATGTGTGAAATAATGTTAAAATTTCCAGGATATTTCAAAAAAAAAAAAAAAAACAAAACAAAAAGGGAAAAGGTGCAAATATACTTTTCAATTTAGCGATTTAGAGCAAGATATCTCCTCGTTATAAAAGTGGTATATATATCTCCCATTATAAAATGGTGCAAATATATACTGTCCGTTCTGAAAATGGTGCAAATATACCCTTTTCACGATTAATTTTTTTAAAAGTCATTTAGGTTATTTTTTAATTAAAAAATGCCATGTGACTTTAAAAAAAGTCTACCTATTTTTTTTTAATAGACATATTTTTCTAAAGCCATGGTAATTTTTTTTTATTGTATCTCAGGTATGTTTAGTTTAAAAAAATATCTCCGTAACTTTAAAAAAAAATAAGTCTACCAATTTTTTTAAATGAACAAGACCCGACTCATCAAGGAAAAAATTACTTTGTGGCTTTAGAAAAATATGTCTACTAAAAAAAATGGGTAGACTTTTTTTTAAAGTCACGTGAAATTTTTTTTAATTAAAAAATAACCTAAATAATTTTTTTTTCAAAAATTCCATCAACGAAAAGGGTATATTTACACTATTTTGTAACGGCAGGGGTATATATACACCACTTTTGTAACGAAGGATATATTTGCTCTAAATTGCAAAATTGAGGGATATATTTACACCTTTGCCCAAACAAAAATAAAGGGCATTATATGTAAATGTGAAAATTATGTTAAAAACAATATCATAAAATCATCTATAATATTTTTATAACGGCAGGGGTATATATACACTACTTTTATAATAAAAGATATATCTACTCTAAATTGTAAAATTGAGGGATATATTTACATTTTTGCCCAAATAAAAATAAAGGGCATTATATGTAAATGTGAAAATTATGTTAAAAACAATGTCATAAAATCATCTATGATATTTTTGCAAGGCGAGCTAACATTGAGTTTCTCGAAGCTTGTGGATGAATCCAGCTAAATTATTATTACTCATATATGTACACCACTAAGTTATGCCGACCCTTCATTAATTATTTTTTTATAATTGGACATGAAAAAGGAAAAAATACTCCCTCCGTTTCAATTTATGTGAATTTATTTTTTATTAATTAATATAAAAAAAAATAATCTTTTTTTATATTTAAAAATAATTTACTTTTATACAATAATTTATAACCACACAAAATTCATATGATTTATTTAACACCATAAATTTAAAAAAAATTCTTTTTTATTTTTTAAATTTCACGTCGAATTAAATAAGTTCACGTAAATTAAAACTTCAAATCATGTTCACTCTCAATATAATATGGGCCCCTCACAAGACCACAACCCTTGATGTAATCTATATAGAGAATTGCTATCCCATCTGATAGAGAGAGAAACAAAGAAAGAAAGAAACAGAAAAGCTCAAGAGAAGCCATGGGAGTAGCAGCGCACTTCAACCATTTCTGGTTCCTCGTCTTCATCCTCTTCTTCTCCATCTCCATCTCCTCCATTTCTGGATCCGTAAGCTACCTATCTCTCATTACAGAAAAAAATGAAATTAGCTACCAACGTCATTACTAATATGTCTCTGATCCGTAGGTTACATATCTCTCATTCACAAAAAAAAAAAATTAGCTACGAATATCATTGCTGATCTATCACTAAATAACTCGTAACTAACATAATTCTTTGATAATCTATCGCTAAATTGTGATGTTTAGCTACAACATTTGTATATCTCAATTTATGTGGACCCATTTGACTGGGCACGATTTTTAGAAAGAGTGAAATTTTTTAAAATTTATGGTTCAAAATAAGTCTTGAATATTTATGTGTCTGTAAATTATTTCATAAAGTGAATTTATTTTTAAATTAGAAAAGAGGTCATTTATTTTAATACGGATTAAAAAAAAATAGTTTCACATAAATTAAAACAGATGGAGTATTTTTTAGTAGTTTGTTCCTACAATATCCTTTTGCTTTTATTTTATTTATTTTTCTTTATGAAAACTTCTGAATATTCTATATTTTGTGCAAATGCAGGATGAAGATTGTGTATACACTGTTTACATCCGAACGGGATCTATCATAAAGGGTGGAACCGATTCGATCATCAGTTTGACTCTTTACGATGCAGATGGATACGGTATTAAAATCAAGAACCTTGAGTCCTGGGGTGGACTTATGGGCCAAAATTACGACTATTTCGAAAGAGGAAACTTGGATATCTTTAGTGGTCGTGGCCCATGTTTGACCGGGCCGGTCTGTAAGATGAACTTGACTTCTGATGGAACAGGCAAAGGACATGGATGGTATTGTAACTACGTTGAGGCTACTGTTACTGGAGTCCATAAGCAATGCATCCAAAAGTACTTCGAAGTGGAACAGTGGCTCGCAACTGATGCGCCGCCTTATCAGCTTACTGCAGTCAGGAACCTGTGTAGGAAGACCAAGTCCGATGTGCGTCGGCCCGTTACCGGAACTGAATCCACTCCACAAGTTTCTGTGATTTAAATCTACAGTTATTGGTCTTTAATGGGCCAGGGTCCACAATTCCCTGTTTTACCCTTGTGAGTGTGAGACTTTCAAGGACAAGAATGATATTTGATGAGTGTCACTGTTGCTTTGATGTTGTGGTATGGAGTAGTGTATGGTGGAGTAATAAAGGACACTTGTTAATTTTGTGAGTATCATTAGGATCATTATTATATCCTCTCATGAATGCTGTATTTTCCAAATAATAACGACTTTTTGCATCGTTATTACACTCATGAATGCATTTTCCTGTTTTATCCTTGCCACCCTGAAATTTATCAGGGTCAAGTATGACATTTGATGAGTGAGTTGCTTTCATGTTGTGGTATGGTATAGGTAATGTATGGTTAAGTAATAAAAGACGCCTGTTAATTTTGTGGGCATTATTTATATCTTCTCATGAGTGCTATATTTTCCAAAAAATAATATAGATTGTTTGCATCGTTATTTCTTATGCTGCCATTTTCTATTCTACAAAATTATCATGTGTATGTCATTTGATTTGATTTTGTATGTTTTACCTAATATTTATGATAATTGTTAGAATATTTTGCCTCCAGAAATTTTCGGAAACAATCTCTCTACCTCCACGAGATAAGGGTAAGTGAGTAAACTCTATTCTCTCCAAACTTCACTTATAAATTACATTGAATATGTTGTTGTTGTAATTAGAATATTTTGTCTCAACTTAAAGAAGTTGTTTGAATTAGTTCAAACTTCAAACTAGTACAATAATTAGGTCACCAACAGTGTTCACACAGGATATAGAAATGTCGCTAGAATATCCTAGCTGTGCCGAGAATTCGTCACAACTTTGTGAATATGAGATCCCACAAGAATATACCTTCATTGTCCAATTTTCCAGATCTTTCTACATAAAAGTATTAGTAATGAAATAGATTGACAAAGCCAGAAACATTTATCAATAAGTCAGTCAATTCGTCCCAACTACTTTTTAATTGAGTTATTTGATATTCGTAGGTATAAAGCGGTGGATTTTTAAGTACAGGGTAAATTTTGATGAGATTCGGTTTTACTCCTCTGTTTTCCTTATTCTTCTACTGTTTATTTTCAATTACATAAGTAGATGTATGATATCGCATGGAGTATATACTTCTCGATAAATATTAAACTACTCGTGTTATTATTTTTCTTTGAATAATCACACTATTAGAAAAAAGGCTTTTCCCACCGACTAATTGGTAGGAAACGTCATTATTAATAAAACATCAGGAGGCTAAATTTGCCAAAAAAAAAAAAAAAAATTGGTAGTAAATTTATAATATAAAATATGATTTTTCCAGCGAACCAACTACTTGAAAAACACATGATAAGAAATAGGTTCTCATTGAAATATTGAGAAATTTTTAATTTTTCGTGTGAAAATATCATTGATTTTTCTTTTCTCACTGGTTCAATTAAAATATTTTGAGAATAGTCAGTGAACATTTTCAAATGGGAATTTCAATGAGACAATATTCATTTTTTTAGCGGTGTCATGCCAAGTGAAAGTGTAATCAACAAATTATAATGGCTATATATTAAATCGATAAACTTTGTCAAACTTATTCGATCAAATAGTTGCATACCGACATCCAGAAAAGGACAACAAAGAAATTATCTGAGATTTTTTCGGGATAATTTTAATCAATGTTTTGATCATTGCTGAACCAACAGGTGGCAGCTTAACACGTTGTTGGTCTAAAAAAAGGGAAATGCCAGCATTGGGAGGAAGCTTACAAACGCGTAACAGCCACGCACTAGAGAAGGACCTTTCATATTTATTTTGATTTCAACCCTTTGCTAAGAAATTATGAAAAACCAAAATTCTTTGACAAGAATGTTTTGCTAACTGATAATTTTGACGTATAATGTCCTTGTTCCAGTGATATAAATTTGGTTTCAAGAAAGAGAAATCTTGGGTAACTATTAGTTTTCAATTTTTCTTTTATGTAATTACCATAAAAGCGAAATTATGCAAAATATAGAAGATACTACATCCGAAAAGAGAAAAAAGGATGCTAAATTTGACGACAAAATTGCGAAATTCGAATGCCATGTTCTCTTTCTGCATTTTGGTTAAAAAAAAAAAAAAAAACACTATAAGGAAAATATTCCGAAATGTAAGTTGCACAAATTTTATTTAAGAATATAAATGCATGCTACTTATCACTTTATAACTTTTTTAACTCTTCTTTTCAATACTGTACGTATTTTTTAATGAAAAGTCAATACCTGTCGTAAATAATGTGATGTGTTGGCAGCTGGCCTAAAGGTGGAGTTGAGGCAAATATTCACACACTAGCGATATATGCCGAGGAAACACTCAAAATACCCCCTAATGTTTGATCAAAATTTCACCTACACATCTAATTTTTGTGTTGGTCTTATTATTCCCCTGAATAATTTTTTTCGCATTAAAAATCTTTCTTTTTTCTTTGATGTGACAAAGCGTGACTACACCGCTCGCTGGCGCGTTATAGCTTTAAAAACAAAGATCCGACGTGTTTTAAAATGCCAACTGGACTGCCACATAGATGCCACATAGATAAATTTAAATTCCCTCCATTTTCACACCCAACGGCTACTTCATCTTCTTCTTTACCCTATTTAATACTCATCTTCATTTTTTTTGTCAAAAAAGCAAACAACTCCATAACTTCAATCACTCCAATCGTTACAGCTCCAAAAATCAACACCTTAATCGCTCCAATCGTTGGGAAGAGGTTCGTTAGTTAGGGTTTATTTCTCTTTAAATTGGTTCATGTGAAATTTATTGTTTTAAATTTCTTGAGTAATTCTTGTTCATATTTAGTCAATTTTCATTTCTTAGGGTTTGTTATGAAAAAAATTGACCTTGGTCGATTGTGTATGGATGAGAGCGATCCTATGTTTAGAACCGTGGTCCAATGTCAATACGGGAATTTGTTGCAAATGCAAGCTTCTTGGTCCAAAAACAACCCTGGAAGAAGATACTGGTCTTGTCCCTATTATGGTGTATGGTCTAGCTCCTACTTTTTGATTTATTGAAAAATTAAATTTGTAAATTTATGCTCTGTTTTGATATTTTTCAGACTCAAAAATGCAAGTTTTTCGTTGGAGGGACAGAGATGAAGTTGATCCAAGATCAAAATTTATCCTCCCAAAATTGGTTAACAAAATTAGAGATTTAGAGAAGGAATTAGTGCAATATGGGAGTTTGAAGATGGAATTGGATGAGATCACTACTAACGATAATAATTCGGTTAGTGTCGTTGACATGGGTTTGGTCGAGGTTGAGGGACCAAAAAAAGAAGACACAAGGAAGACTAAAGGGAGGAGGTTCCATAGGAATTTCGTTTTTTATTTTGTTGTTAGTGTTGTTGTTGTGCTCATAAGTTTTGTATTCCGTAGTGGCAATTCAAACAATGGAAAAATCAAATTGCCATAGATAGTGGTAGTGGTGCTAGTGTCTCGGCTATGTTATGTTTTGTTTGCCTTTTGTTATGGCAAATTTTGTAACATATACATCTATTTTTTGTCATGTATGAATGAAGAAGTTTGATGTTAAGGTGTTTTGAAGTGTTTATCCGAAATTAAAATCAAGATCACATCCATCTAACATTAATCATTGTCTTAATCAAAATAGTAGCATACATGGAGATGTTAAACATAGACAATTGAATAATAGAGATCTACTAATCAATATTTATGATCTCTATCTCTTTTTTAAATACATGAAACCCTATGTCATCTCCACACTCACATTCACACACCAAATCTCTAGTGTGTCTCCCTCTTTCAAACCTTTTGAATCTATAAATGCCTTTCTCCCTTGGCATAAACGAGCTTTTTTTTTCAATTTTGAACACCATCTTGTGAACGGTGTCATCTTGATATTTTAACATGGCATGCGTTGTTCTCGTTGGAAAAATGTCATGATGTTCATGTGAAGCATCTTCAATAAACAAAAAAGAAAGTTTACATCATCGGCTTTCACGTAAATCAAATAATAATAACAAATATAAAAAAACTTACAAAATCATCGGTTTGCACGAAAGAACAGGTTAACTTTTTCACAAAGAAATCTAGCATCTTCTTTTGGTATGATGTAAATGTTATATGTTGTGTTTGTTGTGCTTGCTGCTGGTTGCACGTTGATGTTGTTGTTGTAGTTTAGTGTAGTGAATGTGTGATATGGTGTGTGTGTATGTTGTGTTATATAGATGGATTACAACCGAATTAATAGGCCATTTAATGGTCCTTGACCATGTTAGATTTAGTGCCTTGAATAACCTTTGGAGCCACACTAGGGTGGGTAGAGACAGGCCACATTTCCATGTTTGTGACTGGTTGAAGAACATGCTCATATGTTCTTATGTAAGTCTCTTTGCTGTGGCAATGGTCAATGTAGCCAACTGGATCATATCTTTTGAACTGAACTGCAGCTAAAGCATGTGCACATGGAATGCCTTTTACCGCCACACCTCTACAAACACTTCTAGAAATATCCACTGTGTGTTGACATAGTCCTTCCCTAATTTCAAAACCAGCAACTCCATTAAACTCAATGTTACATTGCATTGATCTAGTAACATTTTCCTCTAACACCTTCGTACACATTGGAGAGTAGTTACATCTCCAAGTGTTTACAAACTCCCTCAATGTTCCAATCCTTGTCATCATTTTCACCCTAATCTCCTCAAGCATTGTTATTATAGTTTTGTGCCTACCAGTTAGCCAATAAACAAACAGTCATATTGTTATCTACAAACAGTCTACAAAACAAACAAACAGCAAGGTAAATATGCATTACTCATACCTGGCAGCCAAGATCCAAGCATTAAAACACTCAGCCATATTGTTATCTACAGAATCTACTTTTACATTAGTGTTGAAGTAGACCTTACACCAATAATCTATGTTGTAATACATCAGTTTGTCCATCATTTTCTTTGGACCAAGTTGTTACACCTCGAAAAATTTCTGATTTGTGCCCTGAAAGTCGACCAATGTGAGTTTAGGGTGATTGTGAAATCCTTACGAGATTAAGGAAGGTATTAAATAGCTTAAGGTGCATACCATAAATTTTGAAGTTGTACGAATAGATGAGCTTAATTTCTTTGAAGGAAGTGGAATATAAGTCATGTTCGGAAAGGTTCTCGCAATGAGTGAGCTAATATTTAATTGGTGACGTCTCGAGAGGCTGCTATAGGGCCTACTGTATGGTTAATGAAGTATTGTGTAAGTGCCAAGAAGGTTCCACAAGGATTAGAAGTCAAACGAATCAACGAGAGGAAGTTTTACATAACTGGGAGTTATACGGCCACTTATATGGTCCGTATAACTTTATACGGTCCGTATAAGGAGGGTCCGTATAACATGGCCTTCACAGAAAGGGCCATTTTCATGGTGGTGTTATACGACCACTTATATGGTCCGTATAACATTATACAGTTCGTATAAGGGGGTCCGTATAACTTGGCCTATGTCAGTGAGGAATTTTTCCATGGTGGTGTTATACGGTCCACTTATACGGACCGTATAAGTGGTCCGTATAAGTCCATCAGGCTGGAATTTTATGTTTTGTATAAATAGATGGCCTTGGTTCATTTATTTCATTTTTCATCTTCCACAAGTCTTGAGAGCTCAAAACCCTTCTCCAAGCATATTCCACCCTAATCCAAGAGAAAATAAAGATCAAGAGGCAAGAATCAAAGTGTTCATGTGTTAGAAGGCTTCCTAGGGTTAGTAGACTACAAGAGATTCTTGAGTATTGAAGCTAGGGTTTTCACATAAGTTAATAGCTGCTCCAAAGCTCTCTCCCATGAGATAAAAGTTAAGTTTTCATGCTTATTTCATGTTATCATGAATGCTTGGTTATTGAAGAACTTGGGTTGAAGAAGAAAGTAGAAAATGAGGGTAAAATGTAACTTTTATGATGTTTTTGAGTAGTAAGCTAACTTGAGTCATGATTCTTAGTATAATATGGATATAATCTTGCTATGGAAGGTAGTAATAGTGATAAGGAAGTAATGTATGAAATTGTGCTAAAATGGGTGTGGGGTTGTTGGTATAAGTTGAACATAAGGATGAATTGTGAAGGCTTAATGGAATGTGATTACTTGATTATGATATTGTGAGTGTATTATGGATGTTTGGGCGTTGTTTTGTAACATGGTGGAAGTTGACGAAATAGGGGAAATGCTGCCCAATTTTCATTAAATCATGAATTATTCTAGTTTGAATTTAAGAGTGTCATTAAAGCTTAACCATGGCATGAATCCTTCTAATGTAGATGGTTCAAGCTACGACGGTGAACGTTAAGTAGTTAAGAAGACAAAAAGGTATGTAAAGCTAACCCTTCTTTCATTAAGGCATGGTTCATATATATATATATATATATATATCCTTTCATGAGTTCCTTAATGCCTTCCAAATGACTCAATCTCTAAGATTACCAAAGCTCATGATTATCGATACTCTCACGATTCTATTGCATCCTTTATATGATAGTTGATCATCTAAGGATAGATGTATCGAAAACGATGATAGCAATGATGTTGATGATACTTATGGACTTTTATGTATACGTGTTTAAGTATGTATGACTACTATGTAACACCGAGCTTATATGGCCGGGTATGATACTTATCGCGCGCACCTCTACAGTTGGGTACGGATAACACTAAGCCTTGGTAGGGCCAGGTATGTATAATCACCGAGCCTTGTCATGGCCGGGTATGCGAATCACCGAACGTTTATAGTCGGGTACAATATAAATACTAATACGAATATGTATATGTATGTATAGATGCATGAGTAAGCATTAGAAATGGAAGGTCCCTATGAAAGACAAGTAAGTAGATATGATGAAGGCCACTCGAGGTACAAATGACTCCATTACCCCCTGATTCTCTCATCTTACGCTATATCTTATGCTATTTCTTATGTTGTCTCTTATGATCCTACTATGATGTTGATTATGCTTTACATACTCAGTGCATTATTCGTACTGACGTCCCTTTGTTTGTGGACGCTGCGTCATGCCTGCAGGTGGGCAGGGAGACAGGCTCGATCTATAGATTTCTTGTCTAGGGACTGCATGGAGGAGCTCCATTTCATCCGGAGCTACAGCTTTTGGGTATTATTATTTTGTGTACATACATATGGGCATGGCGGGGTCCTGTCCTGCCTATATGATGTGACATACTCTTCTTAGAGGCTCGTAGACAGTTGTGTATGGATAGATATCTTGCAGCCTTGTCGGCTCATATTTTGTATATCATTTTGATAGCATTGTCGACTTGTGTATATGGATATGGGCATTGTTGTCGATGATGATATGAATGGGTTGTCGCCCAACGAGATTAATATTGTCGATGTATAGGAATTATGAATAAGCCATGTGGCTCACCTAGATGTGATTATGAGAGTACGATAGGAGGTGCCCGGGTGGGTTAGCACCTGGTGCCTGTCATGGCCCTCCGGTTCGATTGTGACAAAAGTTGTATCAGAGCAGTTCTGTCATAGGGTGTGTCTACAAGCCATGTCCAGTAGAGTCTTATTTATGGGTGTGTTGCGCGCCACACTTATAAACAGGAGGCTGCGTGCATTTTAGGAATGAATGGCCTTCTTTCTTCATAAGATCGTGCGATAGAGTCATAATATAAGAATTTATCTTTCCTTAACCGTGTATTATGTATTTCAAAAATGCCTGTAAAGAGAAAGGCTACGGCAGCCCAAAAGGGCAAGACAGTGGCAGAAAAGCAGGCTGAAAGAGCACCGCCAACGGTTGTAGAGGAGGGTGAGTCCCAGAATGCGGCTCAATCTCAGTCCTCCCACTCAGTGCCTATTTCTGAGGAGCATGAGGGAGCCTCAGCCCCAGCTCCAGCACCTCCAGCTCCTCCACTAGATGCTTCAGGCCAAGATGTAAAAAAGGCCATTCATTTACTTACTTAGTTGGTTGCCGCCCAGACTCAGCGGTAAGGTATATGTTAAGGTGATAGGGCTGTTAGTGCAAGGGCCCGTGATTTTATTAGCTTGAACCCTCCGAAATTTTTCGGGTCAAAGCCGGATGAGGACCCTCAGAATTTTATTGATGGGATGTTGAGGACACTTTCCGGTTAATCGTCGCCGGACACCGAATCGGTAGAGTTAGCGTCCTATAGATTGCGGGATGTCGCGGTTCATTGGTACACAGTTTGGATGGCTTCATGGGGAGTCAATGCACCTCCCCCGGTATGGCAAGAATTTGTGGATGCCTTTCTCCGACATTACTTACCTCCAGAGGTTCGGCGGGCTAGAGCCGATAAATTCTTGAATCTTAGGCAAGGAAGTATGAGTGCCTTAGAGTATAGTCTCCGCTTCAATTCTTTGGCTAGGTATGCTTCGGCCATGGTAGCGGATATGGGTGATCGAGTGCACCGATTTGTGAGAGGCCTAGGGCCACATTTGATGGATATGTACTTGACTGCGTCCTTTCAGGACAACATAGATATTTCACGCATTCAAGCCCATGCCCAGAATTTGGAGGAAAGCCAACAATAGCAAAGAAGTGAGCGTGAGCATGATAGAGGGTATAGCAAGAGGGCCAGATCTTCGGGTCTGACGAATGAGTTTAGAGGCAGGCAAAGACGTTAGCTTTCTAGGCATTCGAGCCGTTACTATGACTAGTACGCCTCCGCGGTTTACCGGCCGGAGATTTGATAGATCTACTTATTAGGGCCGATCGAGTTTCAGGGCTTTAGGTTCTCAGTTCAGAGGTGATTTGGGTCAGGCAAGGCCACCCGTGCCACGATGTTCCCAGTGAGGGAAGTTACATTGGTTCCAGTGTCGACTAGGTTCAGAGGTTTGCTACGCATGCGGTCGACCAAGCCATATTATGCGTGATTACCCCTCGGTTGGTGGTAGGGGTAGAGCTCAGCCTTCAGGATGGGAAGCTGGGTCTTCACCATCTATACGCCCTATGGGGCCAGGTTCACATATGCCAGTCAGCCATGGTAGAGGCAGAGGGAGAGCCCCCAGTTCTAGTGGCCCTCAGCACCGTATTTTTACTTCGGCTAGACACCAGGATCTTGAGTCTTCTCCCGATGTCGTCACAGGTACACTATTGGTATTTTCTCATGATGTATATGCTTTGATAAATCTGGGCTCCACATTATCATATGTTACTCCTTATATCGTGGGTCGGTTTGGGGTTAAACCGGAGTCGATCAAACCTTTTGAGATATCTACACCCGTTGGTGAATCGGTAATAGCTAGTCGAGTATATAGAAATTGTGTAGTTGTGATTTGTGACCATCGTACTATGGTTGATTTATATGAGTTAAAAATGGTGGACTTTGATGTTATCATGGGCATGGATTGGTTGGCTTCTTGCTATGCTAATGTTAATTGTAGAATGAAAATGGCTCGCTTCCAGTTTCCGGGAGAACCAGTTTTAGAATGGAAGGGAAATACTGCGTCGCCGAAAGGTACGTTTATTTCCTATCTAAAGGCAAGGAAAATGATCATAAAAGGTTGTATTCACCATCTAGTTCGGGTCCAAGATGTAGAAGCTGAATCGTCAACTCTTCAGTCTGTCCCCGTGGTGAGTGAGTTTTCGGATGTATTCCCGGAAGAGCTTCCAGGCCTCCCTCCAGAGCGGGAGATCGATTTCGCTGTTGATGTGCTACCGGATACAAAGCCCATATCTATTCCTCCTTATAGGATGGCTCCTAACGAGAGTTGAAAGAGTTGAAGGAGCAATTGAAGGACTTGCTTGAGAAAGGTTTTATTAGGCCTAGTTCTTCCCCATGGGGAGCACCCGTGCTGTTTGTGTGAAACAAAGATGGCTCCTTGCGAATGTGCATTGACTATCGGCAACTGAATAAATTGACGATCAAGAATAAATATCCACTCCCAAGGATTGACGATTTGTTTAACCAATTGCAAGGCGCCAAATGGTGTTCGAAGATAGATTCGAGATCTGGGTATCATCAAGTGCGAGTCAGGGAGAAAGATATCCCTAAGACAGCGTTCAGAACCAAATATGGTCATTTCGAGTTCCGGGTAATGTTATTTCGGCTAACTAATGCACCGGCAGTATTTATGGATTTGATGAACAATGTGTTCAGGCCCTTCCTAGATTTATTTATGATTGTGTTCATTGACGATATCCTGGTATATTCTGGGTCCGAGGCAGAACATGCGGATCATTTGCGTACCGTTCTTAGAGTTCTTCAAGCTCGAGAGTTATTTGTCAAATTTTCTATGTGTGAATTTTGGTTGAACTAAGTGACCTTTTTGGGGAATATTATTTCAGCCGATGGTATTCAGGTAGATACCCAAAAGATGGAGGTCGTGAAGACTTGGCCAAGGCCCACAACCCCTACAAAAGTTCGTAGTTTTCTGGGCTTAGCAGGTTATTACAGGAGGTTTGTAGAAGGTTTTTCTTCTATTTCTGCACCATTCACGAAGCTGACCCAGAAGACAGCTAAGTTTCAATGGACAGATGCTTGTGAACGTGGTTTCCAAGAGCTAAAGGATAGATTAACTTCTGCCTCATTCCTGACACTTCTAGAGGGATCGGAAGGTTATGTTGTCTATTATGATGCTTCAGGCGTTGGCCTAGGCTGTGTGTTGATGCGGAATGGTATGGTGATTGCGTACGCTTCAAGGCAGCTACGGAAATATGAGAAAAATTATCCGACCCATGATCTTGAATTGGCTGTAGTGATTCATGCATTGAAGATATGGAGACATATGACGTTCACGTTGACATTTATACAGATCATAAGAGCTTTCAGTATATCTTCAAGCAGAAAGAATTAAATTTACGGCAACGTTGATGGTTGGAATTGTTGAAGGACTACGATGTTGACATCCTGTATCATCCTGGGAAAGTAACGTTGTGGCTGATGCTCTTAGCCGTAGATCCATGGGAAGTTTGTGCGATGTTCAACCAGAGAAAAGAGAGATAGCTCGTGAGCTCCAGCAATTAGCTAGCCTAGGGGTTCGAGTAGTGGACTCAGGCAGTATGAGAGCTATCATTCAAAATTGATGGGTCTTGTCGCTAGTAGTGGAAGTGAAAGAACGACAATACGAAGATCCCATGCTAATTCATTATAGAAATACACTCCCGCAGAAAGAGAAGTCATCATTTGAGATTTCTGGAGATGGAGTTCTCCGATGCCGAGGCAGGTTATGTGTTCCTGATGTTGCAGGATTACGCCACCAAATATTGAGAGAAGGCCATTGTTCCTGTTATTCCGTTCACCCCGGAGCGACGAAGATGTATCATAATCTTAAATCTATATGTTGGTGGAATGGGAAGAAGAAAGATATAGCGGAATTTGTAGCTCAATGTCCTAACCGTCAACAAGTGAAAATTGAGCACCAAAAGCTGAGTAGATTGTTGCAAGCCATAGAAATTCCAACTTGGAAATGGGAAGTAATTAACACGGACTTCATTAGATGCTTAACTCATTCTCGATGTAAGTATGATTCTATATGGGTGATTGTCGATAGACTCACGAAGTCAGCTCATTTCTTATGGGTCAGAACTACATATGTAGCAGAAGATTATGGAAAGCTTTATGTTAAAGAGATAGTGCGACTTCACGGTGTTCTAGTATCTATTACCTCCATAGAGGGACTCAGTTTACAACTAATTTTTGAAAATCTTTCTAAGAAAGTTTGGGGATTTCCCCTGAGTCCAAAAATTAGCTTGGTCCAAAGAAAATGATGGACAAGCTGAACGTACCATTCAGACCCTTGAGGATATACTATAAGCATGTATATTGGATTTTGGAGGTGGTTGGGATGATCACTTACCACTTATTGAATTTGCTTATAACAATAGCTATCATTCTAGTATCCAGATGGCCCCGTATGAGGCTTTATATGGGCGAAAATGTAGATCTCCAATTGGGTGGTTTGAAGTAGGAGAGACCAAATTGATAGGGCCAGACTTGGTCCAGCAAGCTATAGAGAAAGTCAAGCTTGTACAGGATAGATTATTAACAGCTCAGAGTCGTCAAAAGTCCAATGCAGATAATCGTCGAAGGGACTTAGAGTTCCAAGTGAAAGATTGGGTTTTGAAGGTGTCGCCAATGAAGGGTGTCATGAGATTTGGCAAGAAGGGCAAGCTTAGCCCCCGGTACATTGGACCTTATGAGATTGTACGCAAGGTAGGCCAGGTGGCTTACGAATTAGACCTACCTCTTGATTTGGAGTCAGTTCACCTATTTTTCCATGTATCGATGCTCCGTAAGTGCATTGGAGACCCTTCTAGAATTGTACCAATAGATGATGTCCAAGTTACCAAACAATTGTCTTATGAAGAAGTCCCCATTGCCATTTTAGATAGGCAAGTACGAAAGCTCAGAACTAAAGAGGTAGCTTTAGTAAAAGTTTTATGGAGAAATAATAATAGAGAGGAAATGACTTGGGAAGCCGAAGAAGACATAAAGTTTAGGCACCCGCATTTATTTTCACCCCCAGAGGAGATTCATGCAGAGACGCCGTTATCCTCAGGTATGTAGTGTTTTCCTTGATGTTTTCCTAGTCGTGTGTGGCCATGGTTATTGATGTTGTTGTTGTAGTCCTGTGAGGCGATGTATTTTGAGTTGCTGTTGAAGGATGGTAGTGCCATATTATAGGGGAAACTCTGGCAAAATTTTTATAGAATCCCCAAGAACCTAACATTCGAGGACGAATGTTCCTAAGAGGGAAAGAATGTTACACCTCGGGAAATTTCTAATTTGTGCCCAGAAAGTAAACCAATGTGAGTTTAGGGGGATTATGAAATCCTTACGAGATTAAGGAAGGTATTAGATAGCTTAAGGTGCATGCCATAGGATTTTGAACTTGTACGAATAGATGAGCTTTAGTTCGTTGAAGGAAGTGGAATATAAGTCATGTTCGGAAAGGTTCTCGCAATGAGTGAGCTAATATTTAATTGGTGATGTCTCGAGAGGCTGCTATAGGGCCTACTATATGGTTAATGAAGTATTATGTAAGTGCCAAGAAGGTTCCACGAGGATTGAAAGTCAAACGAATCAACGAGAGGAAGTTTTACATAACTGGGAGTTATACGGCCACTTATACGGTCCGTATAACTTTATACGGTCTGTATAACTTTATACGGTCCGTATAAGGAGGAGTCGTATAACATGGCCTTCAAAGGGCCATTTTCATGGTGGTGTTATACGACCACTTATACGGTCCGTATAACATTATACGATACGTATAAGGGTCGTATAACTTGACCTATGTCGGTGAGGAATTTTTTCCATGGTGGTGTTATACGGTCCAGCATACGGACCGTGTAAGTGATGCTATATAAGTCCGTAGTGCTTGAAATTTTATGTTTTGTATAAATAGATGGCCTTGGTTCATTTATTTCATTTTCATCTTCCACAAGTCTTGAGAGTTCAAAACCCTTCTCCAAGCATATTCCACCCCGATCAAGAAAACAAAGATCAAGAGGCAAGAATCAAAGTGTTCATGTGTTAAAAGGCTTCCTAGGGTTAGTAGACTACAAGAGATTCTTGAGTATTGAAGCTAGGGTTTTCACATAAGTTAATAGTTGCTCCAAAGCTCTCTCCCATGAGATAGAAGGTTAGTTTTCATGCTTATTTCATGTTATCATGAATGCTTGGTTGTTGAAGAACTTGGGTTGAAGAAGAAAGTAGAAAATGAGGGTAAAATGTAACTTTTATGATGTTTTTGAGTAGTAAGATAACTTGAGTCATGATTCTTAGTATAATATGGATATAATCTTGTTATGGAAGGTAGTAATAGTGATAAGGAAGCATTGTATGAAATTGTGCTAAAATGGGTGTGAGGTTGTTGGTATAAGTTGAACATAAGGATGAATTGTGAAGGCTTAATGGAATGTGATTACTTGATTATGATATTGTGAGTGTATTATGAATGTTTGGGCATTGTTTTGTAACATGGTGGAAGTTGACGAAATTGGGGGAAATGTTTGTTTTCATTAAATCATGAATTATTCTAGTTTGAATTTAAGAGTGTCATTAAAGCTTAACCATGGTATGAATCCTTGTAATGTAGATGGTTCAAGCTACGACGGTGAACGTTAAGTAGTTAAGAAGCCAAAGAGGTATTTAAGGCTAACCCTTCTTTTATTAAGGCATGGTTCCCTTGTTATATATATATATCCTTTCATGAGTTCCTTAATGCCTTCCAAATGACTCTATCTCTAAGATTATCAAAGCTCATGATTCTCGATTCTCGACGATTCTATTGCATCCTTTATATGATAGTTGATCCTCAAGAATAGATGTATCGAAAATAATGATAGCAATGATGTTGATGATACTTATAGACTTTTATGTATACGTGTTTAAGTATGTATGGCTGCTATGTAATACCGAGCTTATATGGCCGGGTATGATACTTATCACGCGCACCTCTACAGTTGGGTACGGGTAACACTGAGTCTTAGTAGGGCCAGGTATGTATAATTACCGAACCTTGTCATGGCGGGGTATGCGAATCACCGAACCTTTGTAGTCGAGTACGGTATAAATACGAATACGAATATGTATGTATAGATGCATGAGTAAGCATTAGAAATGGAAGGTTCCTATGAAAAACAAGTAAGTAGATATGATGAAGACCCACTAGAACATAAATGACTCTATTACCCCCTGATTCTCCCATCTTACGTTATATCTTATGCTATTTCTTGTGTTGTCTCTTATGCTCCTACTATGATGTTGATTATGCTTTACATACTCAGTGCATTATTCGTACTGACGTCCTTTTATTTGTGGACGCTGCGTTATGCCGCCTTGGTGGATAGGAGACGAGCTCGATCTATAGATTTCTTGTTCGGGGACTTAAGAGGAGCTCCATTTCATCCGGAGTTCTGACTTTTGGGTATTATTCTTTTGTGTACATACATATGGGTATGGCGGGCACCGTCTTGTCTGCCTATATGATGTGACATACTCTTCTTAGAGCTCGTTGACAGTTGTGTATGGATAGATGTCTTGCAGCCTTGTCGGCTCATATTTTGTATATCATTTTGATAGCCTTGTCGGCTTGTATATATGGATATGGGCATTGTTGTCGATAATGATATGAACGGGTTGTGTCCCAACGAGATTAATATTGTCGATGTATAGGAATTATGAATAAGCCATGTGGCTCATCTAGATGTGATTATGAGAGTACGATAGGAGGTGCTCGGGTGGGTTAGCACCGGGTGCCCGTCATGGCCCTCCGGTTGGGTCGTGATACAAGCAACTTCATCAGCTCAATATTTCTCCTTAGTTGAGACTCCAAGGTGCTTTTGGCAATCGTCTAAAACTGCTGTCTTCTTTGTAGCCCTCTCCCGCCTTTTGAAGTTAGCCTAAGACGCACACAGCACACTTTCGTGTTCAATGTTGCCAGTGGACAGATCTTGAATAGCAACAAATAGTCCCTGAAACAGTAATAGTTAGCATAGATGAATACACATAAGTTTTTATGAAAAAAAAAAAATTGCAACAATAATCAAGGAAACATACTTACGCGTATACGCGTTATCAATGTTAAATCATGTCCATCTCCAAGTGCCAAATCTTCCTTCAAAATTCTGATAAACCAAGTCCAAGTGTTGTTGTTTTCATACTCCGTCACAGCCCATGCCAGAGGCAACATTTGGTTATTATCATCTTTACACACAGCTACCAACAACTGTCCTCTGCAAACCCCTTTCAGAAAACAACCATCTAAACCAATACATTTTCTGCAGTCCTGAAATGCTTTCTTTAAAGCATCAAAACAGATATAAAAGCTCTGAAAAACAGGCCTACCATCAGCATTTGGTTCTGCAAGTTTAACTACACAAGTGGAACCAGGATTGGTCCTTAACAATTCATCCAACGTAGTCAAGGATTTTTCCAAACTCTGAATGTGATCTCCCATGATTTCTTTCGCATTTTTGCTCTTGCTCTTCTAACTGTGGTCTTACCAAAAGATTAAACTTTGTCCTAATTAGCTTTTGGAACTAAACAACTTTAATGTTTGGCTGCTCAGTTATTCTCTTTCTATAGGTCTCAACAATAAAGTTAGCATTACACAAATAGTTTCTGGTAGTTTGGAGGCAAGTATGCTTTGGAATATAAGTTTTTATTTGGAAATCATCTGTGGTTTTACCAATCCTAGCATACAATATCCATAGATAACCATCCTTACACCTCACCCTAACCCTTGTAGGCTCATTCACCCACTTTTCTACTTGAACCCTTTTCCTAACAGCATATTTTGTTACTGCTCTTCTAAACTCATCAATATCTTTAAAGACCATACCCAACTGCCATACAACTTTCTTGGCAGTGGGGTCATGAATGATTTTGTTCTTATCATTCTTCCTTCTTGTAAACCTTTTGTCTTCTTGGCAGATTTTTCCCAACAGATTCAATATCCTCTTCATCATCCCAACCATCATCCTCATCTATTTCAAAGCTATCATCAGCAGAACTATCAATGTAAGGTTCATCACCTCCTAACCTACCCTCAAGACTAACCTTACTTGTAGTTTCATCAAATCCTAGATCTACACCGACTTCACTGCTGGAACCTCTTGTCACTATCGTGTTTTGCCCTCTCACTTCTTTTCTCTTGAACTTCAATCCTCCTTTCGCCCCTCAACTCTTACCTCATCAAAGCTCGTCACTTGCATATTCATCCTTACCTTCTCCTTTTATGTCATCTGATTGTTCACTATCTTCGGTTGAGAAATCGTAACCGCTTATCTAAGGAATCGATCCAATTGGACCTAGATCTTCAAGATATTGATGAACAGCAGGTGTAGAAGATGAAGGACTTCTTTGTATTTTCAAGCGACACTAGCAAGACAAAAGAACAATTGGGTGGATTATTTTCAATCGAAGTCGCGGTGTAAAGAGAATGCCCTTCGTATTTTCAGCAGAGTATCAGCGTAAGGAAAAGATGGATGGGGTGCTGTTTCTTCAGAGAACAAAGTAGTGGTGGAGAGGCAGGAGGTGTTTTTACGAACATAAAAAAATTTGAAGTAAAAGAGGAATGGGGTGGTGTGTTTTTCAGCGATGCGCAGTGTATAAGAGGTAGGGAGGTGGTGTTTTTTCACAAGTTTAAGTAGAAAGGACAAAGGTGTATTAGGACAATTTAAGAGCTCCTCAACAACCCTTTCATTACTACCTCTTTCATCAGCCCCTATGTCATCAACCCCTTTATTAAAAGGGGAACAAGATTCCTCCCTATCCTTATGATTAACATATTCTAATAAAGGTGGGTCCACAACTTCTTCATCAACCATGTGCTTGACAAAAACCTCCATAATATCACCATCATTCAAACCCACAGTCATATTTAAAATAACTTTATCACTATCAACATCAACCAAAATGCCACTATTAGGTGGCTTAATACTAAATGTGCAAGTAGTTGTGTATCCTAGTTATTTAATAAAGTCTCTCAACTCAAAAAAAGACAACATATCAACATCGACATTGAATATATCAGTAACTTCCCCACCTTCATATATTGGTTCCCCATTATTTAAGTGTAACACACCTCCATGGTACCATCTTAAGATTACATACACAAAATCAGCCATGTACTTCCTAAATACAAAACAAAGAATAACAAATAATTCAACTTAATGTCCAACGGAATAAAAAAAAATGATAAGCATATGCACAGTAATTGAAAACCCTAGACTACATCGTTTTTTGAAAAAAAAAATCAAATAATATGCACAATATGATAATAAATATGCGATTACGGGTTGGGAACTATGAAAATTTGTTCTTTATAGTCCCGTATTTCAGTAGGCAACAAAGCACAAAATCTAGTATCGTTTTTGAAAGAAAAAAATGTAAAGAACTAACCTTTACTAGATGAACAATGAGCGGCAAGAAAAAATGAACTTTAAATCACCTTATGTATGTGATAATATGTTGACAAAGATTGGGGTTGAAAATGGTGTTGATCGTGATATTTGGGTTGGGGGTTAGGTTTTGTGAATATGAAAATTGGGGGTGATTTAACTTAGGTAATGGGTGGGTTACGGGTCGTTAATAAAAAATTGGGGAAATTAAAGATGTACGTGGGCCGGGCGTGTGTGGACAAAGTGCACTTATTAATAATGGGGGTTGGCATATTGACGGCCACATCAACAAAAAAGGGGCATTTTAATACTAAAAAAAGTTGTCCAGGGGGGTAATAGGACCAACGCAAAGATTAGGTGTGTAGTTGGAATTTTGGTTAAACGTTGAAGGGGTATTTTGAGTACTTTCTCATATATGCCTATGCGATGCACGGGCCGAACATGTTTATTCACTTTAATTAGCTAGTCTTTAAGGTTTGTATTTTATAAATAACTTTTAAAAATATTCTAATTGTTATTATATGTAGCAACGTATATAAAATATATTTTATGTACCATCACTTTATTTATAATTAAAAAGTGGAGTTTAAAATTTAAAAACATATGATGGAATTAAGTCTTTGAGATGGAAAAAGTCGGACTTTTTTCTCATTATCATGACAATGAAAGTTGGTCATCGATGTGAAAAAGAAAATTAGTAAGAAGATGAGGGAAAATCAATATTTTGATTGTAGATTTTTTCTTTTATATGTATATCGACAGGTTGGTATCCATCTTAATTAACTAACTGTTCAGATCCAAACATAAGAACCATTGTTGTATATATTGAATTTTTTAAAATCAAAACTAATAAAAAAAATTGTTAAATTAATTAAAAAAATATGGTAATAAGGGGTAAATTAATTACATTATAATTTTTTATATTAACAATTATAGATAAAAATAATTGTTACAAAGAAATCAAAATTAGAAAGATATATGTTATATCGTAAATCACCAAATTTTGATTCCAAAATGAAAATATAAAGTAATACATTTTATAAATGTAAAGAAACGATAATCAGAGCATACAAAGGAGAGTAAAATAAGCAAAGTATTGATAAAGAAGAAAAATAGGGATAAAATTCACTCCCTCCCTTCACTTTTACTTGTCCCCGTTAACATATCAAGAGAAGAAAAAAAATTTCTTCTTCTTGTTTTACAAGAAATTTTTCTTCTTATTATTTTACCCTTCACATTAATTATTCATTTCAAATCATTTTCTAAGGCTATTGAGACTATACACCAATAAATATGGATATTGTGATAAAATATATACTTTATTTATTAATTCTTAAAGAACCATGAAAAGTCAAAAGTGGACAAGTAAAAGTGTATGGAGGAAATAAATGTGTCGGAGAATTAAAATTGAAGTGCATATGTGTACACATGAGAAAAGAATAAATACACAGTACCATGACATATGTCCAAATGGGATAAAAAAGTAGTTGGTTAAAGTGTACAATTTATATAACTTTTGGTACAAATTTACATTGCTATTGTTCGTCCTCTTTTTACATTTAAAGTATTGACAAAAAGAAAAACGGGGATAAAAGCCACTCTCTCCGTTCACTTTTAGTTGACCGCGTTAACATATCAAGAGAGAGAAATTTTTCATCTTATTATGAAATTTTTCATCTTATTATTAATTTTACCCTTCACATTAATTACTCATTTTCAAATTATTTTTCAAGGCTATTGAGACTTACACTAATAAATATGAATATTATAGTAAAATATATATACTCCCTCCGTCCCATATTAGTTGCCACTTTCCCTTTTGCACGCCCCTTAAGAAATCATTAATAAAAGATGTATTTTACTATATTACCCATATCTCTCTCCAGTAAATACATTCTAATCAAAATTCACTATTTTCAAGAACATTTATTACTAAGGGTAAGATGGAAAATATTTAATTAATTTTATCTTGATTTTGTAAATGAACAAGTAATGTGGCAAAGTAATATGGGTCGGAAAGAGTAAGATGAGAAAGATTTAATTAATTTTATCTTGATTTTGTAAATGAACAAGTAATTTGGATATATATATTTTTAGTAATGTGGCTAATGCTTCATTTATTAATGCTTAAAGAACGTGAAAAGTCAAAAGTGAACAAGTAAAAGTGCACGGAGAAAATAAATATGTGTCAGCAAATTAAAATTGAAGTGCACATGTGTACACATGAGAGAATAAATATTCAGTACTATGACATATATCCACGTGAAAAAAAAGTAGTTTAGTAATGTGACCAAGTAATATGCGATGGAGGGAGTACTTCATTTATTAATTCTTAAAGAACGTGAAAAGTCAAAAGTGAACAAGTAAAAGTGCACAGAGAAAATAAATGTGTCGGAGAATTAATTAAAATTGAAGTGCATACATGTATACATGAGAAGAGAATAAATATTCACTACCCAAGTAATATAGGACGGAGAAGGTAAGGTGAGAAAGATTTGATTAATTTTATTTTGGTTTTGTAAATGAACAAGTAATTTGGACATATATTTTTAGTAATAATGTGGCCAAGTAATATGAGACGGAGGGAGTACTCCATTTATTAATTCTTAAAGAGCGTGAAAAGTCAAAAGTGAACAAGTAAAAGTGCACGGAGAAAATAAATGTATCAAAGAATTAAAATTGAGGTGCATACGTGTATACATGAGAAGAGAATAAATATTTAGCACTATGACATATGTCCACGTGGGATAAAAAAAAAGTTGATTAAAGTGTACAATTTATATAGCTTTTGGTACAAGTATTCATTGCTGTGTTAGTAGCTCTTGAAAAATTACACTTTCGAATAATATTAAATTCAGGTTTAATTTTTGCTCATATATTATTTAATCTTACAAATAAAATATTAGACTATCGTGTACGTTTATAATAACTTATAAATTTATAGAACGTAAATTATGACATGTCATCTTTTTTGCACCGGCTTGTTGATTGAAAGGGTCCACACCAATCAATTAAAAATTCCTAATTTTGGACGAAGAACATGTAAAGTGGACACTTGGCTGTTTGGCACATGATCGGAACATTGATAAATAAATAAAAAGATTCTCAGATATTTCTAGTTAAAATAACAAGTTGTCTTTTCGATTGTGACACAATGTAGGCATAGTTATACTGAGGTGTTAGGAAGTCAATGAGAAATTAAATGTTGTTTTGCACATATGCTCGACATAATACGATTTTTGTGGAAACAAAGAACGTAGTTTAAATTCACTTTTGATTGTAACGTTGTCTATCAACAAGAGTTGTTTTATATTTATTAAAAAACATATATTTTAATTTACTTTAAACTAATATTTCAACATAACCGAAATAAATAATATAAGAGGAGTAACATTGGATCTCATAAACAATATGTAATTTTTAAAATTATTTCTTTTTATGAAATTGACTTTAACATAGCACGATGCACATATAATTTATGTGATGAACCTAACAAATTTGATTTTTAGGTATAATTGATTGATTTAAAATTTGTTACCTTTCATTTACAAAAACACAGGTGATGCGTACAAAAAATTTCCTGGGACAAATGGAATAATCACTTAATAATTACTTTTAGCTTTTTCTTCTTATGAAGAGGTACATGCCGGCAAAAAATTACAACAACAGTAGCCCATATTTTGTTTACACCCGACGTTGCCTATATTTTTCTTCAAATTTCTTCCTTATGCTTTTTAGGAATGGTACGGTTCGGATGATTATTTTACAAAATTTATACCATATTAAATTTTTCAGTTATTTTAATTTGTTTAATCAAAATTAGAATTTTCAAAATCGCCTCATCATCTTGGTTTCTCTTCGGTATCGGTACGATTCGGTTAATTTATAAAAAAATATGTAAAATTCACTAGTAAAAGTTAAAACACGCTACCATATATACTTGTGTAGGACTTTGGCAAATACTTCTAGACATTTTATAGTTTAAAAGGTGATGAGTCAAGAAAATATGAAAGTCAACAAGGGTAGAGATTTATCCACAACTTTACAGTAGTATAAAATAATATTAAACAAAGACAACAAATATAAGAAAAAAATCAATCAAGAGACTCAAGAACTGAGTCTACTAAAGTTAAGTATCCAATAAGAAAAAAAAAAATATCATACGAGAGGAAAAATATCTATTGACTTGTAGCTTGCGACCGAAGACCGTAGGAATACTTTGTAGCATACTGATTATTACTCGAGATGCTAGAACTAATTTGGTTTCAATAGGAGTAGTTTAATGTTAGGACTTTGGTTATTAACTATATTGTTGGCTTGTACACGTTTCCATCACCCCAAGTCTAAAGCAAAAAAATTAATATTTTATTATTTTTAAACTTAATATAAAGAATATATTTACACATATTATTCGGTAATGTTCGGTATTTTTTCGGTTAATTTTTATAAAATTAAAAATCTACCTCATTATTTGGTATGGTTATAAATTTATATAAAAATCGTCGATTTTATTAAAAGAAACCTAAGAATCGGTTCGAAACGGTTCGATATGTTAAGTAAGCTTTTAGAAAAACATTAACACCCCTAATGCTATCTAACAAACTCATCAAAAGTCATTGTTTCATTTAATGAGTCCCACCCTTTTTCATTAAGGGAGTTCAAGATATAAAGACTGCAAACACGAAAAAGTTACAGGATGAAAAACGAAGGGGGGCGGGGAAGGGCAAAACTAACCTTAACCTGGTATTTAACTCGTCTTGTCATGCTCCGTTTAGCATTTCTTCCTACAATTATCAGACTCTATAGAGCTTTCTTAAATTTCTTGATTTTTTGTCCCCTTTCAATTTACAGTGTTCTACTTTATTTTAACTTTTTTATGTTTATTTTCAGTCAATGCCCCTTCAATCATATATTAGTTTAGAAATCACCAAGTTTCTTTAAAAAGGTGTAAGGATTGAGTTACGAATAATATAATACATATCAGATGCTAAATAAACGGCATCGCCAATTTTTGAGTTCATTTAGTTAAATTTACTAGGTTATTTTATTTGAAGGAAAAAGAAGACAAAGAATGAACAAATCAAATAAGCTTAGTTTAGTTTAGTTTTCCTATCTCGAGAACAAAATTATACAAAATAGGAAAAAAATACCATCACATCAAAGAAAGTAAATTTTATTAAATTTGATATTAATTTAAAAAGATCTTCACAGCTTTAAATTTCTTTGTTCGATTAAATATGATTCGCTTTATATCTTTACATATTTTCCTATCTCAATTTCAAGTTTAATAACAATTCTTTGTTTCCTTAGAGAGTATCTTTGAGTTAATATATAGAAAGAGATTTACATAGAAACAAAATGAGCAATAGAGAAAAAGAATAAAAGGCAAAAATAAAAGGGAACATTGCCTAATAAATTTTGAACAAAGGCAGACTAGAAGAGAAAAATAACCAAAAAGAAGAAGAATAAAACTAAACTAGGCCCAAAAGTGATAAAAGCATTTTCATTGGGTGGAGATTCGGATCCCAACATTGAGCCCAAAAAGCTACAAATTGAAACCAATCTTTATACTGGATCCGCTTCTGCAGTAGGGAAAGTCCAAGCAGGAAAAGGGGAAAGCCCACTGCAATGAACAAAAATTGAAACAATTATCTTGGTGAAAATGTTGAACCCTCTTGACCACTATGCTAAGCTTCCAACTATGTTAAGAAGATTCATTATAGGATATATACTCATAAAAGTTTAATTTAACTTTGTATACAATTGATTCAAGGCACTTAGGTGTTGAAATTCAATCCATCAAAATTAATCAAAAAGGAAAAGATGACTACAGTTTTTTCTTTATTTAAATATCTTCAACAACTACGTTTTATTTAATAATGAATAGATTTGACTCCCTTGTAAAGTAACAAGTCAAAAAGTAACTTTGCTAATTATAATAGTTAGCATTCTTTGTCTTGTTTTTACGCCCAAACATCTTGGATCTCTTACTCTCTTTCATTTTTATCGTTTTTCTCCTTCTCGTTTCTTCCCCCCTCCTATTTCTTTCTACCATAGACAAATCTAACAATATAGGTAATTTTATTAAATTTCTATAATTGAAAACCAATTATAAAATTGAAATATTGTAAGCGAAAATGCTTATTTCACTTGAAAGACCCAAGTTTTCATTATTGAATACCTCGTATATAGTGTTAGGTTTTTGGGTTTTAAAATTCCATGTGGAATTGGATTAATAAAACCCAATCCAATTTGGACCAGATCACTTTTGCCCAAAAATTCCTCTATATATAGGATCAATTTAGGTCTTATTTTCAGAACACAAGAGTGAATTCATACAGCCCATAGAGAGAAAAACATAGAGAGAAATCGATTTTCGTCCGTAAATTTTTGCCACGTGATCCGCTTTAAATTTCGTTTTCCGATTCGTTAACCGTTGGATCGTGTCGAAATTTGAGCTGGGGGTTCTCAACATCTCGTTCTTCGATTTCAACGGTGGAGATTGGATTTTGTAGTCTGTAGCTCCAATTTTAGAGTACGAACAGTAGCTCATTTTTGGGGGTGATTTCTCTCATTTCTTCACTAGTTTTGGTGCTATCTTTTATGTATTGTTGCTCCGTGCTTGGCTCTTTAGTTGTAGCTATTCGGAGAACATTTTTGTAACTCTTGTTGATTATAGTGGAGCTTTTGTGGGCCGGAGGTCCCGTGGATGTTTCCTCTTCACCTTGAAGGGGTTTTACCACGTAAATTTGGTGTCTCTTCCATTCGATTTATTTTTGCTTGCTTTGCTATTTTATTGTTAGTATAGCTGCTGCCTGGATTTCCATTCGTGCTAGTGTTTATTGTCTTCTCTTGGTTCAAATAGTGTGGAAGGTTTTGACTTGGGTATTTCTTTCGCTGTTACCTCGTCGTGCAATTTGGTTATTGCTTGTTTCTTCCCAACAAAGTGGTATCAAAGCTTGTGGTTGTATTTGGTTGCGTTGATTGTCTATTTGAATGATGGAGGCAAATATGAGCAAGATGTTTTGTTTAAATGACAAGAATTACCATATTTGGAAAAGCAAGACGAAAGATCTTCTATTTGTCAAGAAAATTGCATTTACCCGTGTTTGCTTCTAAGAAACCTGAGTCTATTAAAGATGAGGATTGGGAATTTGAGCACGTACAGGTTTGTGACTATATTAGACAATGGGTTGAAGATAATGTTCGAAATCATATTATGAATGAGACAAATGCTAAAAGCTTGTGGAAAAAGCTCGAGACACTTTATGCTTCGAAGACTGACAATAATAAGTTGTTCCTACTGAAACAATTCATGAATATTAGATACAAAGAGGGCAGCCCTATTTCCGATCATATCAATGATTTTCGGGTGTTCTTGATCAATTGTCTAGAATGGGTGTCAAGTTTGATGAAGAAATACGGATTTTAGCTTCTTAATACTGCTTGGGATCTTGGGAAACCCTTCGAGTTTCTTTGACTAATTCTGCTCCTAGTGATTGTGTAACTATGAAATACGCTAAGAGTGGTGTTTTGAATGAAGAGATGAAAAGAAAATCTCAAGCTTCGTCTTCTTCAACTTCACACTCCAATATTTTGGTTACTGAAGACAGGGGGAGAAGTAACTTCAGAGGTCAGAATGACAGAGGCAAAAGTAGAAGCAAGTTAAGATCCTCCAGGTACAAGAATCTTACATGTGACTATTGTCACTTGAAAGGACACATTAAGAAACATTGCTACAAGTTTAAGAGAGACCAGAACAAGTAAAAGAAAAAAGGCAAAAATGAAAATCGTGTTGCTGTTGTTACTGAAAATGATCTTCTTGTTGCTTATGGTAAAAATGATATTAATCTTGTTTGTGATGAGTCTACCTGGTTTGTGGATTCAGGTGCCACTTCTCATATCACGCCAAAGAAGGAATTATTTTCTTCTTACACTCATGGTAATTTTGAAATGTTACGAATGGGATAATAGTGAGGTTGAGGTATTTGGTATTGGCACAGTTTGCTTGAAATGTAAGAACGGTTCGAGACTGGTTCTTAACAATGTCAAGCATGCTCCAGATGTTCGTCTGAATTTAATTTCTATAGGAAAGTTTGATGATGAGGGTTATGATCAAACCATTGGTGGTGGCCAGTGAAAGCTTCTTAAAGGTTCAATGATTGTGGCTCGAGGTAACAAGATATCTGACTTGTACTTATTTCAGAGCTCCATTTGTAGTGGCTAAGTAAATTTAGTGGAGAATGATACTTCATCAGAGTTATGGCATAGAAGGCTGAGTCATATGAGCGAGAAGGGGATTGATAATTTGTCTAAGAAAAATTTGCTTTCTGGAGTGAAACAAGCAAAGTTAAAGAGATGTGTTCATTGCTTAGTCGGGAAACAGAAAAAAGATTCTTTTCACAGTCATTCGCCTTCCAGAAACCTGGATTTGCTGGAGTTGGTACATTCTGATTTGTGTGGTCCTTTTAAAGTAAGCTCTCGTGGTGGTGCACTTTACTTTGTGACTTTGATGATCATTCTCGCAAACTCTGGGTATTTCCTTTGAAGTACAAGGATCAAGTACTTGATGTGTTCAAGACTTTTCAAGCCTTGGGCGAGAGACGATTGTGGAAGAAACTAAAATGCATCGCTCGGACAATGGTGGTGAATACATTGGTCCCTTTGATAATTATTGTAGACAACGGCGTATTCGGCATCGAAAAACTCCTCCAAAGACTCCTGAGTTAAATGGTTTAGCAGAGAGGATAAATGGTTTAGCAGAGAGGATGAACAAAACTCTAGTTGAGAGGGTTAAATGTTCACTTTCAGATGCTAAGTCGCCAGTATTCATTTTGGGCGAAGACTTAACACGCTCGCTATGTTATCAATTTATATCCCACTGTTGCTTTGGATGGTGATGTCCCTGACAGAGCTTGGTTTGGTAAGGATGTCTCTTATGCTCATCTGAGAGTCTTAGGGTGTAAGGCTTTTGTGCATGTTCCTAAGGATAAGAGGTCAAAGCTGGAAGTTAAAACTAGGCAATGTATCTTCATTGGCTATGGTCATGACGAATTTGGCTATCGTTTCTATGATCCAATTGAGAAGAAACTTGTTAGAAGCTGTGATGTTGTGTTCTTTGAAGACCGCACAATTGAAGATTTTGACAAAGCCGAGAAGGTTAATTCTCGAGCAATGAGAGCTTAGTTGATGTTGATCCGGTTCGCGACTATTGCACTCGAAGAAAATCTTCAAAATAATGAAGATCAAGTTGATAATGAAGATAGTGATCATGTTCAGAATGACCAGCTTGATATTGTTGATGCTCTAGTGGAAGATGATGTGGTTGGCTAGCAACCAGCTGCTATTGATGCTCCAGAGAGTTCTCTCAGAAGATCTATTAGAGAGAAAGTACTTTCATCTCATTATTCTCCCAATGAGTTTGTACTCTTGGTGATGGGAGAGACCCGAAAGTTTTGATGAGGCCATGGATAGTGAAGAAAAAGAAAGGTGGTTTGATGCTATGCAAGATGAGATTAAATCCTTGCATAACAATCATACATTTGATCTGGTTAAACTTCCTAGAGATAGAAAAGCTTTAAAAAACAGGTGGGTTTTTAGGGTGAAACATGAAGATGGTAACCCAATTCCACGGTACAAGGTTAGATTGGTTGTCAAGGGCTTTAATCAGAAAAAAGGGAGTTGATTTTGATGAAATCTTTTCTCCAGTTGTGAAGATGTCATCCATTCGGGTTGTTCTGGGCTTGGCTGCAAGTCTAGATTTAGAGTATTGCTTGATTGCCGGGATGGCGATTTCCTCCACATAGTCGGGAGGGGGAGAATTGTTAGGTTTTTGAGTTTTTCCTTCCTATGTGGAATTGGATTAATAAAACCCAATCCAATTTGGACCAGGCCACTTTTGCCCAAAAATTCCTCAATTTAGGTCTTATTTTCATAATACAAGAGTGAATTCATAACTTCCATATAGAGAAAAAAACGTGAGAGAGAAAGCAGATTTTCGTCCAGAAATTTTCTGCTACAGCAGTCCGCTTTAAATTACATTTTCCGATTTGTTAATCGTTGGATCGTGCTGAAATTTGAACTGGGGGTTCTTAACACTTTTTTCTTCAATTTCAACGGTGGAGATTGGATTTTATAGTCTGTAGCTCCAGTTTTCGAGTACGAACAGTAGCTCATTTTTGGGGGTGATTTCTCTCCTTACTTCACTAGTTTTGGTGCTATTTTTTATGTATTGTTGCTCCGTGTTTGGCTTTGTTGTTGTAGCCATTTGGAGAACATTGTTGTAACTTTTGTGGGCTGGAGGTCCCGTGGATGTTTCCTCTTCACCTTGAAGGGGTTTTACCATGTAAATTTGGTGTCTGTTCCATTCGATTTATTTTTGCTTGCTTTGCTATTTTATTGTTGGTATAGCTGCTGCCCGGATTTCCATTTGTGCTAGTGTTTATTGTGTTCTCTTGGTTCAAATAGGGTGGGAAGTTTCAACTTGAGTATTTCTTCCGCTGTTACCACGTCGTGCAATTTGGTTATTGCTTGTTTCTTCCGAACATACAGGGCATTATTGAATACCTTGTATACATTGTTATATACTGGTATTCATTGACTATAAATTATCATACATCAGATATAAATTGTTATATAATTATATAAACCACGTTAAGGGAAATTTTCTTTATATTGTATAATTGTGTATAATATTATATATATATATATATATATATATATATATATATATATATATATATATATATATATATATGATTATACATGAATATATAAAGTATATACATAAATATACATGATTATACTTTGGTATACAGAATATATACGTATTATATGGATCACCTTCCCTCATTCAAAATCTATTAACAGTGAAAAATCAACTTCAACTCGAACACCCATCAACATCAAAATCGCCATATTCCCTTAACAACACAAAAGAAAATGAAGAAGGGTATTTAGCAATTTCTGATTCATTTTTCAATACTAGAGTCAACATAAACCATTCTTATCGTTATCGGAGAAATGGAGCTTATTAGTACTAAGTGTTACTTTAAAGATGAGAAATTATCCATCAAAAACGATGTCAAGATAGACACCTAAATGGGACCAAAATCTTCCGAGATTTGATAAAATTATTGTTCCAATTGCAAAAATAACTCCAACAGGAAAATCACTTTAGCTTCAACTACAAATTAAAAATAGAGAAAGAAGGACTGTAGAAGATGAAGATTGATGAAGATGTGTGAGAGTTTCGGCTATGTGGTAAAGGCTATAGGACTGAACGGGTAATAAAAAGCCGATTTTGTGCTACCAGGTAGTAAAGTAGGAGCTGAGCCAAATTACATGAATTAAATGACTGAGGGACATTTGGTCGTAATTTTGCTCTTCTTTAACCTTTTAGAAAAGATCGACCAGACTTGGATCAGAATGGATAATATTACACCGTGGTAACAGTATCTTTAATTTGGATTGACTTAGCACAATAATTTTGTTTACCCCCAAATAGTGGGTAACAATTAAATTTATAAGTGGTTGATAGAATATGTAGTTGATAGGATATGTGGTTAGATTCATCTATAATATAAGATATTAACGAATAAATAATGATATATTGGCAAATAATAGTAAGGGAAACTAAAGAAGACAAGTTGACAAGTTCTGTAGACTGGTCCGGTCTAGAAGATGCTTCCTTTAACCGAGCCAAAATACTTAAGAAAATTCTTCTACCACTTTACTGATTACAATGTATAGAATAGTGAAAAGCTAACCTAAAAAGGAAGGGGTAGTCCTCTATTTATAGCTAACAACAAATGGGCCCTAGTACCATACAAGAAAAAGCCTTTATAGAAAAATCCTAAAATGGATAAGGCTGTGTCCGTACGGTCTGACACCAGTACTGTTGTCAGCGCAAATGGCGGAACGATTAGATGACACGTGGCCTGATTTATAACTGATTTTCCGAACCTATATTGAGTGTGCTCTCTTTAGGCTTGCCTTTTTCGGGCTCATCAGAATACTCTCGATTTTGACGCAAGGCTGAATGTACTCACGACCCCTCAATTTTCGTTCAAATCTATTGTTACGACCCTACTTCTCCTCGATCTTGTACTGGTCGACTTTAAACTTTACATCAGTTCTACCCGGGTATAAGTTGTAACGATTTTTAGCGTATACAAATAGTCCCCACACTTTCTAGATCGAAGTTTTACCGAAGTTACGAAAAGTGGAACAACTGCCTCGGTAACTTCCATAGTAAGCTTTTAATTTTGCTTTGAAAACAAGCGGGAAACGAAACGTCCTTTCATGTCACATCCTTCTGACTTTGAACACGTGTCATCTTTTAGTTGGTCAGCTTCGGAAACCGCTTCAGGGTCACGTCTCTTTAATTCCGGACACGTGCCCTCTTTTGGTTGGATGGCTTCGGTAAATCGTCGTAGAATTTTGTCTATATAAAGGAGTTACAGTGATCCCATTTCTTTACTTTTCATCTTTTACTCCCTTTTTTCATCCTCCGTCTCTTGATCATCACTCATTCTGCTCTGTTCTTGGTTCCCTTTGCTTCGAAATCCCTCGTCGAGTGGATTGAAAAAATCATCTGCCAGCATCCGCCTGATGATCGGACATGGGGGATTTTGTCTCGTGATCGGTGGATAGCTCAGAACCACGGTATCCTCTTCTTTCCCCTAATTTTTGGTCATTCTTTTTCATCTCATTTTACTCTGATTAACCCTTCAACAACCAGGTTTGGGCAAAGGTTCTGCAACCCCGTGGCCCGTACCAACGGATGAGCCCGCAACACCGGGCTTAGATTTTGATATGTCAGGATCGGCCCGGCTCATCGCTGTGGCTGAAAAGAAAAGGAAAAAGACCACGTCTAAGGGTCAGAAGAGGAAGAAAAGGTCGAAGGACGCTGCAGGCTCGTCTAATATTCGAGGCTAGAGGGACGAAGCTGAAAACGACGTTTGGATCGCAAATGCCGTATTGGGGCCTTCCGTTGCTATTGCTACCGGGGACAAGACAACTTCGGTGGAGGCCTCGAAGGAAAATATCGTAGCTGATCTTCCGACCCCAATCACAGGTAGAGAGGTTGAGGTTCCTTTCCCCCCAATAGCCGAATATATCCAAGCTACGATCCACCAAGGTCTATTGATTTTATTGATATTACAGGTGACACTTCACCTGAGGTGGTGCCCTTGGTAAAAAATCCTAGAAAGGCTGACCTAACTTCAGGGGTTGAGATGGCTTAAAGGGTCGAAACAACTCAAAGGGCCGAAATAACAACGGCTACCGACCTGCCTCCAAGCGGCGAACCAGCTACTATGGTCGAGATACCATCAGCGGCTGATGCAACTCCAACTTCTCCTCCTGCTCCTTCTTCGGAAAAGGAGAACCTCGATGACATGTTTTCAATACCCCTCCTGAAACGGCGAAAGCCTCGAGGTTCGGCCATCTCTCTATTCCTCGAGCAACGAGGATTGCCAGCCGATCCACTGAGTCAGGTTCGAGATCTAGACTTGCAGATATTTTTCCGGCCCCGAGTGTAGAGCCGAGGAGGACAAGGTCGACTATGGTCACCGTCCCTGAGGACTGCAGCTTTTTATCTCTCCCCATGGGGGTTGCCAGTTATCTAAGACCTCTCGTTTCAGATTTGGACAAGGAGAAGATGGAGGGTCTCTTGTGGCAGTGTCTTATGAACGAGGGTATGCATGCCGGTAATCGGGTAAGCATTCTTACGTACCTTCTAATAAAGTTTAAAGCATATGATGTAACTTTCCCCGTTTGCTTATTTCTTATCCTCGTTTATTTTATTCTTACAGAGTGTCGTGTTTGTGAATGAAGGTTTCCTCCGAGCCCAACACGAGATAAATGACCTTTAGGCCCAGTTAGATGCTCAGGGCCAGGAGACGGAGCAGGTCAAACTTCTCTTACGACAAAAAGAGGATCAACTGCGCCAGGTCACTGTTCCTCTAACTCTCCAATCCGAGCTCGAAGTGGCAAAAAGGGAGAATCATCGGTTGAAAACTGAGGTCGATGATGTAGTCTAAAAAATCAAAGTTCTGGAAGAGGACAACAAACACCTCAACCGAGAGAATGCCGAATTTACCACCAAGCTTGGTGTGTTTGAAGCTACCGTCGCCCAATTGAGGGAGGGGCTCGATTCTGTTAAAAGCGAGGCTGCAAAAATGAAGGAACTATTCAAGCAGCTTGAAGCCGAAAGGGCCTCAAAAAAGGATAAGTTGAAGGTTATAGAAGAAAAGGCCGCATCTCGAGCCCAGATCAATGATGACCTCACGAAAGAGCTCGAGGCTGCTGTCTAGGCCAATGATATGCTTCAGGCCGAACTGGCATATATCAGCGAGGTTCGGGTCACTCTGAGTGACATGAAGTCTGAATTAGAGGAGAAATTAAAGAATGCTCATACTGACCTGGAGGAAGCTTGTAAAGAAATTAAGGCCACTGAGGCTCGTTCTACCCTCTTAGCTGAACACGAGAGGTGGAAATCCCGGAGGATTACACTAGATATTACGGCTCGTGTACTCGACGCACAGATGATCGAGGATAGGGATAAGAAAGCTCTCAAAGATAGCTCCGAAGAAGACTCTGAAGAGACCGATTCTAACGACTCAGTTTCTTCTCAGATAGAGTAAAATAGGGCTTGTAGGAGCTTTTTGGTTTTGTTTTTCATCTTTGAAAATCACAAGTGTAAATCCTTGGCCTGTTATGCTATATATGAAATTCATATTTCTTTTTGCCAGCATTTTCTCTGATCTTTAAGTCGGGCACGCTTTATGGTATTGCTTGGTATTGATGTTTGCTTCGTAAAGAATGGCTGAGGTTCGACCCTAAGCCTTTTAACCGTTTCTCGTAGAAAATCAAGCCAACCTTAGCTTATTGGTTGTGGGCTTTATTTTGTTCGGTCTCTTCTTGACCGAAGACTTATATATGGCTTGCCCGCGGGGCCTTTTTATGCTTTGTGAATTCAGACGTCTCTAAATCACCTTGGGCATTTAAGTCGAGGTCTTTAATTATTCGATCCTCTTCCGACTGTTTGAATTTTTATAAATTGGGCTCGATTAACTATAATCTTTGTGCCTTTGTCGATTTTATGACGACAGTCCCAGTCGAGGATATCATTAATAAAAGAGCGTATTTGAAACGTATTTTTCAAAAGTATTTCTCTTCATATCTCAAATGTTTGTTTCATACAAAAAACTAAGGATTTCATTCGATCCCTTTTGCTCTTTGCCTAGCAACACTACCTGGGCACGATTCGTTCGATCGTTTGGCCCTTACATGGAAACCTAATACAAAAATTTTGGGTAACTACAAAAGACAAAAATTGTTTCGATGCTGACTTCGTTTCTTATTTGCTTCGATGAGCTTTTCTCCGGTCTTTGTGAGGGTATTGTAATCCCCTAGTGTTTATCAGTGAAGTATGAACGGGAAAACACTACATGAAAATGATGTTATTAAATATCCAGTCCCTAGTACGTAGCTGGTCTTCGAGTTTACGGGCACTTAGGCTCGTCTTCTAAGGTAACACGTTGTACTTGTAGCCTCCTTAAAAACCTTGCTGGAAAACCCACTTCGACACAAAACCGAGCTAAGGAAAAGAGTGCAACACGTGTTTTCAGACCTAATTCTAAGACCTTCGAATTTACTCCGATTTGACCCTGTGAAGAAGAAAGGTGAGATATTCAGAATTCATAAAGGGTTAACGGATCATACCTTAGCAATAGTATTTCTGTAAGTATGCTACATTCCAGTTGTTGTGTAGCTGTTGGCCATCTCTAATTTCCAATTGATACGATCCCTTACCGGTTACCTTATACGATCCTTCCCAGTTTGGCCCCAATTTTTCATCATCGGGATTCTTAGTGTGCAAGGTAATCTTCCGCAGCATTAAGTCCCCAACTTGAAAATGTTGAAGGTTCGTCCTTCGATTATTGTATCTTTCCATCCGTTGTTTTTGGGCTGCTAAACGGACCAGCATTGTCTCGCGTAGTTCGTCCGTTAAGTTGAGCTTTACGGCCATGGCCTCTTCATTTGACTTGTTTGTTGCGTAGCGGAACCTCAGGCTCGGTTCACTAACCTCTACAGGAATTAAAGCCTCGGCTCCATAAACCAAGGAAAAGGGTGTTTCTCCTATACTTGACTTTGATGTCATTCTATAGGCCCATAATACCTCCGGCAAAACTTCCTTCCTTTTGTGCTTTGACAACTCCAACCGCTTCCTCAGATTTTGGATTATGGTTTTATTCGTTGATTTCGCTTGCCCGTTTGCACTCGGGTGATACAGAGTTGATACAATCTTTTTGATCTTCAATCCTTCGAGGAAGTCATTAACCTTATTGCCTATGAACTGACGACCGTTATCACAAGTTATCTAGGCTGGGATGCCAAACCGACAAACGATATGGTCCCAAATGAAATTAATGACCTCCTTCTCTCTAATTTTCTCGAAGGCCTGTGCTTCAACCCATTTTGAAAAGTAATCAATCATAAATAAAATAAAACGAGCCTTACTTGGAGCCCACGGTAAAGGGCCAACGATATCCATTCCCCACTTCATAAGCGGCCACGGGGATAGGACCGGGTGTAGCAACTCTCTCGGCTGGTGTATCATCAATGCATGCTTTTGGCACCCATCACATTTACGGACAAAGCCTTTCGCAACTTCCTCCATCCGGTTCTAGTAATAACTCGCTCTATTTTTCGGACCAAGGCTTTGGCACCTGAATGGTTACCACAGGTTCCTTCGTGGACTTCCCTCATCACATAATCCATTTCTCCGGGCCCTAAGCATTTAGCCAAAGGTCCGTAGAAAGACCGGCGGTAGAAATTGGTCGTCGACCAAGCAGAATCTGGCTGCTTTGGTTCGAAGAGACCTTGATTCTTTTGGGTTGTTTGGAAGCCTTCCATCACACAAGTAATCAATGTATTTGTTGCGCCAATCCCATGTAAGACCCATTGCATTTATCTCGGCGTGACCATTTTCCACTGCCGAGTACATCAATTGGACGATCGTGCCAGAATTGATCTCTTCCGCTTCAACCGATGAGCCTAAGTTGGCTAATGTATCTGCTTCGTTGTTCTGCTCCCTCGGCACATGTTGCATAGTCCATTCTTTAAACCGGTGCAATATCACTTGAGTTTTTTCCAAATATTTTTGCATTCGTTCATCTTTGACCTCGAAAATGCCATTGACTTGATTTACGACCAGAAGGGAGTCGTATTTTGCCTCGATGACTTCAGCCCCTAAACTCCAAGCCAATTCCAAAAACCTGTAATCATAGCCTCATACTCGGCTTCATTGTTAGTTAATTTTAAGGTTTTGATTGATTGTCTAATAACGTCACCTGCGGGGGCCTTAAGAACAATACCCAATCCGGACCCCTTTAGGTTCGATGCCCCGTCCGTATGTAGGGTCCAGATGCCGAGGCTTTTCCAGAAGTTAACAAGAGCTCTTTCTCCACCTCGGGAACCATGGCGGGGGATGAAATCAGCTAAGATTTGAGATTTAATAGCCGTTCTAGGCTTATACTCGATATCATAATCGCTAATTTCTACGGCCCATTTAGCCAACCTACCCGACAGTTCCGGCTTATGCATGACATTTTTTAACGGGTAAGTAGTTACTACACATATGGGGTGTCATTGAAAATAAGGCTTTAGCGTCCTTGAAGCACTTACAAAGGCCAAAGCTAACTTTTCGAGGTGCGGATAATGGGTCTCCGCATCTTCTAGTGTCCTACTTACATAATAGATTGGGAATTGCGTACCTCCTTTTTCTTTGACCAAAATGCCGCTTACCGCAACCTCAGATACTGCTAGATATAGGAACAGTTGTTCGTCTGCCTTCGGCGTGTGCAATAAGTGCGGGCTCAACAAGTAACGCTTCAAATCTTCCAAGGCCTTTTGACATTCGGGTGTCCAAATGAAGTCATTCTTCTTTCTCAGCAGAGAAAAGAAACGGTGACTTTTATCTCATGACCTCAAGATGAACCGACTCAGAGCTGCTATCCTCCCGGTCACCTTTGCACTGCCTTCACGTTGTTCACTACTTTGATGTCCTCAATGGTTTTGATTTTGTTCGGGTTAATTTCAATCCCCCGGTTTGATACCATGAAGCCCAAAAATTTGCTAGATCTGACCCCAAGGGCATACTTCTCCGGGTTTAGCTTCATGTTGTATTTGCGAAGTATATCGAAAGTATCCTACAAATGTTTTAAATGGTCCTTTGTTTCCAGGGACTTGACAAACATGTCATCAATGTAAACGTCCATTGTTTTACCTATCTGTTCTTCGACCATTCGGTTAACTAGGCGTTGATAAGTTGCTCCAGCATTTTTAATTCGAATGGCATTATATTATAGCAATAAGTACCATATCGGGTTATAAAAGAAGTTTTCTCTTGATCCTTCGGGTCCATCGGAATCTGGTTGTACCCAGAGTAGGCATCGAGAAAACTTAGCATCTCATACCCGGCCGTCGCATCGATCATTCGATCAATGTGAGGCATAGGGAATTAATCCTTCGGCTATGCCTTGTTTAGATCTTTATAATCAACACACATTCCCAATTTGTTACCTTTTTTTGGCACGACGATGACATTAGCTAACCAGTCCGGGTATTTAACCTCCCGGATAGAGCTTATTTTTAAAAGCTTTGTTACCTCATCTTTGATGAAGGCATGCTTTACTTCGGCCATCTGTCTTCTTTCCTGTTTGACCGGGGTAAATTTTTTATCTAGGCTGAGCTTGTGCGTCATCACCTCCGGTGGTACACCTGTCATGTCTAAATGGGACCATGCAAAACAATCAGCATTAGCTTGAAGAAATTTAATTAACTTACGTTCGAGCTCCGAGGTTAACCCCGTGCCCAGGTATACCTTTCTATCCGGCAAGTGCACGAACAAGATAATCTGTTCCAATTCCTCTACGGTAGACTTAGTTGCGTCCAAATCATCCGGTAATACGAATGATCTGGGCACACCGAAATCATCTTCTTCGAAACTCTAGCTTGTCTGTCCTTTTTCTTCGTCCGGGCTTGCATTCTTTAATTGCTATTTGGTGTCTTTGCCCTTGGTCGATGCAACATCCTTTCGGACCAGTCCCTTCTGTGTGAGGGGGCCTTCTTCGACCGTGAACATCTACTTTGCTGCGGGCTGTTCACCACGAATAGTCTTTATCCTTTCCGGGGTCGGGAACTTTAATATCTAGTGTAATGTCGATAGTATTGCCCTCATGCTATGAATCCACGGTCTGCCAAGCAATGCATTATATCTCATTTCTCCCTCGATGACATAGAACCCAGTTTGCTGAATAGTTCCGTCGATGTTGACCGGCAAAGAGAATTCCCGCTTAGTAGTTTCGCTTGCCGTATTTAATCCGCTGAGTACCTGAGCTACTGGCACAATTTGGTCCAACAACTTCAGTTGTTCTACTACTCTCCATCGGATAATGTTGACCGAACTACCTGGGTCAATCAAAATACGTTTAACTTGAGATTTAAAAATAAGGGTAGAAACTACCAACGCACTATTGTGTGGTTGAATGATGCCTTCTGCATCATCATTGTTGAAGGAAATAGATCCCTCCGGTACATAATCTCTGGTCCACTTTTCTCGTACAATTAAAACCTTTGTTCTTTTCATTATCGGACCTCGTGGCCTGTCCGTTCCTCCGATTATCATATTGATCACGTGTAGTGGTTCCATGGGCTCAACCTGTTTGTGATTTTCCCTACTTTTATAGTGGTCTTTGGCTCGTTTATCAAGAATTCACGAAGGTGGCCATTTTTTAACAACTAAGTCACCTCTTCCCTCAACTGCCGATAGTCTTCGGTTCTATGGCCATGTGTCCTATGATACTCATACATCACGCTAGGGTCCCTTTGAGCTGGATCAGATCTCAATGGTCTCGGCCACCTGGCTTCTGTGATGCGGTCGATAGCCGAGACAAGGTCCGATGTGTTAATGTTGAAGTTGTACTCTGATAAGCTCGGAATGTCTCTATTTCTGGCCGAACTACCAAAGATCACCTCTAAATAGCAACCCTCAGCTGTTTGACCCATGATTAGCTCGCTTATCCGCTCTATTCAAGAGATGGCTGGGGCCACTTCTTTCTTTATCCGACCTAAAGCTGGATTTCTTCGGTTGAGAGTATGGTCGGTACCTATCCCTCGATGGCCTTGTATCCGATTCATAATTCATTCTCGACCTCTCAGAGCTCTTACTTCCATTTATCGGACTGGAGGAAGTTCAACTTGACTCCGGTTTATAATGAGAACCTGAAGTTGTAGAACTATGACCTACTCCAGAATAAGAAGGCCGATCAAATCTCTGACCTGGAAACGCACTCGCTACTGGATGGAATGGATACCTAGAATATTGCTGTCTCTGTCTCCCCTTGAACTCGCCAGCCGTATCTAAAGATCTAGCCCTTTTGCCATGGCCCTAGTCACTCTCACGCTCTGTCCTCCGCTGACGCTTACGATCCTCCAGATTCTGTGCATATGCCTATATACGAGAAATATCCATACCCGACTGCAACGCGGCTGCAGATGTGGCCCTAGACCATCCACAACATGAAGAACTTGATCCTCCATCTTAGCCACCATGGCTGGGGCATATCTAGCTAAGGAATCAAAGTATACACTGTACTTCTGAACACTCATACTGCCCTGTTGGATATGTAAAAACCTGCCTGCTCGGGCCTGTCGGACCTCTGGTGGTAAATAATAACGAATAAAGGCATCTGAAAACTCTCGCCAAACGGCTGGAGGGGCATCCTCTCCCCTAGATAGCTCCCACGCCTGGTACCACTGCACTGCAACATCACGGAGCCTATAAGAAGCCAACTCCACTGACTCAACCTCATTAGCATGCATGACCCTCAGAGTCCTTTGCATGCTATCAATAAAGTCCTGGGGGTCCATATTCTGCCTCAACACGGAGAACTCTGGGAGATCTAAACCAAGAAAATTCTTAACCCTCACACTACTAGCTCGATCTGCCTGATCAACACCAACTCCCTGATGCTGAGCCTGAGCGGCTACTAATCTAGTCAACAACTGGCATCACACATATCCTGACCGGTGCATCTGGCTTAGGGACTGGTGGCACTGGGGCAGGTGCTCGAGGCGAGGTATGCGAAGTCTGAGATGGGATCTCACTTTAGGATTCGCCCCGAGCCCTGGTAGTTTGCTGAGTACGGATAATAGCCTCACCAGCCACTCTTTTACCCTTCTGGGCAACTGTAGCTTTCTTTCAAGGCATCGCTGAAATCAGAACAAATTATTAGAAAGTGAACTCTTAACACACGGCTCTATCGCACGATCTAAAAGAGAAAGAATGACAACATCCTAAATGTCATGTAGCCTCCTGTCTATAAGTATGGTGCACAACACACCCATAAACAAGACTCTACTAGACACGATCTATAGACAACCCTAGAACGGAACTGCTCTGATACCATTTCTGTCACAACCCAAGCCGATGAGTCGTGATGAGTGCCTGACCCCTACTGACCAGGCACCCGTATAACCGTATCTGGATATCATTGAACAACAAGATGGCCCATATATGACTTATAACCGAGCTATACTAACGGTTACAAGGACGACACCATGAACTATGCATCAAGATCTCACAACCACCTGTATATATAAATACTGAAAAGAACAGTGCAAGCCGACTAGATTGCTACATATGCTGTACACAAAAGAATAGGAGCCGACAAGGCTACACAACATCCCAACTCCATACAACTGTCTACAAACCTCTAATAGAATACAAAGCTGTAGAAAGGACGGGACAGGGCCCCGTCATACCCATATATACATGTTAAAAATAGCATACCAAAAATGAACTGCAGCTCCGAACCCAGTGGATCGCACCGATTATCGCTGAATGGAAGTCCTACTAAGTTGGACCGCCTGTCTGTCTACCTGAACCTGCGGGCATAAACGTAGCCCCTTGAGTAATAGGGGAGTCAGTACGAAAAATGTACCGAGTATTTAAGGCATAAGAACAACAAGTACATAAGAATCATGAAAAGTAGCTGAAGCATGGAAGCTAATCTCAATATCTGAAAGTGCCTCTGCGGCGTATGATAGGCATGCTCTCTTTAAAAATCGCACACATATATATACTGTTAGCGCTGAGGAGCATATAGACCGATCCATATATCATGTCATCCCGCATTCGGGGTAATCTCATAATCTGCCCACTACAGTGGTGTGCACATCTACATGGCTGCCCGACCGACTATAGCGCGGCGTAGTGTGAGAAAATAGCTATACATTTACATAAATGCATGAATGACTCATGAAAGGATACTCTGAAAGCTGTAGATATGAAACACATTGTTATAGCCCGTATTTTGTACGTTTGGAAAATTTCAAAGTCGACGTGGAAAGTTAAGGGCGAGACCATTCTCCAAATGATTCTAATGTACAAGTTGGTTAGGAATAATATTTATGAACATTATTAGTGTGGGAATATTGGAAAAGGTTAAGGGCAAAAAGGAAAATTCGCAAAATGGATCATGGTAATATTATGGAAGCCTAGGGGTAAAATGGTAATTTCGCAAAAGTTCAAGAAAATTCTTGAAGGGACAAAGCTTACATAAGAAGAAGCTTGGTCTTCTTTGCTTAATTTCAAGAAAAAGGAAGAATGTTCTAGAAAAGGAGAAAGAAGGGGGTCATGTGTTTATATTTTGTTTTGAGGGACTTATTTATAAATATAAATAAGTGGAGGGGAAGAATTATAAGACATTATATATATTCCACAAGTTCATGAAACTTCAAGAGAAGAGAGAAAGAAGAAAGAATAAGGGGCCATGTTTCGGCCACCATGGAAAGAAAAGAAAAAAATGGAAGCCATGGATATTGATTGCCAAAAATTATTTTCTTCTTGCATTTCAAGTAAATGGAAGGTCCTCTACAACATGGAAGAGTTGTTGGAACATGAAAATCATGCGTTTGGAAAAAATTCATGACCTCAACCAAGAGGAAACTTGAAGGGAAAAAGGTAAGAGTTTACCCCTTTTTTTATGTTATGGGTGGTTTATGCATGTTATAGTATTGAGGAATGGATGGAGTTCATGAAATGTATGCATGTTGGTTGTAGCCGTGGATGGTTGTCTTGTGTAGAGAGAATGGACTAATTTTATGTAATGTGTTGATTGTTGTTGTAATATGTGGAAAAGGATGTAGTTCATGAAAAAATGAAAGTAGTTGATATGGCCGTGTGATGTGTGGGTGTGCAATGTGTTGTGTAGGGAAGATGAATTAAATACATGTAGTATGTTGATTGTTGTTGAAATGAATAGAAATGGATGAAAATGCATGAAAATTTATGAAAGCATGCATGTAGTTGTTGTGGCCGAATATAGTAGTATGTGTAGAAGTGAGGAATTAATTTTATTTAATAGTTTGGTTGCTATTGTAATGTATAGAAGTGAATGAAAATTCATGAAAATCTATGTGAGAAGTGTTGTGGCCGAATGGTAGAGGATTTGGTAAGTTGTGGTAAATTGACGTAATTTGATATTCTAGTTGTTGTCATTGTGGATTATGTGGTGTTGAATGAAGGGTGTTGTTGAAGTTAACGTATATGAATAATGATGACATGTATGGTTGTTGTGGAAATGGAAGGTTTCGGGTAAAGTAAAATGTTGATTGAGTTGTTGAAAGATTATGTGAATTGAATTAATTGATTGAATTGAATTGAATTGAATTGAATATGAATGGAATGTTGTTAGTAAGATTGTTGGCATTGTTGTTGGTTTGGCCGAGTTGAATTCTCGGATTGTTGTTAATGGATGAATTGGGTCGAGCCATATTCTCGGGACGGTGTATTTACAGGGGAGATCTTTAAATTTCGGCAGATTATAAGTAAATGTATTTGAAAGGTTAAGAGAGGCATATGATAATGAACCTAACAATTGCGTTAATCGTCTTGAATGTAGACTAGCGGCAACAAGTTTGGACGAGTAAGCGTAGCTAGTAAGGCGCGGCGCAGGTATGTTAAGGCTCGTCCCTTCTCTTTCTATGGCATGATTCATATGTGAGATGTGTTAAACGTTTCCATAACGATTTCATTTTCAAAAGCTAGAAGTAATGGTTTTAAAACATGATTTCCTTCCTAAAGGTTTACAAATGTTTACCAAAATATTCATTTTTCTCCAAAAAAACCAAGTTTTATGATTTTGAAAGTTTTTATGACTAAAGCGACGAATATGATTTTATAATGACAACGACGATGTCGAATATGAGTAAATGTCTATGATGACTATGTCGAGGATATGTTTCTACCATGAATACGACGATATGAAATGTTAAGCTATTTTTGAATAATGACTATTTCAAGGGTTCAGAGTATATGAAATGATGTGTCATGATCCTGTTTTATGTTTCCCGTGATGTTATCCTTCAGTGTTAGCCTCGCCTTATAATCGTTCCTTCAAGGTGAGACAAAGCGCCCATGGTTATTCCATTAAGTAATCGGAGGTTTCCGACCTTACGTCACTCCGATAAAGTTATAGCTTTTGATTGGGCTCCAATGCATGCTTATGATGGAGGTTACCCGGCCTGTAGGGGCGGCATGACCACCACTACGGTAAGCGTAGTGGGCGGCACATGACTACACTGGCCTAGAGAGCCGGGCACGACCACCACTACGGTAAGCGTAGTGGGCGGCAAATGATTACACTGGCCTATTTGTGGCCGGGCACGATCCCCACTAGTGGCGCTGCAAGAGATGTTTACCCCGGACGCGGGCTAATGATGTTATGTGATTCAGACAGACTATGAATGCATACAAGAGTAACAGTAAGCATGCGTGACTCCGCCTTAAGAGGCACACAGATGTACATATTACTTTTACAGCACATGATATGTTCTACAGTTCCATTTTGTTATTACTCATGAGTACAGTTTTTTCTATGTTGCTACTCATAGCTATATCTCCTACTATGTTACTATTCATGCCTTACATACTCAGTACAATGCTCGTCGACCCCTCTTCTTCGGGGGGCTGCGTTTCATGCCGCGCGGTACACCCGGATGATCGAAGCTATTATAGAAGATGTTCCAGCGGAGTTGGCATCTCCATTTGCTCTGGAGAGTTGCCAGGTCAAGAGTCCTATGCTATGATATCATGTTCGAGTTAGAGACTTTGCAGACAGAGTCGTGGGTGTTGGGTTGTCAGTCTGAAAGCGGCTCCAGTAGCCGATATGTTATTGTGTTTCGTGTCACGAGTCTTGTATGATGTCAGATTTTACTTATGCAAAAAAAAAAAAAATTATGTATTCATTTCTAACTGATTCATAAGCTCATATGTGTAATAAGAGTTAGCGGGTTCGCTCGGCTCCGAATATCACACCCTAGTAAGATCGGGGTGTGACACACATGAGGTCAATAATACAATTAATCCTATACCATCTAGGAGTAGAGTCTTTGGAACTCGCTCGCTTACTTCTTTCCTTCATATGATAAAGATCATGCCAAAAGAATAGAAGGGACAGCCTTAACATACCTTATCCGCTTCTCAAGCTAACTATGCTTATGTCCCCGGCTTGAAGAATCTACACACAAGACCAAGTATGCCAACTATTAGTCTAGAACGCTTATATTCCAACTTTTAAATTAGTCTATAACTTAACGAAATTCGGATAACATCTCCTCTATAAACTTAACAATCCCCCTCTTTCCAATTCAACCCAAACATCAAAAACAACAATACCAATACCTACGTATCCAAATATAACCAATTCCATCCCAAAACACCTCCTAAAACAGCCACTAGCTCAACTTAACTCAATTAACTTACCGCTTCCACAACTATGCTTCCTTCACTTTAAAATTACTAAAACCCTTGGTAATCAACTCAATAGCAAAGATAAAAATTATATACATACCTTAAATGAAAGGAACTCCAACCATCAAACTTCAACTCCAACTCTTAAGCTCAACAACTTCAACAAAAACCCAGGAACAATTTTCCCTTCACTAGCTCGGGCTCACTGGGCTCGGATCTTGCTAAAGCTTCTCCAATATGATGGAAAAATTTTGAGAGGAAAATATCTTAGGGTTTTCTCTAGTTGGGGAAGTGAAAAATAAGGAATAAAATGTGAGGGGCTTATATATATATATAGGTGGAACAAAAAGTTCCAGCGGTGTGGGTTGATGAGCGGGTCGACGGCCCGTCAACATGTCCACTGTCCGTCGACTTGCACTGTCCTTTTTCCACATGACATTCAGGGGCTATTGCAAGTTGACGGTGTGAAAGGACGGCTCGTTTACATGTTGACGGACCGTCCCTTTGCACCGTCGATGAGGACTGGTTTCTGCAGATTCCCTGAGTCGTTCCAACTCGTGTCGATTCGATTCGTTTAACTTCTAATCCTATGGTATTATACGAAACATATATTTATACTTTGGCATACGCGAGGTGAGGCACTTAATATCTCAAAAACTCGGGTATGGATCTCCGTACTAAGGGTATACCCAACTAGGAAACCATGGACTTTCTTACGACGAAACGAGAGGCGTAACAATACCTCTCTACTTTGGAAACAGGGCTAAAAATATCCTTCGAACTTATTTTGGGTCAAAAATATCCATCTCATCCTTAAAGTTTTCAAATGTACCCCTGTCTTGACGGAAATTATCCCCCAAAATAACCCGAAATTATTTTTTAAACCAGCTCCATCATTTGAACCCGACCCAACTAAATAATAACCCATAAGATCCCCTTATTCCCCCAATTCCCTCAAACTTCAAACCTACGTATTGGGGAAATAAAGGGATCTTATGTGTTATTATTTAGTTGGGTCGAGTTTAAATGATGGGGCGGGTTTAAAGATAGGGGTATATTTGAAAACTTTAAGGATGGGAGGGGTATTTTTGTCCCAAAATAAGTTCGGAGGATATTTTTAGCCCTTTTTCTAAAGTAGAGAGGTGTTTTTGACCCTTTTCCCTTCTTTTACAAATGTCCATTAAATAAGTAGGCGTTTGGCCATAGAAACCGAAGTATTTTCACTTTTTTTGAAATTATTGAAGTAGTTGGAGTTCAAATTGTGTTTGGCCATAATATTTGATTGTTGAAATGTACTTAAAAAAAAAAAATACTTATACCACCAATTTTTAAAAAACTAACAAAATCACCTAAAGCAATTAATAAACATAATTGGTGCGTAAAAACTGCCCCATCAACCGCATCTTGCGCTTGTACTCCATACAAAACCCAATAAGAACTAAACCAAGTAGCTGTAAAAATAAACACTTTGACAACTTTTATAAAAATAACTGTAAAAATAAAAGTTTTGAGGGTCCTTTTTATAAAAATAAAAACTTTTAGGGTAAAAAATGAATACAGAAAACAAAAATAACGGTCTAAAACAAAAATGGAAGTGAAAAATAAGGTTTTGATTATTTTTTAAATTTCAAATACAAACTTTAAAATTTTTATGGCCAAACACCAAATTCTAAAAAAGTAAAAAAGTTTCCAGAAGAAAATGAATAATTCTCATGGCCAATCGGTCCTGGGTGTTTGACGCTCGAATAAGAAATCATGGTATACTCCTGTAAAATAACGCAGAGGGGACAGTCTTCTCGTATTTAATATTTATTTTTTGTACCTTTTACTGACTTCTTTTCTGTTATATTAACTCATAACTCACCATAAAACAATATATACAACTAAATGGTAGCTAAATGGAGTCCGAGATTCACAAATCAATATGTATTAGCAGAAAAAAAAAAAAAAACCATCTAGCGGTTCACTTGCATAAGAATAAGAACCAAACTTTCTTAATCAACCTTTGATGCCAATTATGGCCAACTCCTAATTATCCCATGCAAAACAAAAACCACTCCTCATTATTTTACCTACCTTTTGTGTTCCATACATCCCATCACATCCACCGCTCCTCATTCTGGCATGGAGGAGCGGTCACCACCTGCCGGCCATGTAAACGGCAAAGCCAGAAACCTCCTTTCATCAGCCACATCGTTGCGTCTCTCTCTCACACCAACTCGCTCATTAGATCATACCTATGTTGTCCAAATCCCTCGCGATCAAGTTTATCGCGTCCCTCCTCCTGAAAATGCCAAAATTGTGGAGGAGCATCGCCAACCAACTTCTCAAAAGAAACGAAAATGTACATGTTGTTGTATGGTCCTGGCCGCGTTACTTGTAATAGGTATCATGCTAGGAATTATCGTGTTGATCGTGCACATGTTGTACGCCCCTAAATGTCCTGAATTTTCAATTGCGAATGTCCATTTCAAGAACGTTACGCTACCTCAAAATGGTCATCAAAAGAATAAGAGTCCTCCACAAACACACCCTCAATTTGAGATCGACTTGAAAATCGTTAATGTAAATGAGAGAATGGATGTCGCATTTGGTAAAGGAAATAATGGGAAAGCGACACTTACTTTCAAGAAACATGAAATTGGACAAGGGAAATATCCCTCGATTTCTCAAAAACCTAAGGATTCAACCAATTCACATTTCAACCTTGGTGTTGGGAAATTGCCTGGTGATATTGCAAAAAGTCTTGATGATGACAAGAAGCCTATACCAATGACTTTAAGCATTCAAGCACCAATGGAGATCACGAGCTGGGCAAAAAATTTAAAGAAAGACATGATTGTTACGTGTGATTTCGACGTTGAATCGGTGAAAAATAAATCCAAGATTAAATCCGAAGACTGTACGACTAATTTCTAATGCAAAGAAGATGGCTCGTGAAATTGATTTTCTTCGTGGCATAGATGCATTTATTTGTCATTATCATCTATGTTATTTTTCAAGCTTGACACTTGATGATCACCACTGTTGTAAGTTGTAACCTCTTTTCTTCAATTCTCTTCTGGTATTCCAGCTTTTTTCTCCTCAATTGATTACCCAAGTTCTTTAAACTTTTGAATTCGGGTGCCATGTGTTGTATAAGGTATATATAACTTGGATTTTTTAGATTGAATGAAGTGTAAAGTATTCTACTTTACCTCCTAGATTATACATTTTACATTTCTGATTTCCCATAAGTTATTCTAGTTTAGCTAGCTAAGACTTTTTCCTTTCTTTAATCGTCATCTAAAACCTTGCTTTTCTATAATAGATGAAGCATGAGGTCGTCTTCATGTCTTCTTATGAGGATTGGACATGTGAAAATGTTCTTGTCAAACTGTGACATGGTTGCCCTCACCTTGCATTATTCTCAAGCAAATGTGATATTGTTTGAGATATAATTAAATTGTTTACTCAAGGTATCAAATATGCACAAACTAGAGTTAAATTAGTTCGTTAATATATACTAGAAAAGTTGGAAAAAAAAAAAAAGGTAAATAATTCCTCAGGTTGAGGCGCTATCCGTTATTTCTAAGGAGATTTAAGCCCATTGCAGTAGAATCTTCACTTAACCCGTTCATCGTTCAAACACTTTGACGTAAGGCTTGAAGCCTGGCAAACCGTACTTCTCAACCAAAGAACCTCCGAGTAAGATATCTTGTAACACTTTAGCAGATCCAAATGTATCGTGTAATGCAAACTGATCCTCTCAAGTTATGTTATTCCTTTCTAAAAACTGAAATGCAGAACCCGGCTATCTAGCCAGCACTGCCCCAACACTGTCCAACACCAAGGAGGTAGCCTCACATCAAAAATATGAATTTGAGATCTCAACTATGCAGAGATTCACACACCAATAACCTTAGCCCACTCATTCGAGGACTACTGTGAAATCACATCATACAAGTATTCATGAACAGGGCGGCTCAAACAATATGATTGGCCTAAAGCCAAACTCAGATAAGAGGCCTTACTTTTTTTATTCTTTTTTTACGCTTTTAAAAAAATAAAAAAAAATATTTTTAAAAAAATGTATATATTTTTGTTTGAATTCTATTTGTTAGCTTTTTCATATGAAAATGTTGATAATTTGCTGGCAAAACGACATCTCTTGCTTCAAATGCTTGCTGCAATACTTAACATTAATATAAAAATTGCATTTTTTTTTATTGGTTCAAGAGTGAAAAAATTAAGTGGCTCTTGTCGATTATTCTTTTCGACAAGAAATGAATAAAAATGTGTGATATTCCCTCTTCTCAAATTTATATGACATAGTTTGGAATTTTTGAGATTCAAACTTCTAAACTTTGACCTTGAATCGGACTTAGAAACTTTAAGTTTTTTGAAATAAAATTTATATATTTGAAAAACTACGTAAAAGAAGTATAAATCACAATAATCAACAATTTAAAATATTTAAAAGCCATATAAAGAAATTTCGATCAAAGAAAAACTTGAGTAACTCTTAAAATTTCAACAATGCCACATAATAGCACAAATAAAAATTCACTTTCACGCAACAAGTCCTCCACATAAACTGTCTTTTGTACCCGAAAGACTTTTCATGCATTTTTTTTTTGCGTGGAATTTTTGCCCCTTAGCCTAATACTTCAAGGTTCTGGGTTCAAACCCTAGCGCGGAAAAAAAAAAAAAAAAAAAGGAATTTCGCAAGGCAGAGGTTTGAATTCGCAAAACAGAATTTTACCTTTAAAACTTTGCCTTAGGGCAGAAATTTGCCTTCAAAACTCAACCTTAAGGCAGAATTTTGAAGGCAAAATTCTGCATTAAGGCAGAACTTTCAAGTTGCTTTTGCTGCATTTTGAATTTCTGTTTTCTAAATGCTTGATGTTTGTAAAATTGCAAGCAGTGATGGCTGTGCATGATGACATACATGGGTTGATTGAAAAATCAAGCGGTGGCATGGATGAGTTGCCAACTTTCCATGCTGAGAATACGCAAAACAACATGAAAGTCATTTAGGCAGAATTTTACCTTCAGGCAGAGTTTTATCCAAAATTTTACCTTGCGATTTTTTTAAAAAGTTTTGACTGAGCGGGGTTCGAACTAGAAACCAAGGGGTTCTAACGAAGAGCAAAATTTTTTGACTGAGCAGTGTTCGAACCCGAAACCAAAGAATTCTAACGAAGGGCAAAAATTAAAGATCACCAATTTAATGGGTAAAAGTTAAAGACCACCCTAATATAAGGGCATTCCTGCGAATTGGCCCTTTTCATGTGCCCTAAAATAATACGCAACTATTAGAATCACAACAAAATAAACTGTTCTTTTTCTATTTTATAAAATATTATACTTTTCCATAAAAAGTGCTCAATTATTTCTCAAAAAAGCTCATTGCTAGTTTAAAATTGGGGCCTTCATAATTGTGGGGCCTAAGGCAAGGGCCTTAGTTGCCTAAGGCTTGAGCCGCCTCTGTTCTTGAAGCACATTCATCAACCTTGCCATGTTCGTCCACAAAGAACTGAACCTCACTAATTACCAGCCACACAACCACTGTAGCCTGCCAAAGAAAAGTAAATAGTTTTTCAGGTTGAGGCGTGATTATCTGCTACTTTTAAGGAGATAATCTCATTGCGATAGAATCTTCATTGATCCATCGAATACTCTTACTTATCGATATATATATATATATATATATATATATATATATATATATATATATATATATATATATATATATATATATATATATATATATATAATAGTTCGACAACGTAAGATGACTCAAATAAACTCTAGACGAGTTGTTGGGTCTAAAGCTCCATCATTAGGAACACATTCCTTCCATATATAGAATAATACTCTCTTTACCTAGGTTCTAAAAGCCCTTGTCTTCCCTTTCTTTTGAGACATTTTTTTTTTTACTCGGTTTCTAATTTAGTTTCTATTTTTATTAGGATTTAGTAAAGACAAAGTTGAAAAGTAGTTACCATTGCTTAGAGGGTGGTAATTACTTTACTAGCTTAACAGCCCTCATATTGTTTTTTTGTGGGATTCTGCTAGGACTCACATTCGAACATATATCTGACAACGATCGCCTGTATGAGCTTATTTAAAAGTTAAATACTAGCCTTAGTGGGGTATACCTTGTGTAAATTTTTGTACACCGGATGATACAGAAAAAGAAAAGAAAGAAACAATTGATTCAGAGTTTGATTGGTCAAGCGTCCAAGATCTTTTAACTTAAAAATGTTATATTTGTAAGATGGAGTTTCAGAAAAAATCTTTTGAAAAAATCTTTTGGGTAGTTGCAATTGTTGGCTAAATTATATAATAGGCTGAATACATAATAGGCTGAATACATAAGGAGGCCCTTAAATTTATCACAATTTTCCTCTTAAACACCTGAATTAATTCTTATTCGTATTAAGCACTTAAACTACCATGAAGTGCACCAATTTAACACATTTTTTGTAGCAAGTTAAAATGGTAGATGAGTGAGATTCAACCGCCGACCAATGATAAAATGACACATTAGCAGCAAAAGAAAAAAGGAAAAGAAAAATTCTCCCCCTCCCTTCGTCTTCCTCCCCCATCCCCACACAGCGACCACCAAAACCGAGAGCAACTTCCCAATGAGCAAAGATCACCTACCTTCAAAATTATAGTTCAAAGAAGAACAGACCCAAAATCAACCAAACAATTTTCCACAACCTAGAAATCACAAAGCCAATTAATTCAATCTTTTTCTACAAAAAATCGCAAAATCAGGAATTAAAAAAAAAAGAATAACTTTTAAGGGAAAAAATGCTAGAAACCAGGAAGTCAATAAATTCAATTCCTTTCAAAGCAAAGCTGCATAAGTTCTTAAACAAAAATATAAATAATCTTTAAAGAACCTAGAAAAGAAGCCATTGTGGATGCTCGGCGTCCGGCGACTACAAAAGAGAGGACCGTCAAGACAAGTGATAGAGACAATGAAGTTGATGTGAAAGCCGATGATTTTATCAACAGGTTCAAGCAACAACTGAATTGCAGAGGTTGGATTCCATTCTCAAGTACTAGGAGATGCTTGGCAGAGGGAGCTAAAGGTATAAATTTCTAGTCTTCTGCGGATTATATTTAAAGAAGAGAGAAGTAGAGACTAAAAAGTTAAAAATAAAATAAAAAAAATTAACCCTTTCCGCTCTCTTATGGGAGAGCGTATCATGTGTAGCTAAAAGTGTTAAATTAGTACACTCTTTTTAGTATTTTAGGTACTCAATAGGAACAAGAATTAGTTCAGGTGCCTCTCTATGTATTCAACCTATATAATAAGTGTTTGGCCAAATACATAGACATCATCTATCTGTGACACAAATTTTTATTTAGACACTTCAATTAAAAGTGTGAACTATTGAACCCCTAATGTCTAGAGGCCGGCACTTTTCTAACTCAAAAAAAAAAAAAAAAAAAAAATTGGAACCAAACTAACCCATTAAAAAAAAGGAACCAAACTAGGCTTCACGCACGATCATTCGCGCGTGAAGAACAAAAAGTGTACATTTGCATTTCGCCCTTTCACGCACAGATTCTGTGGGTGAAACCCTTTCCTAAAAACCCCAACCCACCGCATGCACTCTCTCCTCTTTCATTTCCTCCATCTTCACCCTTTCAACACACTTTTGCACTTTCAAAAACATGTCTCAAAGTTTTGAAACTTCAATGTTTGCTATACAACCCAATATTTGCGAATGCAGTTATTATTGTAAACTAAAAACATTAAAGACCCAAGATAATCCGGATCGTTGTTTTTGGCGTTGTAAAGTGCCCGAAGTAAGTGTTTTTACATTTTTTAATGGTTTTTTTTCTTCACGTTATCCATATATTTTACTTTCAAAACTGATTTTCTTATAATGTTTATAGGATATGGGCGGTTGCAAATACTTTCGGTGGGAAGATAGCATTCACGTGGATAAAACAGTGACGACGAAGTTTAAAAATCCAATTTTGGATAGAGATACCGCGACTTCACGTATCTCTAGAGATACCGCTAAGTTGGACTCGGAATTTAAGCTTGTGGAAGCTGAAGAAAAAATTGAAGGTTTGGAGGTGTTGCTCACCGATTCCGAAAAAAAAAATGAAATTTTTTGAAGGCTAAACTTAAAGAGGCTCAACTCGAGAAAATAGCTTTGAAAGAAAAACTTGAATTGTGGAAGATTATTTGTGCAATGTTGTTGTTTTTCATTATTTACATGTATTTTGTTTATTAAGTTTAATATTTCTATGGATTATGTTTTTTACAAGTTGTACCTTTTCCCCTATAATGTAATCCGCACCCTTTATGTACTAATTTATTTGTGTTTTTTTGTGAAATTGTCAATTAATAATAGGCTTTAACAATAAACATTGAAGAATTAAAAACATGCCAAACTAATTCAAATTTATGACTTCATCATAAAATAAAAATACAAATTAACGACCTCGATCCGAAACTTAAATGACCCATAATCTAAGACATGAGCCTAAATAGACCCTAATCGTCATCGTAATAGAAGTCCTCGATATCGTCCTCGAACGATATTGGCGGTCTCTTAACACACATCTTTTTTCGAGATGTTAGTTCTCTACCGATTGTTGATGCTTGTTCTTCACCAACTTTAGCATGTAAAATCTACAACGTCTTGCCGAAGATTCTCGTTATTTTCTTTTCTAATCCTTTGTACGGCCATCTCGCAAGTTGCTGGACCTACTCGAGGCATGGTTAGTGAGTACCTTTTAGGGATCGGAGCGTTGAGATATTCCAAGTCACAAACAAGACATTCTGATTCGGCAATCCAATGTGACCATTCTCGGCGTAAACCGCAATAATATTCTCGCGGATCTGAATATTTCACACTGCAGAAATCATCATTACGCTCTACAAGAAGGTGCGGATTTAGCTCGTCTAGTTTGAAATCACTGGTATCACTCGAAAAACTACTATGATTTGAACTCTCATCATCACTGCTATTTGGTTCTTTTGGAAGGAGTAAAGACCAAGTTGAGTTTCTACTCTTCGACATTGAATATGGTGTAGTCTAATAACAAAAGAGGGCTACTTCTATAGTTGCAAACCCCCAAGTATCCTCGGGAGGGGGGGGGGGGAGGGTCTTCATGACCCTACCTACTTACCTTATTATAAGAAAAATATTAATCTTCATCGGACATTTCACATTCCGAATCCCACTTGGATCTAAATCTTGTGCTACCATGTATACCATATTCTATCCTATGGTAACGTATTTGCATCCGATTGTTCTTTTCGTGAAAACGATTAAGAGCAAAATTAAACTCTTATCGAGTTCCGCGAGGCATTGACATAACACGTTTTTTTAGGCGTTTAAGCCCTATTGAAGCTAACTCTTGCTCCAGTGCTTCAGCCTCCCTAACACGCCAATTCCACTCCTCTCTCATTGTTTTACTGTATTCTTGATTGAATCTTTTGTTAGGGTTATTTGAGTCATGAAAATAATCATCATCTAGTTCCATGTCCTACCCATTGCTTCAAATATTTTTGCTGGGGTAAAATATATAATAGAATCAAGATTTTCAAATTGGTTGTAGAATGTCATGATAACTCGTTTAAAGTGAATACTAGTTGTTTGTCAATCATGTTATATATAGTCATGCATTTTTGACCGTTTATTTGAATTAAATTCATATTATGCAATGTTCTTGTGCGCAATGGGACATGATTTGACAACACATCATGCATGCCAATTTCAGCTTTTTTATGACACCTAAAGGACCTTTGACAACATAATGCTGCATTTTTGACCGTTTATTTGAATTAAATTCATATTACGCAATGTTCTTGTGCGCAATAGGACATGATTTGACAACACATCATGGATGCCAATTTCAAATTTTTTATGACACCTAAAGGATGATTTGACAATACAATGCTTTGCATTTTTGACCGTTTATTTGAATTAAATTCATATTACGCAATGTTCTTGTGCTAATAGGACATGATTTGACAACACATCATGGATGCCAATTTCAGCTTTTTTATGACACCTAAAGGACCGATTTGACAACACAATGTCATTTTTTACCGTTTATTTGAATTAAATTCATATTACACAATGTTCAATGTTCCAATTTCAAATTTTTTTATGACACCTAAAGGACCGATTTGACAACACAATGCCGGGTTATTTGAATTAAATGAATCTATTTAATATGAATCTATTTAAGATGAATGTTGGATGAGGTAAAAACTCATCCATTTCATAAGTTTAAGTCTTTTAAGTCATTGAAAAAAACCTATCTTAAGTTCCGACAAAAAATGGCTCAAGATATTCCACCAGTTAAGGTTTCAATACATTGAGATGGTATTATCCTTGATGACAATAGTACAGTTCGTTACAATAAAAGACCAAACGTTCATGTTAAATGTCCAATTGAAATGTCTTATGAATCACTAGTCACTTATATATATGAAAAAATGAAGGTTAGTACAGATGAGTATGAAATTTCTATAACAGGCAGATATCCACAATCAGTTTGCAATGGTATAGTGCTTTATGGTAGGCATTATATCAATGATGATGATTCTTTAAGGGATTATTTGAATGCGCCAAAAGAATTAAAACATTTAGTCCCTTAATGTTCTGGAGATGTATGTTGAAAAGATACCCAGAGAGGTTCCGCAAGAACGACCCGTCAAGCTAACACGTATGGAGATTTTATGTCTTACGGGGTATTTTGAGTGGCAAAGCATTGAAAATCTTATCCAACAATTAAATCAAACTTGGTAAATATGCATTCTTATATTATTATTTTGTACAGTAGCACGTGTTTATTGTATGTATTGGTAAATAACCATTTTTAAATCTTTGTAGGGGTTATAGACCTGATACGAGTAATATTGGACAGTCATCTCAATTTAGTGGAGCAAGTCATTATTATCAGAACTCTCAGTCCAGTGGAGCTGATTATTACAATAATTCTCAGTTCAGTGGAGCTGATTATTATAATAATTCCCGGTTCGGTGCAGCTGATTATTATCAAAGCTCGCCAGTGGTACCACCTGTGGATGAAAGGCAGTCCTCTCAGTTTGGTGGAGTTGATCACTCTCCACACCATGCTCATAATCAATATGTGTAGATTCATCACCTAGATGCTAAATAATATATATATATATATATATATATATATATATTTGTGAAATTTAACATATGCAATCTATCGTGTAGGAGAGGCCTTTCTTAGATGGCGCCGATTGTCCAAGTTATGTGGATACATCGAGAGAGTGATGGCGATGAACCAACTAATAATGCAGAGGTAACCGATGATGAATATAGTGATGGGGATGAAGAAGATACGCATTTTACTCCCCAGAACCAACTCACCACCACATACCACCTCCGATGGCAGAAAACCCAATTCCTGACAGCCCAATGCAGTGGCATTCTGACTATATTCCATATCTTGACAGTCTACAAGGTCGTGAGGATGCATTTGTCTTCACAAGAGATGATTATCAAAGTCACCAAAAAACGTAGATTGAACCAAAAAATCCCATGACTGATGAATGCGTCATTGCAAAGGGAATGCAGTTCACATAAAAAAAGATGTTCCAACGGGCTGTCAGAATGTATTGTGTAAAGGATATGAGGGAGTTTAAGGTTGATGACTCAAACAAATCGGTATGGAGGCTGATTTGTAAGCGACATACTCAAGGTCGGCTTCGTGGTAGCTTCGGGAATTGCTAAGCCGGATGGTCTGTGGGAAATCACAAAATTCCACCCGAAGCACACTTGTGATATGGGACAAAATTGAGCAGATCATTTTAATCTAGATATAGACATGATTGCTCATGTGTTACTTAAACACATTGAGGAAACTCCAAGGTAACTTATCTAATCGTTTACATTATAAATCTTATAGCAATTAAAATATCATTGCTAAATGTTGTTTGTTTAAACTTATGCAGGATGCCTATCAAAACTTGTATTGGCATGGTCCACTCAAAATATGATAAAATCATAAGCAAGAGAAAGGGATTTCTCGGGAGCAGACGTGCTTTTGAAACGATATTTGGAACTTGGGAATCCTTTTTTTAGGCGTTGCCGGGGTATATGGCGGCTCTACAACATGCTAATCCTGCATTGTACGGGCGGCTTTTAGAGGGCGTAATTTTCGACTTCGGCTTTTGGGCATTTAAACCAAGTATTGATGGTTTTGCTCACTGCCGGAATGTGATATCGGTAGATGGGACGCATGTATATGGCCGATATGACCTGAAGCTCCTAATTGCAGTAGCTATGGATGCCAATGGGTCAATATTCCCCCTTGCTTTCGCAATTGCCGCCAACGAGAGCAACGATACATGGGGGATGTTCTTGACTCATCTACAAACTCATGTTATTAAGGGTCGTGAGGGCATATGTGTCCTATCAGATCGTCGTAAAGGCATATTGCACAATATGCGTACTCTGGAAGGGTGGTAGCCTCCACATGCTTAACATCGATATTGTTTAAGGCATTTAAAGGCTAATTTGCAAACAAAGTTTGCAAATGGCACTGTAAACAAATTGATGTGGGGGGCTTCGATGCAAAGATCAACAAAGAAAATGGGGTGCAAAAATGGAGCTGCTAAAGGAAGTGAGTGAGAGGCATATGTTTGGTTGATGAAATTAGAAGTTGAAAATTGGACGCTTTATGCTGATGGAGGAAGGAGATGGGGCATGCTCACAACGAATAACTCAGAGTCTTTCAATGGACTCCTCAAATCTACTCGAGGTACTCGAGGGCTACCTGTCACCGCAATGGTAAGACTAACTTTCAGGCAGGTCGTGGAGCGATTTGCGGATAGGACAAGGCAGGCAAGAGCTATATTAGCCGACGAGAGAACATGAATGCCAAAGCCCTATAAAAAGATGGAGCACCATAGAAGAAAGGAAGAGGGTCACCAAATGACCGAGTATGACATCATTCAACGAGTGTATGAAGTTAGAACGGGTTATTACGACGGCAAAGGAGGAAACAAACATATTGTTACTGAGCGTACACAATCATGCACTTGTGGTAAGTGGCAAACGTACCACATGCAATGTTCTTATGCAGTCAAGTGCTTTGAGAGAATGGCCAGAAATGTAACTGATTATGTGGCGGAGGAATATAAGGTCGTAAAATACCTTAAAGCATATTCGGGCCAATTCCGTCCCCTTGGTGATCAAGCTTATTGGCCGCGCCGTTTTCTATGATTGCGAACAAGAACCATATCCGTAAATTGGGAAAAAATAAGCTAACCCGTTATCACAATCAAATGGATGTTAGTGAAAAGACTTACTCTCGCAAGTGCTTGACATGTAAGCAATTTCGGCATGATAAGCGTTCATGTGGGCAAAACTCCCGTGGTGGCAAAGACATCCGGGAAGTAGAAGAGTGTCTCGAACTTGATTTTTTTTTTTTTTTTAAGTCTATTGTAATTTAATGATGTATTTCGTTGCTAATGTAATGAAATATTTTTCAATTATTATGAACCTCTCGTCTTGAACCAAAAAAGTACTTTCATAGCTTTGAGAGTAAAACAAAAGATATTAATCAAAACGCTATAAAATATGGCCCTTAAACCTAAATATAACAAGTTTTCAAACGTACTTCGGAGCACTTTAGAACTCCTAAAACGACGATCCAAATGTATATGTATACTTGATGTAACGAGCCGATATTATTGTACACTAAAAAAAAATATTAAGTTCTATATAAAATATTTATATTCCAGGGTTTTGAAACGTGACTAATCTTGGGTCAAAGTATGCAAAAAACCTTAATTTTGAGTTTGATTTCCACAGAATAAAGGTTGGGCTGGGGGGTTTAGGCACGGGTTTCAAAAGGGCGAAAATGCAAATGTACACTTTGGTCCTTTCACACACAGAATCTGTGCGTGAAGCCTAGTTTTTTTTTTTTTTTTTTTTTAATGGGTTAGTTTGGTTCCCATTTTTTTTTTTTTTTGTTTGGGTTGCAAAAGTGTCGTCCCCTAATGTCTATGTAAAATTGTGCATATTAAACGCTACGTTTTGACATTGTTTATTTACAACCCAGGCGTATCTTATCAATTGATTATAACCTGGAAAATCAAAGGAATTATAAGTAAGAACATGTCAGCAAAAAAATAAAAAAATAAAAAAAATAAAAAAAAGGCACATTTAAAAATAAATTCTATTAAATCTTGGCAGAGACGCAAATAGTAGTAGAAGAAGAAATAAAAATATGCATAGGATGTGTTATTTTACTTTACACAGCAATGGGCGTATATGTATCGAACATATATCGGAGTCCTAAATCAATGGAAAACAGTAAATACTTAGAAAGTAAATCTTAATCGGACAAGAAGACCAGTTCTAAATCAGCGAAAATTGTAATGTGTCAGTACCCCCTTCCAAACTCAAGGTGAAACCCAAATGTTCAAAACAAAGGTTTGATTTATTACACGTAAAAAAACATATGTTGTGTTTGACTAATCTCTTCTGAAAAAGTATTTTTGAGTGTCGAATTCCGAATAAAGGGCATGTAAAATGCATTTTAGAATTATATTATTTAAATGCATATATTGCCTGTAATATTTATTATAGGAGATTTTAGTTAAGGTTTCATATTTCTTTTAATCACAAGGTAAGAAAATGAAAAAAAAAAAAAATTGAGAGCGAAAGTTTATGAAATTTTACTCATAAATATGTTATCGACAATGCATGGTTTTAATTGTTGTTCATAACAATAACAACATATCCAAAATAGCTCAAGAGAAATAGCAAATCAGAGAGGTCAAAAAAGAAAAAACAAATCGAAGCAGGTCAAAAAAGAAAATAACGGAAGTGAAGATACCATGACAGGATACCATAGAAAGCAAGACAAAGCATTTTGGAAAAATGACAAGGAACATCAAATAGTAAAAAAAAAAATCGAAGGACAAGAACTACAAAAGAAATACTACGACTACTAGTATGGAAAGATAAGCGAGACAAAACCCTATTACCTACTAACCTTCTAAGCTAATCCATGTCCTCCCCAACCTTTTATCTAAGTTCATGTCCTCGGTAAGCTGCAACTATGCCATGTCATGTATAATCACCTCTCTTCAATACTTCTTCGGGCTACCTCTACCTCTACCTCTCCTGAAGCCAACCATAGCCAACCTCTCACATCTCTTCACTAGGGTATCCGCACATCTCCTCTTCACATGCCCAAATCATCTCAGAATCTTCCCATCTTGACATCCACCGCAATATTCTTATTTCCGCAACTTTCATCTTCTGAATGTGAGAGTTCTTATCGGAAAAGTTTGGTAAATATAAATAAATTTTTGATTAGGGTATCTTCTGCTTCCATGAAGAAAATCTAACTTTTCAGCTTCTTCTCTACAATTTAAAATATATTCTTATGCAAAAGTAATTATTTTGGCCAAATACCTTAATCTTTTAAATAAGTACTTTTTTTATGGTAAAAAAAGCATAACCTGCGGTTTCCAGACACATCTTAAACTGTTTTATAAAATACAAACTGATGAACTTTTGAAATACTCTTTCAAAATTATTTTGAAAAAAGCACTCAAATAAGCAGAATTAAGAAACATGATTAAAATGAAGCCTTAGTAGATTGATGGTAGTTGAATGAGGGGAAAATGACCTAATAATACCTATTTAAGACTCTATATTACAAAACATAAGGATATTTTTTCTTATTTACAAAATATACCAACAAAACCAAAAAGTATACCAGATTTAGGCTTAATGGGATACCACGATTTTAGGCTTTTTCTAAGGAAGAAAATTTGATTTTAAATGTGGACTTAATTCTAGGATAGTTACCATTCAACTTTTTCTTCTTCTTTTTAAAAATATTTCTCTCTCTCTCTCTCTCTCTCTCTCTCTCTCTCTCTCTCTCTCTCTCTCTCTCTCTTCCTCTATGATAGACACCATTTTCATACCTAAAGTCCATCTTCTCTCCTAGTATAAATTTTCAAACCAATATTACAACGTACTTTTGATTACTAACTTGTGTATTAATTGTATATAAAAATTGATTTGTATCGTTTTGAGATATATATGATCATTGTGTGTTTTGAAAATCTGTATAAATTATATAAACTGTACTTTTAAAAAATGTTGAAAACTAATATATATATGAAACGTGTATGGAGCCTGCTATATGTCATTTTTCAGATATATGAGGCACAATGTATATGAAATGTGAACAAATTTGATATCAATTAGTCTAAAAAATGTTGAAAACTGATATGTGTATGAAATGTGGATGGAAGTTGGTTTGTGTCAATCAGAAAACTTATTATACATATATACTTTCTCATAATCTATACATACTTTGATCAGATTTTATACAATTTATATGTATTTTATCATACTCACAATATACATACAACTTTTATACATATTTCATACGTAGAAATTATAACAAATTTATACATTTATACATATTGCATACAAAAATTAATATATATTTATTTTTTGGTGTATGAACTTTGTATGGAATTGGTTTGTATCAATTACAAGTTTATTATACATATTTTTCTCAAAATTTATACATACTTTGATTAGATTTTATACAATTTATATGTACTTTATAATAATCAAAATACTCATATAATTTTTAGACATATTTTATATATAAAAATTATAAGAATCTATACAGTTATACATATTGCATACAAAAATTATACATATATGTTTTTTGGTGTATGAGCTTTGTACATAAAAATTACCGATTATAATGGACTTTTTTGAGTAAAAGTTGAAAAAAATTAGGTAACAATATCTCTTAATTTTGAATGGGGAGAGAAAAGTGGATGAAATAAGAAAGCAAAAGTTGAAGAAAATTAGGGAACTATATCTCTAAATTTTGAATGGAGAGAGAAAAGTGGATGAAATAAGGAAGCAAAAGTTGGAGAAAATCAGGGAACTATATCTCTAAATTTTGAATGGAGAGAGAAAAGTGGATAAAATAAGTAAAACGATTTCTTTACCTTATTTAATGTGTTTTATTTGCTTCTTTTTAATTTACCTAATTCGTATAAATTTTATAACAAATCTATTGATATATTTTGTAAACTGAAATATATAGTCTATTCTATAAATATATCCCTTATCATGTATATATATGTGTTTTTTCCCTTGAACGAATGCTGACCATAGGCACCGGTGCATCTCGGCGTCGATAAGATTAAATAATACTTTCAGAGCCCAAATCACTGAATAATACTCCATCCGTTTCAATTTATGTGAACCCATTTGACTGGGCATGGAGTTTAAGAAAGAAGAGAAGACTTTTAAACTTGTGGTCCTAAATGAGTCACATTATTTTGTGTGGCTATAAATCATTGCATAAAGGTAAAATGTTTTCAAATATAGAAAAATGTCATTCTTTTTGACACAGGCTAATAAGGAAATAGGTTCATATTAATTGAAACAGAGGAATTAATTTATTAGTCATCTTTGACAAAATAATAAACCGCCATAGTTGACTAGACCGCGGAAACTTAGATCGAACGACAAAATTATATGACCATATGGGGAAGGGGCTGCAAACAATTTTCCAAGAACAAAAAAGAAAGAGCATGTGACATTGTTGAATATTCGCTTTAGAATTGTAAATCTTTTTACTGCAGTAATTTATTAAGTTTTACCTAGTCAACTAGTTAGACTTAGTATTTAGGAGTTGATTTCTATTTGAATTTTGAATAAATAGGATTTTCTTTGCTTATCTTTAGGTTTTTAAGTTAGTATTTTATACTATAAATTGTAGTCTTATACTGCAGTAAAAATATATCGAACTTTCAACTTCAGTTCATAAGCTCTCTTCTTTCTTGTACTCTATTGCATTCAACTCTAATTCTTATAGTTTTCTTCCGCTTTATTTTCCTGTATTTTCTTTGTTTCAAAACCAACAATTGGTATCTAGAGCCTTTTTTTTCTTAACGGACTTGTGAGTAAAGAAATGGATTACGAAAATAGTTTTTCACGAATGGCTCCTCCTGCTTTCGATGGCGAAAATTACCAACTATGGGCTATTAGAATGGAAACTTACTTGGAGGCCCTTGATCTTTGGGAAGCCGTGGAAGAGGATTATGAAATTAATCCGCAGCCAAACAATCCCACCATGGCCCAAATCAAGAGCAACTAGAGGAAAAAAAAACCAGGAAGTCCAAGGCGAAAGCAACTTTTTCTGTTGCTGTTTCAACAACTATTTTCACGAGAATTATGTCTCTCACATCACCAAAAGAAATTTGGGATTATTTGAAGAAAGAATATGTTGCAGATGAGAGAATACGAGGGATGCAAGTATTAAATTTGATAAGGGAGTTTGAGTTGCAGAGAATGAAAGAATCCGAGACTATCAAAGAGTACACAGACAGATTGCTTGGCATTGTTAACAAGGTAAGATTGCTAGGCATTAAATTTAAAGATTGAAGAATTGTTGAAAAAATTTTGGTAATAGTGCTTAAAAGATATGAAACATGTAAAACTACCTTGGAAAACACACAAGATCTGTCCAAGATTACCTTGGCAGAGTTTTTAAATTCTTAACAGGCACAGGAGCAAAGGAGGCTTATGAGGCAAGATGGTATGGTTGAAGGAGCCTTAGCAGCCAACCACAAAACTCAAAGCACGGGTAAAAATTTGAAAAATTACCTACCTTGCCAAAGACTTGTGGAAAAATGGGACATCCACCATTCAGATGTTGAAAGAGGCCAGACGCAAAGTGTAACAAGTGTAATGAACTTGGTCATGAAGCAGTGATTTGCAAAAACGAATCTCAGAAACATGAGGCAGATGCACGTGTAGCCGATGAAGAAGAAGACCACCATCTTTTTGTTGCAATGTGTATATCAAGTAAGGTTTCAATAAATTCTTGGTTGATTGATAGCGGTTGCACTAACCATATGACTTATGACAAGAGTTTATTCAAAGAGTTAAAACCCACTGAAATATCTAAAGTTAGGATCGGAAATGGTGACCAGATTCTTATTGAAGGAAAAGGAACCGTTGTCATTAAAACAAGTTCAGGTAATAAGACAATTTCAGATGTTCTTTATGTACCTAATATTGATCAGAACTTGTTGAGTATTTGTCAGTTGGTAGAAAAAAGATTCAAAGTATCCTTTGAGGATAAGCATTGTTTCATCAATGATGTTACTGGAAAAGAAATTTTAAAAATTAAGATGAGAGGTAAGAATTTCTCATTTGATCCAATGGAAGATGTTCCTGTAGAACAAGCAAAGGATCAAAGGCCTAAAAAATCAGAAGATGATACTCCAATTGAAAAAGCAGAAACAAAAAGTGAACCTAGGCTTAAAAAAGCTTGCAATGTTCCAAAAAGAATTAAAGCAATGGAGGAGCTGTCAATGTTTCAGGAAAATAAAATTGACAAGCTTAAAGTCAAGATGCAAACGGAGTAGGAAAACATGCCAGAAATTTTTAGCAGTCAAGCGTTGCAATCAAGTAGAGAAGTGAATTTAATTCACTACAAGTCCAAAGATGAATCTGCAGATTTATTTACAAGGTCACTTTCAGTTATCAAGTGTGAAGATTCCAAGATAGAAGACCAAAATTTTGTAGTTCCTAAAGCAAGGAGGAGTGTTGAATATTTGCTTTAGAACTGCAAATCTTTTTACTACAGTAATTTGTTAAGTTTTACCTAGTCAACTAGTTAGACCTAGTACTTAGGAGTTGATTTCTATTTGAATTTTGAATAAATAGTATTTCCTAGTCTTTAGGAATTTGTTATTTTCAGCATATTTTCTTTTCTTATCTTTAGGTTTTTAAGTTAGTATTTTATATTATAAATTGTAGTCTTATACTGCAGTAAAAATATATCGAACTTTCAACTTCAGTTCATAAGCTCTCTTCTTTCTTGTACTCTACCGCATTCAACTCTAATTCTTAAAGCTTTCTTCCTCTTTATTTTCCTGTATTTTTTTTTTGTTTCAAAAACCAAAAAACATTATTAGAAAAAAAAGGCTTTTCTCACCGATATTCTGCGAGAAATTTGTTGTTTATTCGGAAAACGATTCAGTTGAATTTGTGTTCTTGGTCAAGGACACGTGGATCAAAGTGACTAGTAAAGAAACACAATATGCAAGTATAATTGATATGAACGAAATGTAAGAAAAGTAAAGTTAAGAAATAGCCTGAGCCGCGTTAGAACCCGGTGTTAATTCCTCCGGTCAGGCTTGTGATCGGAGACATAATAAATCAAAGAAGAACTTAAAATAGAGCAATTGTATAATGTATGCTGTGTATTGCACTTGAATTTTGTGTGTTACAATGGGAATGATAATCCCAATTTATACTAAGGGCTAACGGTACATATTTCATGTATTGCGCCCCTACCAATAATGAGCATTAACTACGTAATAAAATTAAGAAATAAGGAGGACCAATAAGCCTAATAACACCACAGGATAACGTTAAGCCCAATTTGTAACGGCAGTCCGTTGAGCTCTCCTCCAGAGCTATTCAAACGGTCTAGCTGTATCTCCAGTACAATGAAGCCACCTCCGGTGAAGATGTGTGCCGACTAATTCTTGACTTATCCCTTTTGCCACATGTCGTAATGGCATTAGTCCAGCTATGTTATATGAATTTAGCCCAATACAGATAGTCCCTCCACTTTCCAGGATTCGAACAGTCATGACCGAGAAGTGGAAGAGATTTTGGGAAAGAGTGTTTGAGACTCTTCAGACGATTGATAAGACATATTACACAGTAGTCTGACTCCTCCAGAACACATGCCCTTCCTTGAATGGGTATTGATCCGTGTTCCTCTTCGTGGGGTCCCAAGGCTCATGATGACCTCTAGCTGTTCATGATGATCTCTGGCATTATCTTTGCTTATAAATATACTCGACCAAGAACCCAATTCCCCTTACTCTCTATTTTGAACGAAATTCTCCTCTTTGCAAAAGAAACCACTCTAAAAAACAAACTCATGTAGCCGGAAAAAAGAAAAAAAATTCCCAAGCCTTTAAAGGAACAATCACGACTACACCCAGCTCCCCTAGAAACACCGCTGCTTTTATCGGCACCACTGCTTCCTTTGCCGCTCCTTCGCCACCTCCTATCCCCGTGGAAGAACGTATCCAAGGTGGGGGAAGGAGGAATCCTTTGGCTAAGACCATCGTGCCCAAAAACTGGCACTGGGAGAATGATTTTACTGCCAAAACCGTCATTCTGGGCCAACCCGGAGTTCGTGACTCTCACGTCGGTGACTACCGTACCCGGATCACCTCTAATATAGTTTCCAAGGTCAAAGATAACTGCCGGTGGAGAGATACCAAATCCTCCTCCCTGGCCTGGAAGAAAAAGTGACTTCTTACGAACCAGGGTACTCGTTCGTCTATGCATATCCCTTCTCGATGAAAATCGAGAATGGCGTCGATGAGGTGATCCTGGAAATGTATTGGCGTTATAAGGTGTGTATAGCCCAAATAGGTTCCTTCGATTTGGAGAGCCGTGGTGAGCATCAGGTACTTTACGGACCAAGCCAAGGTAGGATTCACCCTAGCCCACTTGATCCGAGTTTATTCTTCGAGGATTTTTCGAGGAGGGGTGATAAAGCTCACGAAAAGAGGTGGCAAGTCGCTGCTCACCGACCTAGATGATGATAATGACAGGGGGTAGCTAAAACTCTTTGTGATCATTTCCACCGCTGACCTAATCCTGCCTGGAGGGAAAACCATACCAGAGAGGTGGAACCCTGCTCGTAAGTTTGCGGCTCCTTCTCTGAAGTATCCAATCTCATTTCTAAACTGCAACACCTTGAATATTTCTTTTTTTTAGCTACGGCCTGGGAGCCCTTGGAGATTGAGGACCGCGAAGATTGGACCCAGAGTATCTTGAATATTTCTAACCCCGAAACCCGCACATGAAAAATTCTGTCGGAAGATCGAAAATGGATTTCAAGTAATGATGGTAAGATTAACACTCTTCCTCATCCTTTTGCTTTTTCTCAAACTTAAAATTCTTACGGTTCCTTCACAATCTCAGATTTGCCAAAGTTAACTCCTAATGTTCTGCTTATTGAAGCCCTGGATGACGCTACGATAGCCCTCCAGATGGTTGACCAGATTTGGGAAGCAAGCATGCCCGGAAGAGCTCCTCTTCAAGCCTCCGATCCAGGGTTAAACGGACCAACAGAAGACAAAACAAAGGCCTAAAAGGAGCTACTCAAATCCTTCCACCATAATCCAAAGAACCCTCCGACAATGCCAGTGTTTCATTGATCATGGACCTTGACGGTCCAAAAGATGCTAAAGATGTACAACCTCTCTCTAGGAGCCTCTATGGGACAGGTCTTCCGAATTTCACCGTTAGGAGTGAGCCCGTGCTATGGGTGGAGATGGAGATTGCTGACCGCGGAGCTCCGGTGACTCAAGCCTCCTTTGCCCGGTAGGATCCGAGGCCGCCAACCTGCCCATGTCGGCTTGCACTTCTTTCGTCGTACCAACTCCTCACATCCCACTGGTACATGCTCTCGCTGTCGCTGATCCCCAAGAAGAAATACCTTCAGACAGAGAACGGCTCTTGTCCCAGCCTGTGGGCGTGGCTAATTATATGAAATACGTGGCTTCAGAGAGGGACTAGATGAAAACGCGAGAGGTCTCGGTAGAGTGTTTGATAAATGCTGGCAAACACGCGGCTGCCCGAGTAATATATTTTCCCTTCGAACCCCTTATAATCCCTTGCTCGATCAAAATCTAACTTTAGTTTTGTTAATCGGCACATGCCAACTCTTTCTGCAATGAAGGCTTATATAGAATGATCGGGGAAAAAGTTGCCCTCATCCAAGAGAGGGATTCAGCTACGGAGCGGATGCTGTCAGTCGAGGCGAAGGTGGCTCAGGTAACAAAGTTGGCTAGAAGCCAAACTTAGCCAATCTGAACCTTAAAAGGAGGCCTTCCGCCAACAAAACACCATCCTGTAGAACAATATGGATAACTAGAGGAAAAGGTAGGGTATGGCCAATGATACCGTAGCAGAGATGACGGCTCGGCTGTCTGGTCTCAAAGTGGATATGCGCTCTCTGGAGGAACTCACTCAGGCAAAGAACAATGAGCTCGCCACCATCCGGGCCAGAAAATGAGGATCTGAGGAGCCGGATGGCAGTGGCCACGGCACAGAATCTGAAGCATTGGGATGCCAACTTAGAGCTCTCGGGATCCATAACAGCACTTTGGAGTGAAAATGTAGGGCTGGTCTCGGTCGCTTAGATGGTTGAGGCCAAATATCAATCGACCATTGACAACCATAATCTTGCCTTGATCTGGAGCACCTATCAGATAAGGAGGCAGACCCTCGAAGCAATCAGAGATGAGAGCATCGGTGATATTGGAGTCGAAATTGAAAAAGCCCTTCTGCTGGAACAGAGGTCGGTGGATTCCTCGGAAGAGGGGCACCACGATGAGGGAGACATAGATGATGCCTCGGGTGATGAAGAGAACTTTGAAAAAGAAGCACCAGTCGTGGGCCAAGTTCTTCTCTCGGAGGTGAATCCCGACCATTCTGCTGCTACTCTGGACGCATATGGATCTCCTGAGCTCCCAACTTCAACCCCGTAGAATTACTTGTTACAATTTTTGTTTCTGTGGAGCTTGATCTGTAAAGCCTTGGCTGACCATAGGATCAGGCGTACCGATTTTTTTTTCCAGGATTGTAATTGTCTTTTTGACTCCAGGTCCTACAATCCCGGAGAGACTTTTATGCAATGCACTTATCTTCATGACTTGTTCTTTATTTAGCTCTTGCATTTGTTTGAATTCTCCGAATAAGACTTATTAGCCCCTATTTGGAAGGATAAAATGACCAAGCTTGTGATTTTAAGGTCTCGGAGTTTTGGTCCAAAGGGTTTTAACCTTGAAAATCGAAATTCTAGTAATTTGGGTTTTCTTTTATACTTCCAAACTGCATGTCCCCTGCGAGGTTTATGTTTCTGGTTATCATGCCAGAAAAGTTTTCGTTCGGCTGCTATTATATCTGAACTTAACCTTCTTTCCTTCTTTATTTATTGTTTTGGAAGAGGTTTTATCAACATAAGAGATGGCCCTTATTTTTCGGTGATTTAGAAAAAGATGTCTCCAATTTATTTTGGCACAGGTTTTCGGTATGCCATAAATTGCATCCGTGTAGCGTACTTGCTTTCCATGGCAAAGATTTTTCTTACGAAGGAAATTTCATTGATTCCATTGACTTTGACTTAAGTTGCAAAATAGAAGCACGACTGCTATCTAGTGTGGTTAGTCTGATTACATGTATTTATGAATTTGTCCGGGCAATCCCCGGTTCTGACTGTAGTCTCAGAAATTTTGACTATTTTCTTTTTGCTCATGGCCAAGTCTTATAGCTTCACACGAGTGTATATCTAGCCTCCCTAGTGTTTGGTAGTAAAGAATGAAGTTCCAAGCATTGTGGAATGCCCCCAGGGAAACATTCAAATAGCCGTACGGCGCTGCCTCATTAAAAACCTTGCCGAAAAAACCCGATTAGGACAAAAACCGGGCGAAGGGAAAAAGAGTGCAGCACCACCGGCCACTGTTTCCCTGGTCAGGTGTAATACGTTTTGAGGAAGCTAACGTTCCAATTTCTTGGGAACTTATTTCCGTCTCCATCTTCCAGTTGGCATAACCCTTTGCTGGCAATGCTGATTAATTTATTGGGGCCTTTCTAATTTGGCTCGAGCTTTCCAAAGACTGTCATCTCGAGTATTTTGCGTTACCTTCCAAAGTACCAAGTCCCAGATTTTAAAGTGTCGGAGATTAGCTCGACGGTTATAGTAATACTCCATCCGCTGCTTTGGGCGACCATCCGGACGTACGCAAGATATCTGTGTTCTTCTAGTCAGTCCAATTGCACCAGTATTGTCTCCATGTTGGGTTGCTCTTTTGCCCGATCGTACCTTAAACTTGGAGTACTGACTTCTACCAGGATCAATGCCTCCGCCCCATATTCTAGGAGAATGGAGTTTCTCCGGTTTTGACTTTGCCGTGGTTCTATAAGCCCACAACACCTCTAGTAATTTTGACGGCCAAGCTCCTTTAGCGTTCTCCAATTTCTTCTTCAAATTCTGAGTAATAGTTTTGTTCGTTAACTCTGCCTGACCATTACCGCTGGGGTGATACGGAGAAGAGGTTATGCGTTTGATGTTCAAATCCTCGAGGAACTTAGTGACCTTGGACCCAATGAGCTGTGGGCCATTATCACAAGTTATCTCCTTCAGGATGCTAAAGCGACAAATTATGTGTTGTCAAATAAAGTCAATCACCTCTTTCTCTCGAACCTTTCGGTATAAAGCTGCCTCGACCCACTTAGAGAAATAGTCGATCACCATTAGTACAAACCGTACTTGACCCAGTCCTACTAGCAATGGTCCGACTATGTCCATCCCCCGTTTCATGAATGACTAAGGGGAAATCACCGAATGCAGCTCCTCGCTCGGTTGCTGTAGCATTTGAGCATGCCGCTGACATTTGTTGCACTTGCGAACGAATGCATTCGCATCCTCCCCCATTCTAGGCCAGTAATATCCAGCCCTGAGCAATTTCTTAGTGAGTGACTTCGCACCTGAATGATTGCTGCAAATCCCCCCGTGGACTTCTCACATTACATACTTAGACTCTTCGGGACCTATACACCTTTCCATTGGACCGAAGAAACATCTCTGGTGAAGCAGGCCGTCCAGGATGCAGAACTGAACCGCTTTAGCTCATAAAGCCTATGATGCCTTTGAATCATCTGGTAACTTCTCGTGATTGAGGTAGTTTAGAAATTTATTCCGTCAGTCCCAAACCAAGCCTGTGGAATTGATCTCATCATAACCCGTTTGATCTAACGCCGAGTGTAATAACTGAACCACCGATACAAAATTCGAGCTTGATGACTCTGATGAAGAGCCCAGATTGGAAGCGCGTCCGCTTCTACATTCCCTTTTCTAGGAACATGCACCATAGTCCATTCTTAAAATCGGGCAAGTAATTTTAGCACATTACAAGGTACCGTAACATGCCTTCATTTTTGGCCTCGCATACTCTGTGTACTTGATTTACTACCAGTAAGGAATCATACTTAACCTCGATGACTTCTGCACATAGTCCCCGGGCTAGCTCGAGACTTGCAATGAAAGCTTTGTACTCTACTTCATTATTAGTTAGAGGCATTCTATTAATTGCCTGCCTTAGGATTTCTCCCATAGGGGTACGAAGGACTACGTCTGTCCTCATTCTTTTTACATTGGACAATCGATCGGTGTAAATCATCCACACCCCCGGTGCAGCCCCCGGCACCAAAGAGGCTTATTTTTGGCCTGAGGAGCTACATCCGGATTGAAATTAGCAACGCAGTTCACAAGGACTAGAGACTTGATCGCAGTACGGGGCTTGTACTTAATATCAAACTCATTCAACTCAACCGCCCACTTTTCCAATCGTCCCGGCAATTTGGGCTTGTAAAGCACATTCCTTAAAGGGAACGTAGTTACAACGACAATCGGGTGGAACTGGAAATAAGGCCAGAGCTTTCGTGTAGCCATTACTAGCTCGAAAGCCAGTCTTTCCAGGAGAGGGTATCATGTTTCGGCCCCAGACATAACTCTACTTACATAATAGATAGGAAACTACGTACTTTGTTCTTCTTGTATCAGGACAACACTTACCGCTACCTCTGAAACGGCCAGGTAAACTAACAAAAGCTCACCGTCTTTCGGCTTTGACATGAGTGGAGGACAAGACCGGTATGCTTTGAGTTCTCGAAGTGCCTGCTAGCATTCCAAAGTCCATTCAAAGTTGTTCTTCTGTTTGAACAAAGAGAAGAACTTATGGCACTTCGCTGAAAATTAGGATATAAACCTGTTGAGTGCGGCTATGCGGCCGGTTAACCGCTACTCCACCTTTACATCCTCCAGGGTATTTGAAATATCCTCGATATCTTTTATCTTCTCCGGGTTTATTTATCCTCCTTTGAGAGATAAGAAAACCAAGGAATTTTTCGGATCCTACCCTAAATGCACATTTCTCTGGAGCTTCATGTTGTATTGCCTCAGGAACTCAAATATTTCCTGCAAATAAATAAGATGGTCCCCAGTACAGCTACTCTTAGCTAACAAATCATCAATGTACACTTCTATTATTTTGCCTATTTGTTGCTCAAATATTTTGCTTACGAGCCTCTGGTAAGTGGCTCCGGCGTTCTTTAACCTGAAGGGCATGACATTATAGCAATAAGTCCTAAAATTGGAGATGAAAGATGTTTTCTCTTAGTCCTTCGGGTGTATCCTGATTTGGTTATACTTGGAGTAGGCATCAAGAAAACTCATTACTTCATGACCGGCCGTGATCGATGCTCGGAAGAGGAAATGAATCTTACCGACATGCTTTATTGAGATCTTTAAAATATATGCACATTCTAAATTTATTACCTTTTTTTGGAACTATGGCTACATTTGCCAACCAGTCCGGATATTTGAATTCCCGAATGGATCCTATATTTAACAACAAAGATACCTCATCTTTGACAAACCTGTTGCGGACTTCGGCAATGGGTCTCTTATTCTGATGCACTGACGAAAAATTGAGGTCCAACCCAAGCTTGTGGGTTGCCACGTCTGAGGGTATACCTGCCATATTCTTGTGGGACCAGGCAAAATAATCACTGCTATTTCTTAAATAATTAAGTATTATCTCCCTGAGCTCCGAGGTTAACCCCATGCCCAGGTATACCTTTCATTCTGGTAGATCCGGATGCATGGCGATCTGCTCTTGCTCCTCAGTCGTAGACTTGTTTGCGTCTGAATCATCATATGGCTGAAAATACCTCAAGACTCTGTATTCATCTTTAACCTCTTGTGGTCCCATATCGCTCTTGTTCTCTGATGGAATCTGGTGAACTACGTCTGATGTGGGCTCTGGGTTCTGTGATTACTATTGATCAGGCATGGCTAAACTTCCAATTACTTCGGTTCCTCGATCACAAACATCTCTTTTGACGCTAGCTGCTCCTCCTAGATCTACCTGATTCCCTCCGAAGCAGGAAACTTAAGCAGCAAATGGAGAGTTGAGGGGACAACTTTCATGTCATGGAGCCAAGGCCTCCCCAAAAATTGCATTGTATCCCATATCGCCGTCGATCATATAGAACTTTGTTATTTTGATGACCCCTCCCTTTCTAATGGTAAGTCGATCTCTCCCTTGCTAATTTCACTAGACATATTAAAGCCGACACGAGTCCTTGCTGCCAGTATGATTTTCTCCAGAAGTTCCATTTCCTTCATTACTTTCCAACGGAGAATGTTAGCCGAACTCCTCGGATCAATCAATACTCATTTTACCTTACAGCAGCCAATGAGCATGGTGATAACTAAGGCTTCATTGTGGGGTAAAGAAACACCTGCCGCATCCTCGTCGAAGAAGGTAATCAAATCCTCATATGAGAAGTCCCGAGTTCTTTTTTCCTATGTTACCGAGATCTTTATCTTTCTGGACATGGTGAAGCTAGTTCCGGCTATCATGGATCCGCCAAAAATCATATTGTTAACATGCGGAGCAATGTCGAGTGCCCTTTCTCTTCGGCTAATCTGTCTCTACCATAGTTTCTCTTTCACTCAGATACTCCTGAAGATGCCTCCTGGCGAGCATGTTAGCCACCTCCTCCCGGAGGAGCTTGCAGTCTATAGTTTTGTGCCCAGGGGTTCTATGGAAGTCATGCCAAGCTATCTGATCTCGAGTACTGGGATCTGACCGCAATGGTCTAGGAGGGCATGATGATGGATGGGTCTTCAGGACGGCTACCATTTGAGATTTGTCGATGGTGAAGTTGTAATCGTCAAGTTTAGGATGCTCTGTCCCCTTTGAAGAGGCCTTGGAAGGATTGTTCTTAGGATGTAACCAACAACCGTTCTTCCGGGGTTCTCCTTCTTGCTTGGATTCTGTTTTTCCAACGGTCGGTGGCCTGACCCACAACTGGTCATTTCTAAAGGTGGGTAAGGTTGGAAACGATTCTTCAACGAATTCCAGTCCAGCCTGAAACCTTTGTCCACCTTTGCTGTGGGATCTGCCGAGGGAGCCCCCAACGAGTTGTCCTCTACCCGGATCTTCGAATCATATATGTTATACACGTTTTCCTAAGTAGTAGCCTGTAACTCCAGGAGGTTCTCCTTGAGCTTTCAGGAAGAATATGAAATTAAGGGGTTCAATCCCTTGGTGAAAGCCTCGACTAACCACTCATCTGCTACGGTAGGCAATAGCATGCGTTCTTTCTAGAACTATGTGACAAAGTCTCAGAGGCCTTCTGATTGTCCTTGCGTGATGCTGAAAATATTATAGTTTTTACCTTTTTTGCACCTACGTGAGCATTAATGAATGTATAGACCAGCATGGAAAAGGAAGTGATTGAGTGCTTCGGCAGTTAGGAGTACCACGTCAAAGCCCCACGGGCGATAGTCTCGTCGAATTTTTTGATTAGGACCGGCTTGATCTCCTTCTCCTTTAAGTCGTTCCCTTTTACCACCATTGTGTAAGCCATAATGTGCTCATATAGATCTGTCGTCCCGTCATATTTGGGAATGTCTGGCACCTTGAACCTCTTCGGGATTAACTCTGGAGCAACTTCAAGTTTATACATCCGCTGAATATACTTCCTTGCATTGAGGCCTTCTATAACCGGGGGAGCCCAAGGAATTTGATTTAAGCATCTTTGGAATTCCTTCGCATTCTTCTCAGCTTCCTTGGCGATTTCATCTATTTTCCCATTGATTTCCCTTATAAACTGCTTGTCTTCGGTTTGGAAAGGATCGTCGGGGGCAGTAGACTCGCTGCTAGAGGCATCTCCGTTCCTCCCTACAATTTGTCCGCTACCGATGACAGCATTTCCATTTGTAGGAGTCATGGGGGTTACGTCGGGAGGCGCAACTCCGACCTGAGGCACGGACGTGATGGATGCGATGACTTGCCTCACCTGTTCCATTTCTGCCTTCATCGCATGACTTTGCGCCCTCAGAATATGCATTGACTCCTCAGGAGTTTCATCGGTAGGAACTTCATCTTTGGTAGTGCGGTGATTCAGTTCTTCTGTTTTTGCATCCCCACCCGTATTTCTTGACCTAATCGAGTGTTGCGTGACTGGCTTCCAGTATTTGCGTTGTCGTTTGTTAAGATAAACAATGTTCACAGTGACAACCACAACTGTCCTGGCCTCACGGTGGGGGCCAAACTATTTACCCGAAAAATGGTTCAATTGAATTTGTGCTCGTGGTCAAGGACACGTGAATCAAAGTGAATAGTAAAGCAACGTAATATGCAAGTATAATTGGTATGAATGAAATGTAAGCAAAGTAAAGTTAAGAAATAGCCTGAGCCGCTTTAGAACCCGATGTTAATTCCTCCGGTCAGGCTTGTGATCGAAGACGTAATAAATCAAAGAAGAACTTAAAATGGAGGAATTGTATGATGTATGCTGTGAATTGCACTTGAATTTTGTGTGTTACAATGGGAATGATAATCCCTATTTATACTAAGCGCTAGGGGTACATATTCCATGTATTGCGCCCCTGCCAATAATGAGCTTTAACTACGTAATAAAATCAAGCAATAAAGAGAAGCATTAAGCCTAATAACACCACATGAATAACGTTAAGCCCAATTTGTAATGGCAGTCCGTTGAGCTCTCCTCCGGAGTTATTCCAATAGTCTAGCGGTATCTCCGGTATAATGAAGCCACCTCCGATGAAGATATGTACTGATTCATTCTTTTCTTATCCCTTTTGCCATGTGTCATAATGACATTGGTCCAGATGTGTTATACAAATTTAGCCTAATTGTCACGACCCAAAATCGCTTAGTCGTGCAAGCACCTACCATTTTCCATCTTAGTAGGCGAACCCTTTTTCCAACTCATTATTTCACAACAATGAAGCAAATAGGACAATAGAAATATAAGTCTCAACGTAAATATAAATAAGTGCGGAATATGATACTAATACAATCCCAAGGAAGCTGGTCTAAAGGCAGTACAAGAGCCACTACTACATAACTATAAGTCTGGAATAAATACAAGTCCCAAAATATGAAATACTGTCTCAGACTAACAAGATAAGACAAGTAATAATGAAGAGTCTCCGGGCTGCATATCAATCAATGTGCTCACCCTAGACGATCGACAACAAAGGCCTCGGGAATCAGTCGCGAATGTGAACTACGTACTCTGTACTCATAAAAAATGCAGTAAGGTAGTATCAGTGCAAACACTATGGACTGGTAGGTTTCATAGGCCGACATATATAAAGTAAGAGACTAAAGAATAGACATGCTCACATTCAAGTATAAACACAACACATGAATAACTTAAGTACGTAACAAATAGATAAGACAGAACCTAAACACAAGTGTGCCAAGTTTCCCACAATTCCTTAGAATAACCACAAGCACAAGTATAACCAACAAATCCGATCAATAGATGTAAAATGAGATGATGAAAATGAATGCATATGCAATGCAATGGCCAATGTAATCTCCGTACACACATACTTCGGACGGAAAACCTCTACGCCTCGGCAGCCATGATCCATGGGGGACCTGTGAAGTCTATGTACCACTCTCGCGATCCCCACAAAGACCTTAGGCATCGTACACTCTTTCGATGCCGGTACAGACCTCGGGCATCAGCCTCTCATCTCTCTCATCATTATTAATAAAAAAACCCATCGACGAACATAGAATTCTTCTCTGATTTCGACACCTAAAGGCCCTTGTTCCATTTAAATACTAAGTGCAGGTCATTCCTATTCCATTAGACACTTTTTGCACCGTTATCGGAGCAAAACCAACACTAGTATAAATTAAATTGAGACTTTAAATTGAACTCAATTAATGCTCACATTTTAATTGTAAATTCACTAATTTGTAAATTCGTGAAGTTTTGACCATTAAAAATTGGGGCTTTTGGGCTGGTTGGATGTGCGACGGCGCCCCCTTTGGTGTTGGTTTTGCTCCGATAACGATGCAAAAAGTGTCTAAATGGAATAGGAATAACCTGTCTAAATGGAACAAGGGTCACTTTAGTGTGCTCAAGTGAAAGAAGTGGACGACCTATGTGTCCATGATGGGGTTTGGCCTTATTAATACCAAGTCTCGTGTCAAATCAGTGTATTATGAATGATGAGAATAAGTGTTATGCATAATAGCAATGATCAATGATAACATATCAAAATCAATCATGCCACACTACACACATATCTCAATATCAATAATAAATCAAGTTTTTCCTCTATCCAAGATAACACTGAGATGAATGATAGCAATTTCACAATCACGAAGGTAACTAAGTATCAAGTCTAGTATCAAACACATAGCAACAAGCCAATAGATCACAACAGAAAATGCCAATCAAACAACAATTGTAACCTAGGTAATCCATCCCAACTTCATACCCGAAGGCGTAACATGCTTTCTCCGACAATCACTAACTCTACGTATGCTTCGCTAACCGAAGTCTAACTATAAGGTAAGCCGTAACCTACCTGGCAGCTGAGCGGGAGCCACGATTAATAAAACTTCACCTTGTCTTTCCGGAGAGCCTTCAAGTACTCAAAGTCTATTCATTATCGAATTCTAAGTTAGAAATAAGAAACCTCGATACCCATATTGCTATACTATTTTTCGACTCAAAACCAACTATGGGAAAGGGGAAAATGGGTCCACAGGGGTAAAATGGGTATTTCAAAGGTGAAATCAGTAACCCAATGTTCTAGAAGTTCAATCCTACTATTCAATTGCTAGATTAACTCAATAATAGGCCAATTTCATCATTCAAGTCAAAACCCTCAATTTGGGTATAAACCCTAACTTTCAAACTTTCAATTCATTAACATAAATGGAATATTCAAACCTTTATTCACTAATTCATCAAATTCCATGCTTAGATTAGTCAAATCGCCAACAAATCTCATTTAGAAAGACTAAAGCTCAAATAATGAAGTAAACGTCAAAACCGATCTGCCTTGTTAAGTTCTATAGATTTTCTATCATGGATTCAAGCTTAAGGAAGGTAAAGGAATGGAATCTCAAGAAATCGTAAATATCAAAGAATAATAAATGTGGATAGAATGAAGGGTTTTAACTAGGCATTAAAATCACAGGCTAAGAGTCCGCCACACGTGGCGACTCACCACGATCCTCACATACTCGACATAGTGGTCAGCTCTCACTAGAGCGGGATTGTTACATCGAAAATGGTACCGCTATGGGGGACACCGGACGCCAAAATAATCCTGGTTTTTTCACTAACTCAATCCCAAAATTCGACAATCACCCGAGACCTCCCAGATACAAACCAGACGTGCAACCATAAATAAAAGTACGTTACGGACTCATTCATGGTGAGTTCTCAACAGAGGTCTATTTGATCAGGTCAACACCTTATGGCCAAAGATCAATTTTCCAACCAATAACCCAAAATGCTCCGGAGTGCCTCAGGAACCGAACTGAACATCTGGACCTCTCGAAATCGACCATCCGGACCTCTCGAAATCGACGAATCGAGAATCCGGATATAGCGCCCGAATAAGCCACGTGGCATTCCCGACTCGAAATCCATAAAGATTTTCGAAAAAAGTCCGTTTACCCCAAAGTCAACTATTGGTCAAATGTTTGTCACTGGGTTTTGGCAATTGGGAATACACCCAGAAGATAGACCAAAAACAGGGTTTTGTATACCCGATCACAACTTTCAATGGAAGGTCAACATATTCTTTAGCTTCTTTGGGCTTTGGTTGGACCAGGGAACGTATTTGTGACCACGGGGAACATGTCTTTTTAGCAAAAAGGCATATGGGTTTATGTAGGGTAGGAAATATAAAGTAAGCTTCTTGCAAAGTACACAGTTTTCTTACATTTTACGGCTTTATTTCAAAAATGTCATCATAAATGTCGTCCGACCACCTCAGGAACCATGCCACCCATCCCCGCGGGTCAAAATCATACTAGTAGGGCTCGGGTAAGGGTCAACAGGGGTAAATGGGTCAAAAGCGCTATAATGACCGAATGGGTCATTACTCTAATACATTTGTGCTATAAAATATGATTTTTTTCACCCCATTTCTAGCGAACCAGCTCACTGGGGAAACGCATGATGGGAAACAGATTCCCACTGAAATGATAGGGAACTTCTTAATTCTCCATGTGAAAATAATAGTATTTAGGTTTTTCCCATTGATATTTAATGGGGAATAGCCATTGGACATTTTTCAGTGGAAAATCAGTGAAAAAATAGAGATTTTTTAGCAGTGTGCTACTGTCTTGATAAAATTATTCAACCATGATGTAATTTTTTCCACTTGTGGGACCACACTGGGTATGTTGTTGATGCAATTTTATGGGTTAAATAATTAATGTGTTCCCTTTTTGTTTCTAAGATTTAGATAAGATTATTAAGCCCACGAAAGAGTTACATGCTACGCCTAGAATACAAGCACGGAGAACTAATTTTTCAACAGATTTTTCAAATTATAGAGATTCTAAATATACTAGACAATACATTTTGAAAATAAACTTCCTACTAAAGAAAGGAAATAAACCACACATCGTAGACACTAATTTGTGCAAAAATAAGTCAATCTTCCCACGACAGATATGCCCCTTTTAAGGAATTCACGTCAATGTCTAATATTTGTAAACTGTTGTAAAATATGTTTGTCCATTAATTTACATGGACATTAAGTATACGTAGCCCAGAGGCGGCTCAAGCCTTAGGCAACTAAGGCCTTCGCCTTAGGCCCACAATTATGAAGGCCAAATTTTTTCCTAGCAATGAGCTTTTTTGAGAAATAATTGAGCATTTTGTATGGAAAAGTGTAATACTTTTATAAAATAGAAAAAGAACGGTTCATTTGATGATGATTCTAATAGTTGCGTATTATTTTAGGGCACATGAAAAGTCTTTCGGGTACAAGAGACAATTTATGGAGGCCTTGTTGTGTGAAAGTGAATTTTTATTTGTGGTACCTCCGTCCAATTTATGTGTGATGTTGAAATTTTAAGCAATGATTTTTAACAATTGGAATTTCTTTATATGCCTTTTAAATATTTTAAGTTGTTGATTATTGTGATTTATCGTTCTTTTACATAGTTTTTAAATATATAAATTTTATTTCAAAAAACTTAAAGCTTCTATGTCATAAATTAAGTTTAAATCTCGAAATTCAAACCACATATATTTGAGAAGAGGGAATATCACACATTTTTACTCATTTCTTGTCGAAAACCATAATCGACAAGAGCCTGCTTAATTTTTTCACTCTTGAACCGATTAAAAAAATATAATGCAATTTTTTTATTAGTTTTAAATATTGCAGCAAGCATTTGAAGCAAGAAATGTCGTTTTGCCGGCAAATTATCAACATTTTAATATGAAAAAGCTAACAAATAGAATTCAAACAAAAATATATACAATTTTTTAAAAAAGAATTTTTTTATAAAAGCGTAAAAAAAAAGAATACAAAAAGTTAGACCTCTTATATGAGTTTGGCTTTAGGCCACTCATATTGTTGAGCCGCCCCTGACGTAGCCACTAAGATTATTTGGCCCCCAAGCTCTTATCTTTGTTACTTGGCCACAAAGCTTTTGATTTTCCCTCCTATAAATAGGAGTTCATTTGTAGAATATGATATATACATATTGGACTTAATTTCACTTTATAGCTTTTCTAACGTAAGGTAAAAGCCTCGAAGGTATGGACTCCTAATTAATGGAAAATCTTTATAAGAATTTGTTGTCTTGGATATATCCAAAAGCTACTGGGGTTCTTGATGCAAAAATTCATCTTGATGGGATGGGTCTAATTACCATCAAAGATAAAAATCGGGCATCACCTTGTAATTTCTCCGCCATCGTCTTGATGAGAGAGCTTACATGGAATATCTCCTTTATTAAAAGATCTATTATTTTGTGTGTAATAATTTGAAAGATAGATAAGGACCACCTAAAGATGGTTGTGCTTCCTGGCAATTGATCCATTTCGGGCTGATTTTAAATCTATCCGTGCGTATAATTGTGCCATGTTTAAAATTATTTCTCGGAAATTATGTGGTGAAAATATCCCGATCATGATATCTTTGGAGAAAACATTCTCCACTTTTCTCCTAGTATAACCACAAGGAAAGGGAAAGATGAGGTTGGCCAAATAATCGAACTAATTTCACATCTTCTAGTGGTTGAACAACATAATGAACTATTAATGAAAAATCATGAAAGCCAACCTACTGGTACTATCGCATTCCCTGAAGTGAATGAGGTAAATTTTCACTAATCTAGCCGTGGAAGAGGTCGTGCCCAGATCATTAACTCATGGCCATGGTTGAAAAGAAATTTTAATCATGATTCTCGTCTTGTACAAAATACCCTTCACTACCAAGTCAAAAGAAGGATGAAAAGCATGACGCTATGCAAAAGAAAGATTGGCTAACTCGCTGTTGTATGCAAATCTAGTTGAGCTTTATCAAGCCTCCCTCAAAAAGGCAGAAAAGAATGCTTAAGAAAATTTTATTTCTAAAGATAATGTTGAGCCCATGCATCTAGATGTGACATATTTCTTTGAATTTCCTTAACAAAAAATAGATCATCTCATATTTTCATCCAAGACTATTAGCTAATATTGTTATGTAAATAAAGTTTTTGTAATGCTTTGTTTAATAATAATATGTACTTCAATGATTACTTTGTCTATTCTTTCATTTTGAAGAATTTATAGAAATTCCTCAAATATTATTTGGATCAATGACCAATCATGAAGATATTTGTGTGATTGATAGTGAAACAACGCATGCCATATTCAAAGATGAGAAATATTTTTCTCATTTGCTGAAGAAAAAGGAAAATGCTAGTACAATTTCTGGCAATTCGCAATTGATTGAGGGCTCCAGAAGAGCTACTATATTTTACGCTCGAAACATGTTATAGAAGATGCATTATTCTCTTCTAAATCCCCTCAAACTTGTTAAGTTTCAAAGATTTCATACCTTAACGGGTATCACGTTGAGACATTAAACGCGAAATAGATGATGAATATCTTGTCATTACAAAGAATGTCTTCGGCCAGAAATATGTTTTGGAGAAATTATCGACTTTTTCTTCTAACTAGTATTGTGCATAAATTAGTACAATTGAAGCACGCTCGGGTCCAAGTTTAATGATTAGTACTTTTGTGCTATGGCATGACCGAATAGGTCACTCTCGATCAATAACTATGAGACGAATTATTGAAAATTCAAATGGGCATCCACTTAAGAACCGAAGATTATTGAAAGTTGTGAATTTTCATGTCTTGCTTGTTATCGAGGAGCGATAGCTAATCACCAATGAAAGTTGACGTTGAATCCCTTGCCTTTCTAGAGCGTATACATGGGGATATATGTGGACACATTCATCCAACTTGTAGGTCATTCAGCTATTTTATGGCCTAATAGACGCATTTTCAAGATGGTCTCATGTGTGACTCCTATATAAATGCGCTAACCTCCGTTTGTGAAATTATTGGTGCAAATAATACGCTTAAGGACACAGTTTTCGGATTATCCCATTAAGGCTATACGCCTCGATATTGCCCGAGAATTTACGTCTCAATCTTTTGATGATTAGTGTTTGTCAATTGGGATAAAAGTTGAACATCTTGTAGCTGATGTTCATTCCCAAAATGGTCTTGTTGAGTCATTTATTAAACGATTACAATTGATAGCAAGACCACTACTTATGAAAGTACGATTACCCACTACCGTCTGGGATCATGCTATTTTACACGCAACATCTCTTATTCGTCTCAGACTGACTCATTATAATAAATACTCCCCGTCATAATTAGTATTTGGTCATGAATCAAATATTGCTTATATCAATCTATGGTCGTATTGTATATGTGCAACCATAACGCATTAAGATGGGCCCCCAAAGAAGGTTACGAATATTTGTTGGGTTTGAATCACCCTCTATTGTTCGCTACCTTGAGCCATTAATAGGAGATTTATTCACTGCTCGATTTGCAGATTGTCAATTTGATGAAATAAACTTCTCACAATTAAGAAAGCAAAAGAGAAATTGCATGGAAAGTTTCATCACTATCTCACTGTGATCCACGTGCCCCTATATGTGATCAATCATTCACTTGCGAGAAAATATCAAATCCAATCATTACGCATTTCTTGATTTGAATAACTAAGTCACATATCCATGCCAGAGAATGTACCTATGATGTCCCAAAGGGACAATCTATAGTGTCATAATATGATCTTTTCAAGGGCTAGGTCATTGCGTTCCCGAGGATAAAAATCCTAGAAAAAAAAACACGAAAAATGATCAAAATAACACTATAAAAGAATATCATAAAGTCATTCAAGATCGATTAATCACGATACTCTGATGGGAACCGAACACAAGTGAGTAAAGAACTATCGTTAAGTTCTTCGGTGACGGGATAGATTTGATTCGGTCGAAGATTATAGTGGATAATGTTTTTGCACATAATATTCTACTGAATATTATGAATGACATTGAGGATCATGAATGTCGATTTGTCAAATAATGTCGGCGAAGATATGATTGGCCAAAATGTCAAGAGGCAGTTCAATCAGAATTGAATTCACTTGCCAAAAGTGAGTTTTTTGGATCGGCAATCCAAACGCCTAAAGGTGTAAAACCAGTTGTCCATAAATGGGTCTTTGTGTGGAAAAGGAATGAGAAAAATGAAATTGTGAGATACAAGGCATGAGGATGCTCTCAAAGACCCGATATCGACTATGAAGAAACATGTTCACCCGTTATGGATGGCATAACATTTCGATATCTTATCAGTTTAGCAGTACATGAAAATCTTGAAATACATCTGATGGATGTGGTTACAGCGTACCTTTATGGCTCACTTGATAATAAAATCTATATGAAAAATCCTAAAGTATTTAAAATGCCTAAAACAATTAGTTCAAAATTTCGGGAGATATATTCAATTAGATTACAAAGATCATTATATGGTTTAAAACAATCAAGGCGCATGTGGTATAATCGCCTCAGTGAGTACTTGATAAATGAAGGTTATATAAATGATGCCATTTGTCCATGTATTTTTATTAAGAAAAAAAATCAGAGTTTGTTATACTTGCTGTTTATTTGATGACATAAACCTAATTGGAACTTTAGAAGAGCTCCAAAAGGAGATTGAATATTTAAAGAAATAATTTGAGATGAAAGATCTCGGAAAAATAAAACTTTGTCTTAGTTTGCAGGTTGAACATTTAGTAGACGGGATCTTTATCCATCAATTTGCTAAAACCAAAAATTTTTTAAAACGATTTTACATTGACAATGTACATCCGTTAAGTACTCCAATGGTTGTTTGCTCACTTGAAATAAGTAAAGATCCGTTTCGACCTCAGGAAGAAAATGAAAATGCGCTTGGTCTAGACCATATCTTAGTGCAATTAGTGCACTAATGTATCATGCTAACGCTATGAGACTGACATATTCTTTCTAACAAGATATAGCTCTTCTCCCACACGAAGACATTGGAACGGAATCAAGCATATCCTGCGATATCTGAACGGAACTATTGACATGGGTCTGTTTTATGCTAACAATGGTAGTGCAGATCTTGTTGGTTATGCAGATGCAGGTTATTTATCTGATCCAATAAACTCGATCTCAAATGGGCTAAAGCGGAGGTATTGCTATATCATGGAGATCTACAAAGCAGTCCATTGTTGCTATTTCTTCGAATCATGCTGAGATAATAGCTATTCATGAAGCAAATAGAGAATGTGTTGGTTGAGATCAGTGATACATTTCATCAGAGAAAGATGTGGCTTAAAGTGTGACACAAAAATACCCACAGTATTATGTGAAGAAAATGCTACATGCATAGCTCAATTAAAAGGAGGCTTCATAAAAGGAGATAGAACAAATCACATTTCACCAAAGTTATTCTTCACACATGATCTCCAGAAGAATGGTGATATTGATGTCCAACAAATCCGTTCAAGTGACAATCTTGCAGATTTTTTCACCAAATCTTTGCCAAATTCAACTCTTGAGAAGATGATATTCAAGATTGGAATGTGAAGACTCCGCCATCTGAATTTTGGTCTTCATCAGGGTGAGTGAAATACATGTTGGGATCTTTTTCCCTTAACCAAGGTTTTGTCTCATTGGGTTTTCTTGGTAAGGTTTTTAATGAGGCACCTCTCAAAGTGTATTACTAGATATGTGTACTTTTTTTACTTCATTAGGGATTTTCCCCACAGGGTCTTTCCTAATAAGGTTTTAACGAGACACATCATCTAATTAATGGACATCCAAGGGGGAGTGTTGTAAAATATGTTTGTCCATTAATTTACTTGGACATCAAGTATACGTAGCCACCAAGACTACTTGGCCCCCAAACTCTTATCTTTGTTACTTGGCCACAAAGCTTTTGCTTTTCCCTTCCAGTTGCACTAATGCTATTTCAGAAGAGAATGGTGACTAAATTAGGTTTGAAAGGAGAACATCCAAAGTCTTGCAACATTAAGTGGCTACAAGATGGTGGAGGCATGAAGGTCACAAAAGATTTTGATCTCTAGCGGTAAAATCTATAAGGACCAGATTTGGTGTGATGTAATGAATATGGATGCTTGCCATTTTACTTGGTAGAACCTGGAAATATGATAGTGCTCATCATGATGGATACCTTAACGCCTATTCATTTATAGTTGATGGACGTAAGATAACTGCTGAAGATTGCACCCAGGTAAGAAGACCAAACCTATTGATGCCCTATGACCAAATCACAAGTCTTAATAAAGGAGAGCCATTGTACATTGCGTAGATATAGAAGACTCGCAAGAGGAGGAGAAAGAGTTAGATGCACGAGCCAAAAAGCTACTTACTAAGTTTGATGATGTGATCTCCCAGGAGGCCTGTCTCATTGAAAACTTCCACCTTTATTGACACCTAATTTTTGACTTGTGTGTTCATTTTAATTTTTATTGGATATCAAACGGAGTAAAATGTGTATTTTCTACAAGTCAAAATGATTTTATACAATTATTTAGATAATATTTTGCCATTTCATTGATTGGTAAATCATTTAGAAATTAATTTACATTTTTATAATTAATAAGGAGCATTTTTCAAATATTAATCAAAAAGATAATTAAAAACAATTATTAAAATTATTGGTGGTTTAGTTAACAAGCATTTGACTCCGTTTGATTCAAGAAATTTGATTAATTAAATTGTCACGACCCTAATTAATCATATATCTTCCACTTTTAGTTTGAATTAAATATATAAATTTGGGGGGTTTGCTTGAAATCGAAATTAGGATAATCTTTGAGTTAAATCGGCAATTAGTGATTGGGTTATGATCACCTAGTACTTAATTTAGCGTTATGCTTCCAAATTTTTCATTTTGCCATATGGGCACATTTTCCCAAATTCTTGAGCTAAGACCTAATTTGAATAGTAGCAATATTAGTATCATTATTCATTTTCTAATCTAGAAATCGATTATGCTTGTCGAAAACAAGGCATGAGTGAGTTGTTGGTCTTTGACCGTCGAGCCTGCATATTTAGATTATATTGTCGGGGACTCTTGAACCGATTTGAAAATAAATATATTTGATTGTTCTATTGTGCCGACATGATGCCATGAGTCGTTGGTAGATATTGGTTTCTGTATTATCATCTTGATGATTATATTATTGGCATACCCATTGTTGGTATTTGTACTTGGATATGTTGGCGTACCCACTGTTGGTACTTGTAGTTCGGCTATATTATTGGCATACCCATTGTTGGTACTTGTGATTCGACTATACTATTGGCATACCCACTGTCGGTAATTGTGATTTGGATATATTGTTGGCATACCCATTGTTGGTACTTGTAATATTGAGCATGATTATTGATGTGATTCAAATAGAATTTTCATGATACAAATATTGATGATATTTGATGAAACACTTGATGAGGGCTCGGTTTTAAAAAAGAATGGCCGATGTTTTCATCCGGAATCGTTGATTGAGTGAAATTGATACTTGATAAAACTCTTTTACTTGAGTGACGTGAGATGGCCGATGTCCGATGATCAATTCCGGAATCGTTGTTGCATGGATGATATTCAATGTTAGTTTCGAAATCGTTGTTAGTGCATGGACTCCGCGGGTCCCTCAGGGTGGTGCCGGTGCGAACCCTCAGTGGGCAAAGATCCGGGGTCCCGTCTGTCTGTTGGGCAAAAATTCGGGACGGGTGACACTTACTTCAAGATTATTTTGGGTTGTGCTACGAGACATCGATATTTCCGTCGGAGTACTCTTATCTTGCATTGCATTCATATTATCATTGCATTGCATTGCATTATCACTTGATTGAGATGTTAGGTGTTGTATTATGATGTTGTATTGGATCGGATGTACACAGATTTGTCACATTTTGGGATTAGATGCTTTACATAGGTGATGACGAATATTTGGAATTAATTGTATTGTCTTATACTTGTTTGTTTATTTGCTTATCTGTTTTATTATTTGAATTGTGTTAACTATTCTTAGTCTCTGATGCCCTATTCATTTTTGTTGTTTGTGCTTTATTCTTTTGTGAATCTGAGTATCGGAGTCGGATCCATTCCGTTGGTTGATCGTCACTTGACTTTCTCTTGAGTTTCCGGGGTGACCATGGCCGTCCGAAGACAATCTTTGTCCTATTCTATTCGAACATTGACACTTTATGTATTAGTATTCGGTTGTATTATTTCCCTTTAGATACTCTTATGTTATTCCGACTAGACGCAGGGATGTTTATCGTCATTCCGCACTATTCTACTACGTGTATATATATATATATATATATATATATATATATATATATCGTTGTCTTACGTATTTATTCCATTCCGTTTCTTAATTTCATTCTTTTATGTATTTATTCAATGGTAGATTGAGGGTTCTTGATTAAAAAGGTGGGAAGTTAAGTACCCGCACAACCTAGGAAAAATAGGTCGTGACATATAACGACTAAACGGGTCGTTACATATCATCAATAAAAATCATACATCAAATCTACGTACCATCATCAATATATAAATCAACATTTCAGGTCTAAACTCAGTATCCTTCCTTTTTCCAATGATATGTGTCACAATAAGAGAGAATTGAGTACGACACGATAATTTAGGTAATAAGTCTAATCACAATAACAGGAAAACGAGCCACCGTCAACAACAATCAACCTAATAGAAATCCATCCCGAATCGCCACAGTCTAAATGCAACTACACCTCATATTTCAGTACATAAAGTAATGGCAATGAGCCCACAAAATCAGAAGTCATACCAAACTAGCTAATATCCAATTTAAACACCATGTCCAAAGACCTAATCATGCTTTTGATTCTACACAATACATACGTTTAGCTAATCAAAGTCTAACAAAGTAAGCCGTAACCTGCATCTATCTCGAATCGTCAAACCTTAGCCTTGCCTTCCTCTTTGGCGAACCACAAAACAATTAACGTCTATCAAATATGAATTCTACGTCAGAATATGAATCTAAGGATACCCATATTACCATAGTTTTACCCAAAACCCAAAAATGGACCTGAAATAGCCAAACCCGAGCCACGAGGGCAAAACTATAGTTTTATTGAAAATTTAGATACAATATAGTCAAAATAGTACTCTAAGAGTCTAACGATACCCATATTGCTATACTTTTAGAAAATACCCAAAATACCCCTACAATATGACTCCGGGTTCATGAGGGTAAAACGGGAAACTTAGTGCACAATTATGTTACCCATCATCTAGTTAGCTGTCACGACCCATTTTAGATGACCTTTCCCTTTCCTCGGTAGGCGAACCCTCTCAGCATTCACGATAATGTAAAATAACGAAAGAAAGTAAAATAACGTAAGTCTCGCATATAATATAATGATAACAAGTGCGGAAGTAAATGAAATCACCCCCGATGTACGGCAGTCATACAAACAATAAATGCGAATACGAAATGTAGGCATAATAATACATTAATAGTCTCAAATCATGTCTCTAAATGGAAAGCAAGACATAAGTAATAGAAAGTCACGAGGTCGTATTCGGACGCGATGCTCGCCCTGCAAAATAAGTAGATAGCAAGGTAATCCAACAAGTATAAAGAATGCGACAAGTGCGGTCGGTACAAACAATAGTGTAGGCATCGTCGACCGATCATGGATAACACAATTCGGAAAATAAGTAGATAGCAAGGAATCCGACAAGTATAAGATAATAAGATCACAATCAAGTATTCGTCATCGCTGCTACGTAAAGTCCGTGCGAAATATATATATCCAATCCAATCATCACAATCAATCACCACGAATCGAAATCAAGCCAATGCAATGCAATAATGGAATGGATGAGATGTAATGCCATGCAAATGAGGTGTACACATGTACTTCGGACGGAAATATCGACGTCTCGGTAGCACAACCCAGTGTGACTCGCGAAGTCTAACTGCCACCCGTCCCAGATCTTTGCCCAATAGAGAGATGGGACCTTGGCTAATTTCTCACAGGGGGAGTCTCATCGGCAACACTCTGGGAGACCCGCGGAGCCCATGCACTAACAATGATTCAGGAATAACATCGGAATCAGCACGCAACAACGATGCCGGAATAGATCATCGGTCATCGGCCTTCTCACAATCACTCAAGTAAAAGAGTCGCTCAATCAATGATACCGGATAATTACCGGCTATTGGCAATGCATCATGAATATGAGGGAATGTATGCAATGCACATATAAACGATTCCGGAATTGAACCTCGGACATTGGCCTTCTCACAATCACTCAAGTAAAAGAGTTTATCAGACATCAGTTTCATACAATCAACGATTCCGGAATGGATCTTCGGACATCGACTTTTTACAATCACTCAAATAAGAAGTTTATCAAATATCAGTTCGCTCCTCAATGATACCGGATCATCATCGGGTATCGGCCATGTATCATGAATGTGTGAGAATGTGTGCAATGCGTACATCAAGTATCAACAATCAAGTTCAATATCACAAGTACCACGAAAGGGTATGGCAAAGAATGTATCATATCACAATACCAACAATGGTATGCCAACATTATATCGATATCACTAGTACCAACAACAGGTACGTCAACAAGGTATCATATACAAGTACTAACAACGGTATACCAATCATATCTCAGTCATGACAGTAATGCAGATCCTGATATCTACCACTACTCGTGGGGAACAATAAACACATATAACGAGGTGGCTAGTCCCAACACACAGCAGGGCCCAACCTAAGGCAATATCCAACCCAACTTCATACCCGAATGTTCGCATGCTGTCTCCGACATTATATTCTAAATATGTGATTCGCTATGCATAGTCTCACTAGAGGTAAACCATAACCTACCTGGCCTGTCGAACCGCAACACCAACAAGTCACTCTATTGCCTTGCCTTTCCTCTGAAGCTCAAAACTAAAGTAGTCTAAGCATCATCAAATTCTAAATTAGAAATCATGGAGAATGATACTAATATCGCTATGATATCAATTAGGTCCATTTTAACCCTAGAAATTGGGGAAACAGGCTCACAAGGGCAAAACGGGAAATTTGCGGACAAAATACCAAATTAAGTACTAGGGACTCATAACCCAACCCTTAATTGATGAATTAGCTCAAGAACTTGTCTAATTTTTTATCCAAGTAAAAACCCCCAAATTGGGTATGAACCCAAATTCTCCAAATCCGAAATTCAACGTTAAAAGTGGAAGATATAGGCTTACTAAGCTTAGATTCATCACATTTTATCATTAACATCATCAATTTATCAAGTATAATCTGAGGGAAAAGTCTCCCAAAACCCTCCTTCAAATGCCATTTCTAAGGGATTGAAAAGGGAAGGGGAAAATCTAAGATGATGGTGATTAAAGAGGAGTAAAGGATTAGATAAAGTTTTACCTCCAAGAATTCTTTCAATTTGTCTCCAAGAACAGCTTTCCCAAGCTCTAATATCGAGATATGAAATAATGAGGTTCTAAGACTCATTTAATGGATTTAACTGCCCGTCACCCACTACAGCGGTACCGTGACCGCTTCAGCGACGCCGCCCCAGCGGTCAAGCCTAAATGGCTAGGACCGCTCCTGCGGCAGGGCTACCGCAGCAGCGGCACCCACCCCAGCAGTGCCGCTGCTGCGGTGCTGGTGCCGCCAAAGCGGGCACCAAACACCAGAACTTGGCCTAAGCTTTTCTTTTTGATTCGATTTTTTGACTAACTGCCGAGGCCATCTGTTCACATACTAGATACCTAGTCCCACATAAAAACGTGCTACAAACGCGCTTGTGGCCTCAGAATTCCCAACGGAGGTCTCATTGACCGAGTCAACCACCGATGCCTTAATTCCTAATTCCCATCCAAGTTTCGAAATGCGTTTGAATGCATTGAAAACCGAACCAAATATACATACAGGTTCTAAACGACCACCTGGGCCTCTCGGAATTGACAGAATTTCGAAGAAGGTCCGTTTGCCCAAAAGTTAACCTCGGGTCAACCCTTTTTCACTCCAAGTCTATATTTTTCCCAAAGTTGCCCGAATCCGGTCTAGACACCTCGGGAAGTGTGTCAACTATCTCCTCGGGTCAAAAGGGATCTAATCAATGCTCGGAGGCGGGCAAAAACGCTGAAAGAACTATAACGACCAAACGGGTCGTCACATTAGCCTTCAATCGTAATTTAATGGAGTTTTATTCATCACAAGATATCCAAATCAATCTTTTCCATTTTTAGCCCTAGAGTTCTTAACCCATTAGTTCTTCACAATTAGTGTGTAGGATGACTATAAGGTGATGATAATCGACAAATAAATAATGAATACTAGGTTAGAATCTTACCCCAAAGTGCTTGTGAATGCTTTTCCATTGTTATCTCCCAACCCTTCAACTATTGAAGGTTTCATCAATTCTTGGGTTCTAATTTGGCACCCACCATTAATGGAGCTTAAGCTTGTCATGGAATTTGAGAAAGGAAAGGTAATGAATCACGTAAGGGTTTGCACTTACCTTTAAGGAGGAACTCCACTCTAGCCCTAGGAAAATAGCCCCTTATATTCTAGGGAAGTGTTTTTGGGTTTTGGAGGGGAAAGACTTGAAAAAAACACTTAAAAATAGACATTTTGCCTAGATTTTTTGCTGCAGCGGGTGCACCCTTTGCTACAGCGGGTGCCCAAAATTCTGAAATGTTCAAAACTTCGTTTTAGCCCCCAGAACCTCCCGAACACAAACCATTTATGCGTTTTGATTGTAAATCACGTTACAGACTCAATCATGACCTCGGAATTCTCAAAAGAGATCATTTTAACCCGATGTTGACCAAGTCAACCCCAACACTATGAAACTAAGCTTTCACTCGAGACTCAAAACATCCTCGGATGCCTTGGGACCAAAACCAATGGCTTTAATAAGTCATAGGTCGTACTAACGAGACTCGGGGAAAGGGTCAACAAGGTTAAATGGGTCAAAACACTATAACGACAAAACGGGTCGTTACACTTGATCAAGTCTCATATTTAATTGTACTTATCTATTTGTATCAAACTTTTGAAATATTTATTATCTTCCTTTTAAACGTGATATGCTTTTACTTTATCTCCAAATAAGGAGAAAACTCAAATTTTACCCGATCATTTCAAATTCACCACTAATCTTTACGAAGCATGGTTCGATTTCACATTTTAATTAATGAATTTATTTACTTTATTACCTTGATTACCTATAGTTCCTTTTTAGGAATGCTTATTTTTCAAAAGCATTATTTTCGGAAAATGTTTAGTGATAGTAGGAGTCAGTCCAAATTGATTTCTACTATAATTCAAATCTAGGCAAATCTGATTCGTCTTAATTCTTATTAGATTTATCAAAAATATTTTTAATTCTTATTAGATTTATCAAAAATATTTTGAGATGTTGTCTTAGTATTCCTTATATATAATAATATTTGAATTGCAACAATATTCTAATTTCCTTATACTACTACTACTACTACTAATTCTATCATGTAATATTATAGCTTACCTTTTAAAGAAGTATTCTTGGACTATAAATTAGATCCAAGAATATCAATTAATTATATTTCTCCAATCAAATCTAACAAATTAGGTGAGTACATTTAATAATGTCAATTAATTTATTTTTAAATTTAAGATAAATAGAATTTGTTGCCAAGTGACTTGTAACTATTACGCCACTTGACTTAATATTAGCATAAGAAATATTTGTATCTCCAGTGATTTGTAAAGAATGCAAAAATTATTTATCCTCCATAAATATGATCATCATGCAAGGTTTTAAATGAGATTATTTTAACATTCATTTGTAACCCAAGTAGATCAACCATTAATTATAGGATCTTTGAGATCTTTTAATTTATCTCACAATTGAAATCATTTCCGTATTTGCCTTGATTGTATCCAATGAAATCTTTTCCATCTTTGTTTATGTGTCTCTTTGTGAAAGAGATTAACTAGAATCTTAACCGATTGTTGCCAGTTAATATCTCTTTATTCATTTATTTTTTTAGTAATATCCATACGGTAAAAACTTACCCGCATCGGGTGTTTACACCAAACCAATGCAATTTATCATGATTAAGTGATTTAATGAAGTGAATATATACATTAATTAACCATGATTAAGTGGTAGTTGTATATATTCAAAAAAATATCATAAATTCATTGATTTGGTGTAAACACCCGATGCAGGTAAGTGTTTACCTTATACGTACCCGCGCGACGCACGGTTAGTTGATAATCGTAATCATAAATATACAACTTTATTGAATAATAAATATCACACCCCGACCCATGGCCTGGGCCTAACACGGCACTCGGTGCCTAACTGTATGTGATCGAGCGAACCCATAGGCTGGCTGAATCAGCACGCGATATTAGAACATGCAATAATAAGGAATAAACTAACACATCGCATATATATATAAATATATGTATATACGGCTATAATATATATATACATATATATATAAATATATGTATATACATGTACATATATATAAATATATGTATATATATATATATATATGTATATATATATAATATATATGTATATACATGTACATATATATAAATATATATATATATACATGTACATATATATATATATATATATATATATATATATATATATATATATATATATATATATGGTAGTTGTATATATTCAAAAAAATATCATAAATTCATTGATTTGGTGTAAACACCGATGCGGTAAGTGTTTACCTTATACGTACCCGCGCGACGCACGGTTAGTTGATAATCGTAATCATAAATATACAACTTTATTGAATAATAAATATCACACCCCGACCCATGGCACTGGCCTAACACGGCACTCGGTGCCTAACCGTATGTGATCGAGCGAACCCATAGGTGTCGAATCGGCACGCGATATTAGAACATGCAATAATAAGGAATAAACTAACACATAACGATCTACTAAAAAAAAGTCCGTCGAATATACATATACATATATATATAAATATATGTATATACATATATATATATATATATATATATATATATATATATATATATATATATATATATATATATATATATATATATATGTATGTATGTATGGTAGTTGTATATATTCAAAAAAATATCATAAATTCATTGATTTGGTGTAAACACCCGATGCGTGTAAGTGTTTACCTTATACGTACCGCGCGACGCACGGTTAGTTGATAATCGTAATCATAAATATACAACTTTATTGAATAATAAATATCACACCCCGAACCATGGCACTCGGTGAATCGTATGTGATCGAGCGAACCCATAGGCTGGCTGAATCAGCACGCGATATTAGAACATGCAATAATAAGGAATAAACTAACACATGCTGATCTACTAAAAAGTCTGGCTGAATATACATATACATATATATATAAATATATGTATATACATGTACATATATATAAATATATGTATATACATGTACATATATACGTATATATATATATATATATATATATATATATATATATATATATATATATATATATATATATATATATATATATATATATGTATGTATGTATGGTAGTTGTATATATTCAAAAAAATATCATAAATTCATTGATTTGGTGTAAACACCGTCGCAGTAAGTGTTTACCTTATACGTACCCGCGCGACGCACGGTTAGTTGATAATCGTAATCATAAATATACAACTTTATTGAATAATAAATATCACACCCGAACCATGGCACGGGCCTAACACGTCACTCGGTGCCTAACCGTATGTGATCGAGCGAACCCATAGGCCGGTTGAATACGACGCGATATTAGAACATGCAATAATAAGGAATAAACTAACACATGCTGATCTACTAAAAAGTCTGGCTGAATATACATATATATATATGTATATATATATATATATATATATATATACATGAAAATTCCTGGTTTAAGTCTGAACATCTGAATAAATAGCCAACAAGGCTAACTGACTAACTAGACTATATCTATAAAGCCTCTAAAGATAACTGTCTAATTGCTGGGAAGATTGAAGCAAGATAACACCCCGGAGGAACTGAGGCTAACCAATAGCTGATACGAGCGGGTCCTAGCTAGCTGGATGAACATCTGAATAAATAGCCAACAAAGCTAACTGACTAACTAGACTATATCTATAAAGCCTCTAAAGATAATTGTCTAATTTCTGGGAAGATTGAAGCAAGATAACACCCCGGAGGAACTGAGGCTAACCGATAGCTGATACGAGCGGGTCCTAGCTAGCTGGATCGTTAACTTGAACGATGCAGGCCCCTAAGCAATAAAAGGGACATCAACACATTTAAATTGTGCTGGTATGTAAAGCAACTGAAAGAAAGAATCTAAGTACTGAAGCTAAAACTGAACTAAACAGGAAAGCAAAAGTCTGAAGTACTCCCTTTTCTGAATGAAGACTCACCTGTAAAGCTGTAAATATAACTGTGGCATAGGGCCCAAATAATGTGAACAAAAACTGTGGCCTTAGGCCCAAGCAATACGTCTGCATAAATCGTGGCTTCGGGCCCAAAAATACGGTACGTGTTCAACATTAAATAATTTACAAGACTGAGACTGGTTATAGCTGATAGCATGATAACTGTTTCTGATTATGGAACTTAAGAAAATAACTGATTGTACACTGACTGAGACTCATGTGATTTCAATACACAAGTCTATAATGATTACGTACTGAGTTTATGATATTCAAAATGATCACCATGAACGAATTATGAAACTATAACCCTAAAAGATAGTAGTAGTACAACTATTCAAGAAACTAGGGCTAACCTGCATTCTGAGTCAAATTACTGATAAGCATGTAGAATGAGGCGTAGGGAGAATCATAAATTTTCCCTAACATAGATAGTTAGCCTCACATACCTGTATATGCTCCAAGTCTTGTAACTACTGGTCTGAAATTGAGAAGAATCCCAAAAGTCTAAGTCTTGAACCCTTAAGTTGATTTTCTTAAAAACCCTAGGTTAAGAACAATGTTTCCCTAATTAGGTTAGATGAACGCATGATTTAATCCACTTGGAATAGGCTAGGATAGCTTACTTTAGTGTTCTTGATGGTGGAGGAGGAGAGCAGGTCGTTCTTGGGTTTAAGGTCTTGTAAAAATAAAAAAAAGTAGAACTGAACCAGGTATTTATAGGTTCTGGGGCGGATTTGGAAATAGGGACCAAAATACGGTCCGTATTCCAAATTACGGTCCGTATTCTGGACCGTAATTAATCATGTTCCAAAAAAACAGAAACAATACCTTACTTCCCTCCTCAAATACGATCTGAATTACGAGCCTTAAGCTAAATTACGATCCGTAATTAACAATATAATTCCCCAAGCAAATCCAGAATGTACAGTGAATTTGGATGGCATTTTACGATTTTTAAATATGGGCCATATAATGAAATATACAGTCCGTAATCTAGGGCGTAATGAATTATGGGCCATCTGATAACTGTAGAGAATTTTCCAGTTCTAACATTCTCTATATGATTTTCTAAGTCTAAAATCATGGTCAAGGCTTAAGTTAAAGGTCTGAGGTGTTGCAATATCTCCCCGTTGGGATCATTCGTCCTTGAATGATGGATTCTGGTAAGAGTGACTGCTAAGACATGGGCACCCTGACTATCATGCGAACATGAATGCTAAATTAACAAGGGTAGGCGAATTATCTAATTATCCGTCGAATCGAATAAGTATTGAACCGGGTCGGTCGCTAAACCGGTCGGATTACTGGGAGTAGGGAAACCATGAAAGGAAATCTGAATGAGAAGATAAATTACCTTCAACGCTTTCTGCTGACTCTTCAAAGAGATGGGGATATCTGGACTTCATGTCCTCTTCTGCTTCCCACGTAGCTTCTTTAACTTTCTAACTCCTCCAAAAGACTTTCATTGAAGCAACTTCTTTTGTTCTCAACTTGTGAACCTGACGATCAAGGATTTTAACTGGGACTTCTTCATAAGTCAAACTATCATTTACTGTTATGCTGTCAGTCGGGACAACCAACGTTTGTCAACATGGACGCATGGAACATTGGGTGCACCGCAACCAAGTCTTGCGGCAACTTGAGCTCATAAGCTGCTTGACCAACCTTTCATAGAATTTTGTATGGTCCAATATAGCGTGGTCTAAGCTTCCCCTTCTTACCAAATCTCATGACACCCTTCATAGGTGATACTTTAAGAAATACCCAGTCATTAATTTGAAACTCTAAATCCCTTTGTCTCACATCTGTGTAAGACTTCTGGCGGCTCTGAGCCATTTTAAACTGCTCCTGAATTAACTTGACTTTCTCCATAGCCTGATAGACCAAGTCTGGTCCTAACAATTCAGCTTCACCAACCTCAAACCAACTAATTAGTGATCTACATCTGCGCCCATATAAAGCTTCATACAGTGCCATCCCAATACTAGCATGGTAACTGTTATTATAAGCAAACTCAATAAGAGGTAAGTGATCATCCTAATTACCTTTGAAATCAAGGACACATGCTCTCAACATAACCTCAAGGGTCTGAATGGTGCGCTCTGCCAGGCCATCTGTCTGAGAGTGAAAAGCTGTACTGAGATTAACCTTTGTACCCAATCCTTTCTAAAAGGATTTTCAAAATTTTGCTGTGAACTGAGCACCACGATCTAAAATAATGGACACTATCCCATGAAGTCTAACAATTTCACGAAGATACAACTTGGCATAGTCCTCCGCTGCATCTGTGGTCTTAATTGGTAAGAAGTGTGCTGACTTTGTAAGTCTGTCCACAATCACCCAAATTGAATCATGCCTCCTAGTTGAACGAGGTAGACCCATTATGAAGTCCATATTTATCATCTCTCACTTCCAAACGGGAGTATCAATACTCTGAGCCAAGCCACCAGGCCTCTGGTGTTCGGCTTTCATTTGATGACAATTTGGATACTTAGCAACAAAATCTGCTACATTCTTTTTCATATCGTTCCACCAATAAATCTCCTTAAGATTATGATACATTTTCGTGGAACCTGGGTGAATGGAATACCTGGAATGGTGAGCTTCGACATAATTCGCTCTTCCGAGCCCATTTACATCCGGGACACATAATGCTCTTGGTATCTTAAGGTACCGTCATCTCCCATTTGTTCAAAAGCCGTCGTCTTATGCTTGTGAATCCCCTCTTTCAGCTGCAATAAGTAGGGATCCTTATACTGCTTCCCTTTAACTTCAACGACTAAGGAGGAAAGAGTCCTATTCTGAACAATCACACCGCTATCCTCGAAGTCCAAAAGTCGAACTCCAAGACTGGCTAAACGATGAAATTCCTTTGTCATGACTCTCTTGTTTGCATCAACATGAGCTAAACTTCCCATTGGAACACTAACTGAAAGCATCAGCCACTACATCTACCTTCCCTGGATGATAGAGAATATCCACATCATAGTCCTTAAGCAATTCGAGCCATCTTCTCTTCCTGAGATTCAACTCTCTTGCTTGAAAATATACTGTAGGCTTTTATGATCGGTGAAAATATCCACATGTACTCCATACAAGTAGTGACGCCATATCTTAAGTGCAAAAACCACGGCTGTCAATTCTAGATCATGAGTCGGATAGTACTTTTCATGAGCCTTAAGCTCTCTAGATGCATAAGCCACAACTTTAACATGCTACATTACAACCAAGACCAACTCCTGAAGAACACAATAAACTACGAATCCTTCAGTTCTTTCTGGTAGCGTCAACACTGGAGCAAAAGTGAATCTCTTCTTTAACTCTTCGAAACTCTGTTCACATGCATCTAACCATTTGAATTTGGCCTTCTTCTGAGTCAACCTAGTCAACGGAGCTGAGATAGAGGAAAATCCTTCAACAAAACACCTGTACTAACCTACCAGACCCAAGAAACTTCTGATGTCGGATGCTGAGGTGGGTTTGGGCCAGTTCTTAACGTACGTCGATTTTCTGAAAGTCCATTTTAACACCTTCGCTTAAAAACACATGGCCTAAGAATGCCACTGACTTTAGCCAAAACTCACACTTTGAGAATTTTGCATAAAACTCACGATCCTTGAGTGTCTGCAATACTATCCTGAGGTGCTCTGCATGGTTAGCCTCAATACGAGAATACACCAATATGTCATTAATAAACACAACGATGAATAAGTCGAGATAAGGCTTGAAGACTATGTTCAGAAGATCCATAAAAGCTGCTGGTGCATTCGTCAACCCAAACAACATGACAAGAAATTCAAAATGACCATAGCGGGTTCTGAAAGCGATTTTTGAAATATCAACCTCCTTAACCTTCAACTGATGGTAGCCCGATCTGAGGTCAATCTTGGAATAACACTGAGCACCCTGAAGTTGATCAAATAAGTCATCGATTCTAGGAAGAGGATACTTGTTCTTAATGGTGACCTTGTTCAGCTGGCGGTAATCTATACACATACGCAAGGATCCATCCTTCTTTCGGACAAACAAGACCGGTGCGCCCCAAGGTGAGACACTTGGCCTTATAAATCCCTTGCTAAGAAGATCCTTCAATTGAACTTTTAACTCTTTCAGTTCTGCTGGGGCCATTCTATATGGCGGAATAGATATCGACTTAGTGTCAGAAAGTAGATCAATTCCGAAGTCAATTTTCCTATCGGGAGAAACTCTGGGTAGATCATCTGGAAAGACTTCTGAAAACTCACTGACAATTGGTACCGACTAAAGCGTTAGAGTCTGGGCATCTGTATCCCTGACTTGGACTAAGTGGTAAATATACCCCTTGCAGATCATCTTTCTGGCTATAAGATAGGAAACAAATATGCCCATGGGTGCTGCTGAATAACCTCTCCATTCTATGAATGTTACTGTTTTGGTTCTACAACCCACTGAGGCATAACAGGACTCTAACCAATCCATACCCATGATTGCATCAAAGTCTACTATTTCTAATTCTACCAAGTCTGATATGGTTTTGCGATGATAGACTAACACTAAACAGCCCCTATAAATACGTCTAGCTATAACTGATGTCACGACCCAACTAGAGAGCCATGACGGGCACACAGCTAAGCCACTGAGCACCTCTGAACATACGTCTCATAATTATTTCTGGGTGGACCATAAAGATAGCTCATGAATATCATAATCTGTAAGAACATATATCACAACATAACAGCACATCTCTATATAATCTTCAACAATTATGTCCATCATCACCAGCCGACAAGGCTACTAAAATGTTATACAACGATATGAACCGGTAGGGTTATGAAATGTCTAACTGTACACATATGTCTACGAGCCTTTACATATAATACAAGTGACCATGAAGACCAATACCAATAGACTGAAGCTCTAAAGTAAGTGGAGTGCTCCTGAGAATCCGCAGATAAAGCACCTACGGATTTGATCCTTCTCCCTGCCTACCTGCGGACATGAGCACAGCGTCCACAAGAAGGGACGTCAGTACAAATAGTTTACTGAGTATGTAAGGCATGAATAACAACATAACAAGAAATATGAAACATAACATGAGATAAAGATAACCTGTACATCAAACAACCCAAAGTATATCAATATACACTTTCTTTCTTCCTAATCAAGGAGCATAATCTCATGAACACACTAACAAAATTAGATACCATCCATATAAATGGAAATTAGCTCAACAACATAGCCACAACATGCTCAAAATATTCCATAAACTCAACAACTACAACACAACACTTTATGACCTTTCTTCCATAACTATTTTCACTTTTAAGACTTGCTATACCTTCAAATCAAGTCAACATAAGAGATAGGATGAAGAACATACCTTATACTTGAAGAAATTTAGCCACACCAACTTTCTTCAAGACTAAACTCACCACCACATCAAGTAGAAATAAGAACAATCTCTTTTCATGAACTAGTTTGGTGTAATCTTGTTGAATTCTTGATTTAAGGGGCTATAAGTGTTTAAGAGAAGTGTATGGATGTTTCTAGATCTCACGAGAAGTGTAAATGATGAAACAATGGGAATAATAGGGTATTTATACCCTATGAAAGTCAGTTCCACCGAGTTTCCAAGTGGGGCCCGTGGAGCCATTTGGCAACCTATCTTAAAATGCCCATAACTCCCTATTCCGATGTCGTATCGACAAATGGTTTGTTGCGTTGGAAACTACACTCGATGAACTTAATTTCAGGCTCTTGAAACACCTCAAAACTCCTGATATACTAGGATATATACTTCTCTAAATTTGACCCAAAATTTCTATCCAAAATTCTGCCGAATTTTTTAAATTTTCGACAAACTTATTTTCTTCGATTTGCTTAGTCTCGGAATCTTCTAAAACTTTCCATACATGATATTTATCCTTAATTATACTTGATAAGGGTCATTTCCTTTGGTTCCAAGGTTGTCCTTCCCGGTTATGACTTACGAGATCATAGTTCATCCTTTACTTCATTGTTATATACTTCTCATGGCTTGTACCTTTCAAAACTTCATGGGACGTCTCCGATACTCCCTTAATACGGTGAAATACGTGGAGTGATCATGCTCTAAAGGTGTGAGGTGTAACATCTTTCCCCCTTAGAAATATTCGTCCTCGAATGTTGTAGCTTGCGAGCTTACGATGCTATCATTAATTTCTTGAAATGGTTGTCCTCCTTTAGTTCCTAATCTCCATGCTCTTATACTATGGGCCCATTAGTCTTCTTTCATATTTTTCCAATTCTTTGTCGAACTCATTCATTAGTGCCATAACATCATGTTCTTATGTATGTACCCAGTGGTCAACTGATATCTAGTTACCGTCCTGGGACCTGTTGCCATTAAGATGATCTTAACTCATGATTGCTACGGCTCCCTGCCGATCTGTGAGCACTCTTAATTGTTGTACTCTTTTGTCTTGCTCCTTATTTCTCTAAACAAATTCTCTTGTTCAGATATGGAACCTTTCCTCGCTTGCTTCTTTGGTTCTATGTTAGATCATCCTTTTTTGTACTAGCTGACCTTATATACATACCATATCATCTCCTTTTAATTCCTTCGTCAGACCCCCTTTAATTCCTTACAATATCATCATATTCATATTTGAACTTTTCCTCCAATTTCCTCTCCTCAGTTGTAACATAATTACAAAATAAACTCATAAATGTGTAACTAAGATATAACCCTACTTAATCATAATTTTCTTTCAATACGCGTATGCTTCCCTCCTTAAGTCCTTGGCTCTCTTATACCAGTGACTAATTGAGACTTAAACTAACCTCTATTCTTCTTCGGCTCCTTATCGTCGTTCTTGCACCATTCTGTTGGCCATTTTATCATGGCGATTGTTTATATGGTTCTATGTCATACACTCTCACAATTGATATAACCGGCGACTTGGAATTTCATAACTTACGAGGTACTCCCTAATCTCAGGCAGGACTGCTGTCTTGCTATCCATAGACACACTATCTTCCTTTCCTTCAAACATTATTGAACTTCCTATAAATATTTCTCTTTTAAAGCTTTCATCTCTTCTAGTGCTACAAGTTCTTTTTAGTAATCCCGATTGTCCCTTATACTTATCCCTGGTCACATGCGGCCTTTTTTACTCGTTTTGTTACCCCTTGGAGTACTTTACTGCATATCTAAATGTACCTAAATTTTTTTGGGCACGAGTGATTCGAGTCATAGTCCGGAATACAACGCATTGGGTTGACGAAACTTATTCTCTTTGCTTCGCTAGAACTTCATCATCTTGTCATGCCTCCTTTTTCACACGTGTCTCATAATATACTTGTATTTAGTCCATTCTCACTTTCTTTAGCGTATTCTTGATATATTGGTTCATCTCAAATTTCGGCTCCTTCAAGCCAGTACATTTCCCTCTTTTGAACTTGGGAATATTATAGCTCATCTTAGAACTGAATTTGTTCTCCCCCCTTTTAAAGGATGTTCTCATATACCCGTAACCTTTGAGTGTTAACCGTCTTTGATAGTCATCTGGCCGATCTTAGCGATCCTTCAACTCCTTTATTCCATATAATGTCGGAGTTTTTTTCATCGCATGGTTTAACTTATTTTCCTTTTTGCTAGTTGAGTTCTTGTATCAAATCAAAATGCTTATACATCGGATACAATTCAGATGCCTTCTTTATTGCCTTTTCATTTCTACCTTTAATGACTAGTAATCTTCTAGGATAATGAATTAATGGGGATATCAGAATTTATTAAGCCCCTTATAGAGTGTCTGACTATACCACGCTCCTTTAGCCCTAGTCTTTCTCCACGACTATCTTTTTAATATCCTTGAAATTCTCCTTGTTGTAGGTTCCTAATTCCGATTTATGTCTATAGTATACCATTAAAAGTTGATACTTCACACCATCCATTCCCACGACTCGTCCTTTCATTAGCTTAGCTCATTTTGTCCCGTAATTCTTCTTAACTACTTGTTTGCATCATAGTCCTTCTAGTGCTCTGTCGATTCTTGTTCTTATCATGAAATCCTTACAAAGTACACCCCTTCCTTTCTTCTTTCATTTATTCTTTATCTTCCTTTATGATACTACAACTTGTACACACACACACACACACACATATATATATATATATATATATATATATATATATATATATATATATATATATATATATATATATATATATATATATATCATCTTTGCATCTTTCACACAACCATTGTCTTATAATTTCAATTTGTTTTCCTTCAGGCAAGCCAACTGACTCATTAACCTTCTCCTTGTTGTCGGCGGCCACATAATTCCCTTTAACCATTTCGTTGACACCTCTTCCTTCCTTTAGTCCTCATAGTTTCTTTTGTTTTCCTTTACTCGTAAAACGCCTGTTTCCATTAGTCATCCTTTACTCTTAGATTAGGAAACTTTGGAGTATTTCGTTACGAGCACGTATCCCGTTCGACACTGAAAATCTCTTCTTGGGGTACTTTCTCCCATTAAATAGGTTCAAATCCTTTCTCCTGGTTAAATCTCGGGAGTTTAAAATTTCCTCGTCGCTCCCATAAGACCTGATTATTTCTTCTCAAGGATGCACTTTTGTCTATTGTTTACAACCTTCTTGGTTCTGGTTATGAAGACGTATGAGTTGGTTCCGGGGTCCTCACATTCATCCTTTGTCACGTACAACATTACTCTATCTCCCGTTGATTTATTTGAATTTGATCCTATCGTCTGCTTTCCTGCTTTCATCTAAACCTTTTTCTCAATTATATTTTAACAGACCCTCAATAGGTATACGTTTTCCTTGTCCAAGTTTCTCTCCCCTTCATGATATCATAACCTTCTTTTTCCTGATGCTCGTGCTTACATATTTAGTCGCATTACCGCTATCTGACTTTAATTCCCGAGAAAACCCAATCCTAATTCTCTCTGTAGCGCTTGCTACCTCAATTTTGACATACAGCCTAATCAATACTTTTAACATGTCGTAAAATCAATAATAAGGGTATACATAATACTCGATGTAGCCGCTCGTGACTTATCTTTTTATCTTTTTTTTTTGCGAGAAATCCCATTGCCATTTGATTTTGTCCTGAATCTGTGGCTTTAATACAACTCCCTTCTTTTGACCAACTAGCCAGACTCATACTTCGCGATCATTTCGAAATTCTAATTGTAAAGCTCATATGCTCCTAATTTCCCTCGACTATTCTGGTTTCTCATATTCTTTTTTTTTTGTATGTCTAAATCTGTAGGTCTTCCTAGCATATCTTCCTACGTCCTAACTATAAATCTTGGCCATATAACTTTACTTAAAAATCTTCACTCGTACTTGTACCCTGTCTCTTTGTCTAAAATAATCAACCTTGCATCCTTTACTTTTCTGTAGCAATTGAATCGATCCTTGCGATATTTTATCTTCATTTGTACACCTACTCTCTTCTCTCCTTACACATAAATCGACATCGCACCTAATTTCTCTATAGTCACTAACCTTCACAAAACTCGTCTGAAAAAATTGAGGTAAAGCCTTTTTATAAGGATTAGCTAGAAATACCCCACATAATCCTAAGGTTGATACAATCTCTACTTCCTTCGTCGACCAAGCAACATCATATTTAGAAGTTATATAGACAATCCAGAAGACAATCATAATTGCAAACCAACTTACCTTAACATTTCCCATTCTTGAGTTCAAGGTTATCATTAATACCCGAAGTAACTTGGCCATAATAATTCTCAGAATAGTACCAACTATCAAATATTCAGAATCCCCTTGAAATCGAATGACAGGTGACTTCTAAATCCCAATGTAAACCCATATCATATAGGAAAGTTCGATAAAACGAGTCTGTGTGCCTGTCATCAAACCGTCCTGATCTTATGTATATATATAAACTTCTAGAGTAAACCTTTCCCTTACTCGTTAACTTCCTTTCCCATATCAATATCTCTTCATTATCTCTTACGCACCAATCTATAAATCGTAATACTGTATTTGAATTCTTAATGTCAACATTCCCTATATCCTTAATAAATCTCAATTCTCCGAAATCTCGAATGCAACGCATTCTAGTTCCTTTAATTACTAATCATTTTTCCCCTCCAGGGTTCTTCCCATAAATTAAATTACAATCATTCTAAAACTTCTCTTTGAAAGTGTCTCATAATTGTTCATTCAATCATGACACACCAAGCATCCGATTGTCACATTTTCCCTTCATTCTTTCTCTATAGCATAAACATTCAAACAATTTTAATTTGTAAAAATTTCGGCAGATTTTCCTTTATACTTCTTACTGCCTTATTCTACGCACACAGCCCAGAAAATACATCCAATGCCTCACAGGGCGATCACAAATAGTCGTAACATCTAGCTCAAGTTCTTATTTCAAAGTCTATCAATATCAATAAGGCAGGAAACGTACCTTTCGAAGTACAAACTTCAATTTTCGTCAATTACCTCATAGCGGCATAATCAACTGGTTATCCATAATCAAAACATTTAGGGTTAGAATCAGGGACATCAGATCCTATAATTTATCTCTACGACACGATCTAAGATGAGAAGGAAGCGTCAATGATTACTAAATGCCTTGCAGCCTCTTGTTTATAAGTGTGGCGTGCTTCACACCCATAAACAAGACTCTACTGGACATGGCTCGTAGACACTCCCTAGGATGAACTGCTCTGATTCCCCTTTTGTCACGACCCAACTAGAGGGCCATGACGGGCACCCGAAGCTAACCCACCGAGCACCTCTGAACATACGTCTCATAATTATTTCTGGGTGGACCATAAATATAGCTCATGGATATCGTAATCTGTAAGGACATATATCACAACATAATGGCACAACTCTATATAATCTTCAACAATTATGTCCATCATCACTAGCCGACAAGGCTACTAAAATTTTATACAACGATATGAATCGGTATGGTTATGAAATGTCTAACTGTAAACACATGTCTACGAGCCTCTACATAGAATACAAGTGACCATGAAGACCAATACCAATAGACTGCAGCTCTGAAGTAAGTGGAGTGCTCCTGAGAATCCGCTGATAAAGCACCTACGGATCTGATCCGTCTCCCTTCCTACCTGCGGGCATGAGCACAGCGTTCACAAGAAGGGACGTCAATATAAATAGTGTACTGAGTATGTAAGGCATGAATAACAACATAACAAGAAATATGGAACATAACATGAGATAAAGATAACCTGTACAACAAACAACCCAAAGTATATCAATATATAATAACAATATACACTTTCTTTCTTCCCAATCAAGGAGCATAATCTCATCAACACACTAAAAACATTAGATACCATCCATATACATGGAAATTAGCTCAATAACATAGCCACAACATGCTCAAAATAGTCCATAAACTCAACAACTACAACACAATACTTTATGACCTTTCCTTCATAACTATTTTCCCTTTTAAGACTTGCTAAACCTTTAAATCAACTCAACATAAGAGATATGATGAAGAACATACCTTATACTTGAAGAAAATTAGCCACACCAACTTTTTTCAAGACCAAACTCACCACCACATCAAGTAGAAACAAGAACAATAACTTTTCATGAACTAGTTTGGTGTAATCTTGTTGAATTCTTGATTTAAGGGGCTATACGTGTTTAAGAGAAGTATATAGATGTTTATAGGTCTCACAAGAAGTGTAAATGATGAAAAAAAGGGGAATGGAACCTACTTTCCAATTGGGGCCCGCGGAGCCATTTGGTAACCTATCTTAAAATGCCTATAACTCCCTACTCCGATGTCGTATCGATGAACGGTTTATTGCGTTGGAAACTACACTCGAAGAACTTCATTTTAGGCTCTTGAAACACCTCAAAACTCCTGATATACTAGGAGATATACTTCTCTAAAGTTGACCCAAAATTTCTGTCCAAAATTCTGCCAAATTTTCCAAATTTTAGACAAACTTATTTTCTTCGATTTACTTGGTCTCGGAAGCTTCAGAAACTTTTCATACATGATATTTATCCTTAATTATACTATATAAGGGTCATGTCCTTTGGTTGCAAGGTTTTCCTTCCCGGTTACGACTTACGAGATCGTAATTCATCCTTTACTTTATTGTTACGTAGTTCCCATGGCTTGTACTTTCAAAACTTCATGGGACGTCTTCGATACTCCATTAATACGGTGACATATGTGGTTTTCTCATGTTTTAAAGGTGTGAGGTGTAGCAACTGACTCCCCAACGGCTGTGGCTACTTCAAAAGGTTCATGCAACTGTTCGGGTTCTATCCCAAACTTCTAAGCAATATAAGGGGTTACATAAGATTACAGTGGATCTTGGGTTTATAAGAGTAAAAAAATCAAAGGTGAAGATTGTTAGCATACCTGTGACAACATATCCATGGGCTTCACATTCGAAAGTCCCCGACAGTGCATACAGATGGTTCTGACCACCGCCCGTATTTCCAGACTTTGCTGCCCCACACCCCTGCTGGGCTTGGGAATTTTGAGGAGCTACTGAATTAGTGGACTGAGCTACATTACTATTACCTTCGATATTCTATCTTGCTGATGGACAATCCCGCAGAAAGTGACCTGGCTGACCACACCCGAAATAGCCATCCATGCCCGAATGGCATACTTATGAATGTTTCTTACCAAAAGTGTTGCAAGGAGGATGTGATTGTGAACCTGCCGTTCTGAAGTTTCGGCCTTTCTTATTAAACTTGGACCTCTAAGATGGGGCACTAGCTGTAGAGGGAGCAGGTATTCTCAAAGAACTGACAGTTCCCACCTCCTTGAGATCCTTCCTGATTGAAATTACCAGCAGACTTGGCCCTCTTATTGAACTCTCTATCCTTGTGCTTCTACAGGGCTTCTTCTTCCTTCAATCTAGTCTCGTTACCTTACACGAATGCCAGTATCTTTGAAATAGTCATCTTGTCATTCTGAGTAGTCATATTGGCATCCATGTGCAACTCGGGTTTGAGCCCAAGTACAAACCTTCTAACCAGGGCCCTCATATCAGGAACCATGTGAGGAGCATGTTTGGACAATGACACGAACCTGAGATAATATTCCTGATCAGTCATGTCATTCTGCCTTAGATTCTCAAAATCAGTAGTCTTGGCTTCCCTGGCTTTAATTGGCATGAAGTGCTCAATGAAAGCGTCTTCAAATTCATCCCAAGTAGAAGAAGGTGCATCCTCCCCCCGGGACTATTCCCATGTCTCATACCAAATATGGGCCACATCTTGCAGCTGGAAAGCTCTAAGTTCCGCTGCCTCTATATCAGTAGCATGCATCCCACGAAATACTTTTTGGAGTCCATCAATGAAATTTTGCAAGTCCTTATCCTTTTTTGATCCTGTGAACACGGGCGGCTTCATCCACAGAAACTCCTGAGTCCTAGAACTATTCGACCCATTACTAACACCTGAGCTAGGAGCTATTTCTCGTCGCTGGGCCTGGTTTGCCAAAATTTGAGTGAGCAGCTGAATAGCTCCTCTAACATCCGCGTCCGAAGCATTGGGAGGTGTAGTCAGATTAGGGAGAAGTGTTCTCTTCTATTCCATTAGCTTGTTGTACTTTCTTTTGTTGTACTTTCTTTTTTCTCGAAATACGTAATTCGCACGAGTTAGAAGAATTTCTAAAAGTACTGCTCTAACTACACGAACTAGCATATGAAACAAGTGAAACAATTCCTGAATTTCTAGGTAGTCAACTGTTTATAAGTGTGGGGAACTCACACATATAAAGGCGATCCCACTCGGCACATTTTCATAAACTCCCTAAGACACATGAACCAAGTGCTCTGATATCAAGCTTTGTCACGCTCCGAACCATAGCCTGGGCGTAACACGACACTCGGTGCCTAACTGCATGTGATCGAGCAAACCCATAGGCTGGCTGAATCACCTCGTGATACCAAAACATGCAATAATAAGGAATAAACTAATATATGATGATCTACTAAAACGTCTGGCTGAATATATATATATATATATATATATATACGAAAATTACTGGTTTAAGTCTGAACATCTGAATAAATAGCCAACAAGGCTAAAACATAAAAGTCTGCTAATATTTGACTAACTAGACTATATCTATGAAGCCTCTAAAGATAACTGTCTAACTGCTGGGAAGACTGAAGCAGGATAACACCCCGGAGGAACTGGGGCTCACCAATAGCTGATACGAGCGGGTCCTAGCTAGCTGGATCGTCAACCTGAATATCATGATGCAGACCCCCAAGCAATAAATGGGACATCAGCACATTTGAGTTGTATTGGTATGTATAGCAACTGAAAGAAAGAATATAAGTACTGAAGCTGAAACTGAACTAAATAGGAAAGCAAGAGTCTGAAGTACTCCCTGTTCTGAATGAAGACTCACCTGTAAAGCTGTAAATATAACTGTGGCATAGGGCCCAAATAATGTGCACAAAAACTGTGGCCTCAGGCCCAAGCAATACGTATGCATAAACTGTGGCCTAGGGCCCAAAAATACAGATACAAGTGTTCAACATTAAACAATTTACAAGATTGAGACTGGCTATAGCTGATAGCATGATAACTGTTTCTGATTATGGAACTTAAGCAAATAACTGATTATACACTGATTGAGACTCATGTGATGTCAATACACAAGTCTGTAATGATTACGTACTGAGTTCATTATATTCAAAATGATCACCATGAACGAATTATGAAACTATAACCCTAAAAGATAGCAGTACTACAACTATTCAAGAAACTAGGGACAAACTGTATTCTGAGTCAAATTATTGATAAGCATATAGAATGAGGCGTAGGGAGAATCATAAACGTTCCCTAACGTAGATAGTTAGCCTCACATACTTGTATGTGCTCCAAGTCTTGTAACTATTGGTCTGAAATTGAGAAGAATCCCAAAAGACTAAGTCTTGAACCCTTAAGTGGGTTTTCTTGAAAACCCTAGGTTAAGAACAATGTTTCCCTAATTAGGTTAGATGAACACATGATTTAATCCACTTGGAATAGGTTAGGATAGCTTACCTTAGTGCTCTTGATGGTAGAGGAGGAGAGCTGGTCGCTCTAGGGTTTAGGGACTTGTAAAAATAAAAAAATAGAATTGAACTAGGTATTTATAGGTTCTGGTGCGGGTTGGGAAATACGGACCAAAATACGGTCCGTATTCCAAATTGCGGTCCGTAATTAATCATGTTCCAAAAAAATAGAAACACTGCCTTACTTCCCTCCTCAAATACGATCTGAATTACGGGCCGTAAACCAAATTACGATCCGTAATTAACAATATAATTCCCCAAGCAAAATTCCAGAATGTACAGTGAATTTGGATGGCATTTTACGATTTTTAAATACGGGCCGTATAATGAAATACGGTCCGTAATCTAGGGCGTAAATCCCCATCTGATAACTGTAGAGAATTTTCTAATTCTAACATTCTCTATATGATTTTCTAAGTCTAAAATCATAGTCAAGGCTTAAGTTAAAGGTCTGAGGTGTTACAATAAATGATTCATCTTATTGTAAATTATATTGTATGGGAATATAGTAAAATGGAATTATTCTCATATGACCGAATATCAGCTTTCAAAACCATTTTAAATATAAAAGGGATAGAAGAGAGACTAAGGACCAATATTGAGTTATTTACATAAAGGAATGGAGAAAATTACAGAAACCCGAACAATTATACAATATATGTCTTATGCTCGATAGAATATATAAAGTATATTAACCCATTTGTGCTATGAGAATTTTACACTTTTTTCAAAATTTGTATTTATTTTATTTGAAAATCAGTGTTTGGCTATGAAAATTTCAAATACAATATTCGGAAAACACTTAAAACCCTGTTTTAACTTTTTTCCCACTTTCAATACATTTGAACAACCAATATTTTTGCAAAAGCTATAACCAAATACAACTTCATCTTCAATTCCAACTTCAAAATTCCAAATAAAGTGAAAAGTATTTGATTTTCATACTCATACACCTACTTATTTTCTGATTATACAATTTCTTCAGAAAATTTTCATTCTATATTGAATTTAAAATATCAAGATGGAGACAATTAGCTAAAAGAATGTACAAAATCAGTTGTAAAGAGAAAATCAATTTTTGAAAAGTAAATATGAGTAATGACACATGAAATAGTTTAAGCGTAAAACTTTTTGGTGTTAATACCAAACTATAGTAATTTATTAAGCTATCAATTAAATTCAACTTTTAGTTTAAAAAATTATAGAATGTAAAGACATGCTCACATGTTCATTAGTCTAGCGTAAAAATCGAATGCTAGTAAGCCTTTACATTGCCAATAATTATTTTGGAGCCTCATATATTTTGGGGCCTAAGGCAATGGCCTTAGTGGCCTCGGGGTTGAGCCGCTCCTGAGCAAGAGTAAATTTCCTCCTTAGCTTCCTCTTATACACACACACACGAGCATTCATGAACCAACTGAAGATCTGCATTTCATTTCTAAAAGAAAACAATTCCAAAATTCCAATGATCATATATGTTGGAGCTTGTTTGGCCAAGTGTTTTTTAGGCTAGAAGCACTTTTTTCCCTAGATTTTGAGGTGTTTGGTCATAAACAAAAGCGCTTTTGAGGGGTAGCAAAAACAGTTTTTCTGTGGTTGGGAAGAAGCTAAAAAATTTCGTTTCTTGAAAAAAGAAGCAGAAAATTATTTTTTTCAAGACAAAAATATCCCAACCATAAATACATCCCTCATTAATTCATTATTTTTTAATTCTAAACTTACAACTAAAATAAAAAGCAGAACGTTCAGAGATAAATAATAGCTCAACTATTAGTAGCTCCAAGTACGCAATTGTTCAAAAAGTCATTTAGAAATTGATTAAGGTACCTGCGAAACACCGGACCAGTATATCTTTTTCGAAGATGATCAGTGAATCCATCTCTTCCACTTGGTCTATTGAATTTGTTATTGACATGCTTCTGTTCTTCCATATTTCATGAATAGATAGGCCGCCTATCGCATGCATGAGTTTGAATATAGGTGCAAATATTCCTGAGCAATAAATCGAAGCCAAAACATACATATATAATAAAAGAATAGAAGGAAAAACAAAAATTTGCAGAGAGAGGGGGGGCGGGGGGAGCGTGGAGAATGCGAATTAAAGACAATATATATTGTAGTATTCTTACTTCCATTTTCTCTAATTAGACCTATAAACAGTACTCAAGAATGAGTAATTGAACGACTTGATCAAGTCTCACATTTAATTGTACTTATCTATTTATATTAAACTTTTGAAATATTTATTATCTTCGTTTTAAAGGTGATATGATTTTACTTTATCTCCAAATAACGAGAAAAACTCAAATTTTACCGGATCATTTCAAATTCACCACTAATCTTTACGAAGTATGGTTCGATTTCACATTTTAATTAATGAATTTATTCACTTGATTACCTATAATTCCTTTTTAGGAATGCTTATTTTTCAAAAGCATTAACTTCGGAATATGTTTACAGTGATAATTGGAGTCAATCCAAATTGATTTCTTGTCACGACCCATTTTGCTTAGGCCATGCGGGCACTTACCTTCGCACCTCGGTAAGCGAGCCCTCAACCCAACAATGAATAAATACAAGAAAGAAGGAATTTAAAACAGCGGAATAGAACAAATACATAAGTCTCACGATATATCAATATATAAGTAGTAGATAAGTGCGGAAGACAATAAACACCCCCAGGGTCTAGTCTGAATAATATAAGAGCCTCTAAGGAGAATAATACAATCTGGAATACTAATACATTAATGTCTACGTCCCTGAAATAAAAATAGGACATAGGATAGGAAAGTCTTCAAGGTCAGCAGATGCTATGCTCACCCTGGAAACTCGAGAGAAAGCTGAAGCGTCGATCAACCACGGGTCATGGAAGTGGATCCGACCTGGTACTCTGCATTCATAAAAGAATGCAGCAAGTGCAGATCAGTGCAAACAACAGTACTGGTAGGTATCATCGGCTGACTAAGCATAGTTAACACAATTCAGATAATAAAGCAGATAAGCAAATAAACCAACCAAGCATAAGACAATACAATCGTAACTGAGTACCCGTCATTGCCTATGTAAAGCATCTGAACCCAAATATGTCAAGTCTGAATATATTCGATCCAATCCAATCATCACAATCCAATCACCAAGCATCTCAATCAAGTCATAATGCAATGCAGTGTAATAATGGTATGAATGCAATGTAATGCCATGCAAATGAGTTGTACACGTGTACTCCGGACGGAAATATCGGCGTCTTGGTAGCACAACCCAGCGTGACTCGCGAAGTCTAAGTGCCACCCATCCCGGATCTTTGCCCAACAGACAAACGGGACCCCAGATGTTTGCCCACGGGAGGATTCTCACCGGCACCACCCTGGGGGACCCGCGAATTCCATGCACTAACAACGATTCCGGGATATCATCGAAATCGGCCATGCAACAACAACGCTAGAATAGATCATCGGACATCGGCCATCTCACAATCACTCAAGTAAAAGAGTCTGTCAAATATCAGTTTTTCACAATCAACGATTGAGTTGAACCTCGGACATCAGCCTTCTCACAATCACTCAAGTAAAAGAGTTTATCAAACATCAGTTTCATACAATCAATTATTCCGAATTGATCTTCGACATCGGCCTTTTCACAATCACTCAAGTAAAAAAGTTTATCAAAATATCAGTTTACTCACTCAACGATACCGGATCATCACCGGGTATCGGCCATGCATCATGAATGTGAGAGAATGCGTGCAATGCGTATATCAATCATCAACAATCAGGTTCAATATCACAAGTACCAATAATGGGGTAGACCAACAATGTATCATATCACACTACCAACAGTGGTATGCCAACAACATATCAATATTACATGTACCAACAGCGGGTATGCCAACAATATATCCAAGTACAAATACTGAGAACGGGTATGTCAATTCTATCCCAATCAAGACGATAACACAGAATTCAATATCTACAACTACTCATGGCATCAAGCCAGCACAATAGAACAATTAAAGTACATATAACGGGGTGGCTAGTCCCAACACACACATCAAGGCCCAACCTAAGGCAATATCCAACCCGATTTCATACCCGAAGGTTCACATGCTGTGTCCGACATTATAATCTAAATATGTGCTTCGCTATACGAAGTCTCACAAAAGTACGCTATAACCTACCTGGATTGCCAAACCGCAACACCAACAACTCACTCCTTTGCCTTGCCCTTCCGCTGAACGTCAGAACCAAAGTAGTCTAAGCGTAATCGAATTCTATATTAGAAATCATAAAGAATGATACTAATATTGCTACTATTTCAATTTGGTCAACTCTAACCCTAGAAATCGGGGAAACAGGCCCACAAGGGTAAAACGGGAAATTCGGGGACAAAATACCAAATTAAGTACTAGGTAATCATAACCCAACTACTAATTGTTGATTTAACTCAAGGATTAGCCTAATTTCTGATTTGAAGCAAAACCCCCAAATTGGGTATAAGCCCTAAGTTTTCAATTCCGAAATTCAACGCTAAAAATGGAAGATATATGCTTAATAAGCTTAGATTAGTCAATATCTAACATAAACATCACCAATTTATCATTAATAATCCTAGGGACAATGTTCTTCCAAAACCCTCTTTGAACTCCCATCACCATGGGTTTATTAAGAGAAAAGGGGAATCTAACATGATAATGGATTAAAGGAAGAATGAAGAAATGGGCAAGATTTACCTCATTGATTCTCCTCCAAATATCCCTAAGAACAGTTTCTTCAAGTTAAAATATCGAAATGGGGCACAATGAGGGTCTAAGGGCTTTTAACACTTTATTAATGTCACTAACTGCCCATCACCTGCTTTAGCGGTACTGGGACCGCCCCAGTGGTCACTTGACCGCCCCAGTGGTCACTTGACCGCCCCAATGGTCACTTGACCGCTCCAGTGGTCAAGCCTAAAACTCTTGGGCCACTTAGCGGCGGGGGTTACGCTGTTGTTGTGCGCTGGTGATGCTGCCAAAGCGGGCACCCACCGGCCAAATTTCGCACCGATTCGATTTTTTAACCTCGTTCTCGAGACCATCTGCTCACATGCCATACACATAAACCCATATAAAAATATGTTACGAACGCGCCTGTGGCCTCGAAATTCCCATCGGAGGTCTCATTGAGCCAATCAACCCTGGATGCCTTAATCCCAAATTTCCAACCCAAGTTTCGAAATACATCCAAGTGAATTGGGAACCGAACTAAATACACACACAAGTTCTAAATGACCATCCGGACCTCTCGGAATCGACGAAATTCCAACAAAGGTTCGTTTGCCCAAAAGTCAACTTTGGATCAACCATTTTTCTCTTTAAGCCTTATTTTTTCATAAAAGTTGTCCGAATTCGGTCTAGACACCTCGAGAAGCGTGTAAGCAGTCCCCTCCGGTCAAAAGTGAGCTAATAAATGCTCGAGAACAGGAGAAAATGCCTAAAAGATTATAACGACCAAAACGGGTCATTACATCATATACCAATTGAACCGTCGCTCGTCCTCGAGCGAAGAAAGGAAGAAAAGTAGGGAAATACCTAAATTAGTGAACAATTGGGGATATCGGCTACGCATGTCGAACTCGGTCTCTCTAGTAGCCTCTTCCACAGGACGGTGCTTCAATTGCACTTTCACATAAGCAATTTCCTTTGACCTCAACTTCGGAACCTGCCTATCCAAGATCGCATAGGCCCAATTCAAATTATCTCAAAAATATAGAATCCCAACGGACAATATAGGTAGCGTTGGCATGGTACTTCTTCAAAGATCGAAAGATGAAAGACCGGATGAACTCCCGCTAAACCTGGCGGCAATGCTAACTCATAAGCTACATCACCGATACAATCCACAACCTCAAACGGACCAATGTACCTGGGGCTCAACTTACCCCTCTAACCAAACCTCATAATACCCTTCATAGGTGAAACCATCAATAGAACCTGGTCACCAATAGCAAACTTCAAATTCCGAACCTTTCAGTCCGCGTACATCTTTTGCCGACTCTGAGCTGCCAATAGCTTAGCTTGAATAACTCTCACCCTATCAAGGTACTTTCTCATTAGATCCGTGCTCCAAGGTCGAGCCTCGAACCCATCAAACCAACCAATCAGAGATCTACATCTCCTACCATATAAGGCCTCAAAAAGGTGCCATGATAATACTCGAATGATAACTGTTATTATACGCAAACTCTACCAAAGAAAAGTGCTGATCCCAATGACCACCGAAATCAATAACACACGCTCTCAACATGTCCTCGCCATCGGTCTAGGGATGGAAAGCTGTACTAAGATCCAATCGAGTACCCAACTCCTCATGAAATGCCCTCCAAAATCGGGAGGTGAAGATAGTACCCCGATCAGATACAACAGAAATAGGGACCCCATGTAATCTCACAATATCCCGAATATACATCTTAGCTAACTTCTCCGCGGTATAGGAAACCTGAACTGGAACAAAATGAGTGGACTTAGTCAACCGATCCACTATCACCCAAATCGAGTCAAACTTGCCAAGGGTCTTCGGAAGACCCATGATAAAATCCATGGTAATCTTCTCCCACTTTCACTTGGGAATGGGCATCCTCTGAAGCACCCCACCGGGCCGCTGGTGCTCATATTTTACCTGCTGATAATTTCCACACTTAGCCACAAAGTTAACTATATCTCTCTTCATCCGAAGCCACCAATAGTGTTGTCTCAAGTCTCAGGACATCTTAGTCGCCCCCGGATTAATGGAATAGCGAGAGCTATGAGCCTCAGATAAGATCAACTGAATCAAATCACCGACACGAGGAACGCACATGCATCCTCTAATCCTCAGAATGCCCTCAAAATCAATCACGGCCTCCTTGGCCTCACCTCTCAAAAACCTAGCTCGAATCTTGCTCAACTGAGCATCCGCAAACTGGTGAGCCCTGATCCAATCCAATAATGATGACCTCACCTCTATACAAGCCAAAATCTGCCGGGACCGAATATCCGACGTACAAAATCGTAGGGCCGGTGCGAACCTCCATGACCAACGGACGCTTGGAAACAATCAATCGAGCTAAACTCCCCATACTCACTGCCTTGCGACTCAAGGCATCAGCCACCACATTGGCTTTTCCGGGATGGTATAGAATAGAGATGTCATAGTCCTTCAGGAGGTCCATCCATCGACGCTGGCTGGAATTAAGATCTCTCTAGGTAAACAAATACTGAAGGGTACGGTGATCGGTAAAAACCTCAAAATGGACACCGTACAAGTAGTGTCTCCAAAGCTTCAAGGCGAAGGCTACGACCAACAATTCCAAATTATGGGTAGGGTAATTCTTCTCGTGAACTTTTAACTGACAGGAAGCATAAGCTATCACCTTACCCTCCCGCATCAACACCGCAGCTAAACCCATACAGGAAGCATCACAATAGACAGTGAAATTCTTACCTTTCATAGGCAAGGCTAGGATCGGGGCTGTAGTTAACAAATGCTTGAGCTTTTGAAAGCTCCCCTCACAATTATCTGTCCACTGGAAGGGAACATCCTTTTAAGTCAATCTAGTCAAGGATGAAGCAATGGCAGCAAAATCCTTCACAAAGCGACGGAAATAACTGGCCAAACCTATAAAGCTACGAATCTCAGTAACAGTAGTGGGCCTCGCCTAACCCCTCATAGCCTCAATCTTCTATGGATCAACCATAATTCCTTCCTTAGACACCACATGGCCCAAGAATGCTACAGACGCCAACCAGAACTCACACTTAGAAAATTTAGCGAACAGGCTATGTTTCTTCAACAACCCAAGAACGGTACGAAGATGGCTCTCATGCTCCTCTCTACTCTTGGAATACACCAAGATGTCATCAATAAACACAATCACAAAAGAATCAAGAAACGGCCTAAAGATGCCATTTATCAAAGTCATAAATGCAGCCGGAGAATTGGTAAGCCCAAAAGACATCACTAAAAACTCATAGTGGCCATATCTCGTTCGAAATGCTGTCTTCGGAATATCTTCCACCCTAATCTTCAACTGGTGATAGCCGGAACGCAAATCAATCTTCGAAAACACCAAAGCACCCTGAAGTTGGTCAAACAGATCATCAATATGAGGCATAGGGCAATTGTTCTAGATAGTGACCTTGTTCAACTAACGGTAATCAATACACATCCTCATGGTCCCATCTTTTTTCTTCACAAATAACACAGGAGCACCCCAAGAGGAGACACTCGGTCTAATGAACCCCTTGCTTAATAAATCCTGCAATTGTTCCTTAAGCTCCCTCAACTCGGTAGGTGCCATCCGATATGGGGGGATGGAAATGGGACGAGTGCCCGGGTCCACGTCGATACAGAAATCAATGTCGCGATCGGGTGGCATACCCGGCAAATCTAACGAAAATACCTCCGCAAACTCGCTCACAATAGGGATAGACTCAAGGGGTGGAGATGCAACAGTTGTATCACGAACATGCGCCAAATATACTAAACACCCCTTACTTACTAACTTCTTCGCCCAAAGGAAGGAAATGATCTTCTTTGGAGCGGGACTAGGAGTACCTCTCCACTCAAGCCTAGGAATGCCCGGCATAGCTAAAGTGACTGTCTTGGTGTGACAGTCTAAGATTACATGATAAGGAGAAAGCCAGGATATACCCAATATAATATCAAAGTCCACCATATTAGGAATCATCAAATCTACCCAAGTGTCGTACCCCATAAAAGTAAACAAACAGGATCGGTAGACTCGATCAACAACCACAGAATCTCCGACCGGAGTAGACACATGAACAGGTATATCTATGCTATCAAAAGACAAATCCCAACCAATGGAATGAAATGCATATACATACGAATAAGTGGATCCAGGATCAAATAACACAGATGCTGCTCTATGACGGACAAAAAATGGTATCCGAGATCATAACATCCGAGGCCTCCCGCTCGGGGCCTACCAGGAAATGAGTAGCAATGGGCTTCATCAAGCTCAGTCTGGGATCCCCCTCTCGCACTCTGAGCACTACCTCTAGCTGGCTGGGACCCACCTCTAGAACCATGGAAAGTACCGCGACCTGACTGAGCACCGCCTCTCTGAGAAGTCCCACCTCATCCACTGGATGATACAGGAGTCCTCAGCGGCTGATAATCCCGCCTAGGTCGGGGATATCTCCTGGTAGCATGCCCAACCTCTCCATAAGAGTAACAAAGAGGAAAGTCGAGTCTTTGAAACACGAAGTCGAAGACCGGATGAAGCAACCGTCTTCGTTGGTCTGGAGAACGAACTCTCAAGAGCTCTCTACCTAGGTGGCTCACTAGAGGAAGCCGGTAATGCTAAATGCACGAGACAACCAGAATAGGGCTGAGGTGGCCTCGAAAATTGACCGGCGCCCCTTGAACTAGAACCCCCAAAACTACCTGTTTGACGTGGCCTCTTGTCGCCACCACCAAAAGCACGGGCCTTAGCGCCCTCAACCATAGAAGCATGCTTAATAATGGACTTGAAGGAAGCCCCTATCGAGTCCATCTAAAGACAAGGAATCTGCAGAGAGCCTACTAGTCCTCTAACAAAGCGCCTAATCCTATCGGCCTCGGTAGGGATCAACGGGGTGGAATAACGGGATAAGTAAAGAAAACGGGTCACATAGGACTCCAAGGACATGCCCCTTCTGCTCAAGGTGTAAAAACTACTCCCTGCGAGCCTCTCTCAAAGACCGGGGCACATACTTCTCAAGGAAGGCCTGGTAGAACTGAGTCCAAGTCAAAGAAGGAGAACCCTCAGGTCTGCACGCCATGAAATACCTCCACCACGTCTTCGTGTCGCCGTGAAATTGGTAGGACACATAATCAATATTGTGGGTCTCCACCATCCCCATACGGTGCATCAACTCATGCATATCAAGAATAAACTCATAGGCATCCTCAGACGAGGTACCAGCAAATCTCGGCGGTTCTAACTTTCTGAATCTCCCAACCAGCTCCTGATTAGAAGCAGTTATAATGGCGCCCTCCATGGGCCTAATCTCATCACTAGGAGCGGGTATTGCATCAATGCGAGGAGCCATATCCGTAGCGGGATGTACTACCCGCGTAGGTCCCTGCTCAAGGGTCTGCGCCCCAACCCTAGTCTGTGAACCCGCGTCGGGTGTAGTAACACCGGCGGCCGCTGCTGGGCATCGAGATGAAGCAATACTCTAGCCATAGTGTTATACATGGCCTGAACTGAAGTAACCTCAGGCTGTGTCTGAGCTGGAGCCATATCCTCGAGCTCGGGGGACAGAGATCTCTCTCAGCGCTGTCCCACCGTCGGAGCTCTACCCCTGGCTGGGGCAGCCCCGAGGCCTCTCGTTCTGTAGCCCTCTGGCTGTCGCTCGCCTTCGAGTGCTAGCCGTAGCAGTGGGCTCTGGCACCTGACCTCGGACCATAGTAGCTTGAGTCCTCCCCATCTGTGATAGAAGAGATAAGAGTCAGATACCAATTTGATCTTTCCAGATACCAATTTGAATAAAGTAGCACGACGGAAAGAAAGAAAATAAGATTTCCTAAATGTCCTATAGCCTCCTGTAGATAAGTACGGGGCTCATCGTACCGATCCGCGAGACTCTACTAGACACGTTCTTGTGTTAAATGTCACGACCCAACCCCGTAGGCCGTGACTAGTGCCCGAGCTGGACACTCGTATACACCTGATAACTATAATCATCCACAACTAGCATAATGAAGAACTTATATATAGAAAGGCATGACGTCGTCTCAAAACATCACATATATATATACATATCACAACAACCCGTCTCCCCGAGGAGTTACAACTTTCAACGAGATAATATCACACATAAGTCGGCAAGGCTGTCATAATATGGGGAACGTTCCACCATACACGAGCCAACAAGGTTACCATAACACACGGCTTCCAAAACATATATATATATATATATATATATATATATATATATATACGCAAGCCGATAAGGTCGCCACTATGAACGGGAACGCCCAAAACATAAGTCATACGTACACAACCGAACAAGAACTATATACAAATTTCACACATATGTCTACGTACCTCTAAGAGTAACAACAAGATTACATATGACGGGGACGTGGCCCCGCCGTACCCCCGGATATACACATATATACAACAAGAGGATCCGTACCAAAAATATAGGCTCCTAACAAGGGAGCACTCCAAGATAGCGGAATAGATATTCTAGGTCAAGGCGGATCACCAAAGCGAGCGTCCGTACTCGCGGGCATGAAACGCAGCCCCCGAAGAAAGCGGGGCCGCATTTAGATGCGTACCGAGTATATAAAGCATGAAATACAAGAACAGATTATAACCGAAATAAGAAGTACGAAAACGAGTACAATAACCGGATACCAAAATGCTTGCTTTTGAAACACAAATCATGCATGTCAATATCACATATATCATATCCGGCCCATTATGGGACTCGGTGAACATGGTCGCCACCCCGTCTTTGGCACCATAACACAAAGATACTCCAAAACACAGCATAACTCCGTAGCACGGCATAACTCCGTATCACAAAGATAACACCATAACACAAAGATAACACCATAACATATATATATCGTACCCGGCCCTCTAGTGAGGAACGCAGTGAACAATGCAAGAAATCGTGCACGATAACATACCCGGCCCGGGACTCGGTGAAAGATGTAACAACAAAGATGCACGAGCAGTAGTGAGCAACCATATGCATATAAATCATCTTTTAGGACTCAATAGATAAGTAGACAAATCAACGCTCGAGTATCGTGATGATAACATACCCGGTACCACTTTGAATGTCATTATGAACTATATCAATTAAAAGCCTCAGGGATCATAGACATGTATCAAATTAATACGAGATAGCTTATGAGAGTTAAGGACATTATTCGTTACCGAATCTTTTAAGAACAGGAACTTTTATATATCACTTACCATCCAATCATGTAGAAGACTCGAGGGCAGTAGCTCGACTACATTAAGAATTCTAATATCAAGAAGTGAATAAGAATCATAAACATGCTCGGAACTTATGAATAGAGTTACCCCAAAGCTCATATCGTTTCATACTTACATCTAGGGCATGCCAAAAGAAAGTTAAGGATAGGCTTTACATACCTTTAGCGGTTACTCGCGACACAACACGTATACGCTGCCCAATAGTGTCTCAACCTATATTAAGACGTCAAGAACTACGATTAAACTACGGAGAGATTCAAAACGTATCCTAACGTTAATAATTCCTTTCTAGATAATTAAACGACGTTTCGCTTATATTCAAACCAACCACATACAACCAAGCCAACATCACTAATCATACATTCAAGTATCAACCCGAGACTATTCAAACATGACTCGAGAACACTCCGGACAACCCGTGCAACACTCCAAAATAGCCCAACCAACACACAATATAACATATAATCTTCCAAGTTCAACAAGAATAACAACAACACATTCTTTTCTTCCAAATTCATGAACTATACCAACAACCACACGTTAACAACATCATTCACATAAATGCAAGAAACTACATTAACATGATATTAGCTTCTACAACAGCCCACAAACAATTACAACTCCAACTTGAACCATTTAACCCTTCATTTTCATCATAAAATCCATAACAACAACAACCAAATACTAAGTAAAATTTGTTCACCATTCTTACACAAAACAAATTTCACACGGCCTCAACACCAACATACATAATTTCATGAATTTCATCTATAACTACACCTTACAACACGCTCAAACCATCCTCAATACATGTAACGGAAGATTAAACCTTACCTTTAACACTTGACTTCTCAACTTGGCTAGAATTTGTGCCTTGAATTAATACTTGTTCTTGCTACCTAGGATCAATCCCACGTTGTTATACACCTTCCAAAGGGTTGAAATACTTGAAGAAAATTATTTTTTGACCAACATTCAAGGGCTTCAATCTCGCCACCATGGCCGAGCCTCTCTTTCTATCTCTAAGGTTCCTTAGGTTTGTGAAGATGATGAAATGGTTTCCTTGTCATCAATTTACCTTAAATATGACTCATACAAGGTGGACACATGTCCCACTCATGGCTTGATCCAATCAAATTTGGCCAAGCCATGGGTGGGGCCCACACGGCCACTTATGGCTAATTAGAGAAATAATTAAATCTTAATCTCACTTAATAATCTAATCATGGTTAATTAATCCCTAATCTCCATTAATATTTCTATACCAAATAAAATTTATAAGCAACTTGTGCATTAAAACAAAATCGGAGGTTAAAAGTCTCTACCTCGTATCCCAAAATTGTCTTGTCCTTAACTTGTCGCGATTAGCTTAAAATATCCCAATGTACAAAAATACGGGATATAACATTAAGGACCGGGTAACCTAAGGCTGTCATACCAACTTTTCACAACCCATTTTGCTTAGGCCGTGGGAGCACTTACCTTCCCATCTCGGTAAGTGAACCCTCAACTCAACAATGAATAAATACATGAAAGAATGAATTTAAAACAGCGGAATAGAACAAATACGTAAGTCTCACGATATATCTATATACAAGTAGTAGAAAGTACGGAAGACAATAAACACTCCCAGGGTCTAGTCTGAATAATACAAGAGCCTCTAAGGAGAATAATAATATCCGAAATACTAATACATAAATGTCTATGTCTCTGAAATAAAAATAGGACATATGATAGGAAAGTCTTCAAGGTCAGAGGATGCCATGCATACCCTGGAAACTCAAGAGAAAGCTGAAGCGTCGATCAGCCATGGGTCACAGAAATGGATCCGACCTCGGTACTCAGTATTCATAAAGAATGCAAAGAAGTGCGAGTTAGTACAAACAACAGTACGGGTAGGCATCATCGGCCGACTAAGCATAGTTAACACAATTCAGATAATAAAGCAGATAAGCAAATAAACCAACCAAGCATAAGACAATATAATCGCAACTGAGTATCCGTTATCGCTTATGTAAGGCATCTGAACCCAAATATGTCAAGTCTGAATATATTCGATTCAATCCAATCATCACAATCCAATCACCAAGCATCTCAATCAAGTCATAATGCAATGCAGTGTAATAATGGTATGAATGCAATGCAATGCCATGCAAATGAGCTGTACACATGTACTCTGGACGGAAATATCGGCGTCTTGGTAGCACAACCCAGCGTGACTCGCGAAGTCTAAGTGCCACCCGTCCCGGATCTTTTCCCAACAGACAAACGGGACCCTGGATATTTGCCCACGGGAGGATTCTCACCTGCACCACCCTGGGGGTCCCGTAGAGTCCAAGCACTAACAACGATTTCGAGATATCATCAGAATCGGCGATGCAATAACGATGCCGGAATAGATCATCGAACATCGGCCATCTCACAATCACTCAAATAAAAGAGTCTATCAAATATGAGTTTCACACAATCAACGATTCTGGAATTGAACCTCGGACATGGGCGTTCTCACAATCACTCAAGTAAAAGAGTTTATCAAATATCAGTTTCATACAATCAATGATTGCGGAGTTGATCTTCGGACATCGGCCTTTTCACAATCACCCAAGTAAAAGTGTTTATCAAAATATCAGTTTACTCACTCAACAATATCGGTTCATCACTGGGTATCGGCCATACATCATGGATGTGAGAGAATGCGTGCAATGCGTATATCAATCATCAACAATCAGGTTCAATATCACAAGTACCAACAATGGGGTACGCTAACAATGTATTATATCACAATACCAACAGTGGTATGCTAACAACATATCAATACTACATGCACCAACAGCGGGTACACCAACAACATATCCAAGTACAAATACCGACAACGGGTATATCAATTCTATCCTAATCAAGACGATAACACAGAATTCAATATCTACCAGCTACTAATGGCATCAAGCCTGCACAATAGAATAACTAAAGTACGCATAACAGGGTGGCTAGTCCCAACACACATATCAGGGCCCAACCTAAGGCAATATCCAACCCAACTTCATAACCGAAGGTTCACATGCTATCTCTGACATTATAATCTAAATATGTGCTTCGCTATATGAAGTCTCACCAAAAGTAAGCCATAACCTACCTAATTGCCGAACCGCAACACTAACAACTCACTCATTTTCCTTGCCCTTCTGCTGAACCTTAGAACCAAAGTAGTGTAAGCATAATCGAATTCTATATTAGAAATCATGAAGAATGATACTAGTATTGCTATTATTTCAATTTGGTCAATTCTAACCCTAGACATCGGGGAAACGGGCCCACAAGGGCATAACGAAAAATTTAGGGATAAAATACCAAATTAAGTACTAGGTAATCATATCCCAATCACTAATTATTGATTTAACTCAAGGATTAGCCTAATTTCTGATTTCAAACAAAACCCCCAAATTGGGTATAAACCCTAAGTCTTCATTTCTGAAATTCAACGCTATAAGTGGAAGATATATGCTTAATAAGCTTAGATTAATCACTATCTAACATAAACATCACCAATTTATCATTAATAATCCTAGGGACAATGTTCTCCCCTCTTTGAACTCCCATCACCATGGGTTTAAAAAGGGAAAAGGAGAATCTAACATGATAATGAATTAAAGGAAGAATGAAGAAATGGGCAAGATTTACCTCCAAGATTCTCCTCCAAATATCCCTAAAAACAGTTTCTTCTAGCTCAAATATTGAAATGGGACACAATGAGGGTCTAAGGACTTTTAACACTTTATTAATGTCACTAACAGCCCCTCACCCCCTTTAACGGTACTGGGACCACCCCAGCGGTCACATGACCGCTCCAGCGATCAAGCCTAAAACGCTTGGGCCGCTTCAGCGGCAGGGTTACCGCCCCGGCGGTACCGCTGTTGCGGTGCTGGTGCCGCCAAAGCGGGCGCCAGACACCAGAAAATTTTTGAAATTCCGTAATTCGATTCAATTTTTCGTCTAGTTCCCGAGGCCATCTGCTCACATGCCATACACATAGACCCACATAAAAATGTGCTACGAACGCGCCCGTGGCCTCGAAATTCTAACGGAGGTCTCGTTGACCGAGTCAACCCCCGATGCTTAATCTCAAATTCCCAACCCAAGTCTCGAAATGCATCCAAGTGCATTGGGAACCGAACCAAATGCACACACAAGTTCTAAACGACCATCCGGACCTCTTGGAATAGACGAAATTTTGACAAAGATTCGTTTTTCCAAAAGTCAACTTTGGGTCAACCATTTTTCACTTTAAGCCTTATATTTTCACAAAAGTTGCCCGAATCCGGTCTAGACACCTCAGGAAGGGTGTCAACGGTCCCCTTCGGTCAAAGGTGAGCTAATCAATGCTTGGGAAAGGGCGAAAATTCCTAAAAGACTATAATGAATAAACGGGTCGTTACATTTCTACTATAATTAAAGTCTAATCAAATTAGCCTTAATTCATATTGGATTTATCAAAAATGTTTTTAGATGTTGTCCTAGTATTCCTTATATATAGTAATATTTGAATTTCAACAATATTCTAATTTCCTTATACTACTACTAATTCTATCATGTAATATTACATGTTACCTTTTAAAGAAGTATTCTTGGACTATAAATTAGATCCAAAAATATCAATTAATTATATTTCTCCAATCAAATCTAACAAATTAGGTGAGTACATTTAATAATGTCAATTAATTTCCTTTTAAATTTAAGATAAATAGAATTTGTTTCCAAGTGGCATGATCATATTACGCCACTTGGCTAAATATTAACATAAGAAATATTTATATCTCCAGCTATTTTTAAAGAATGCAGAAATTATTTATCCTCCATAAATATGATTATTATGAAAGGTTGTAAGTGAGATTATTTTTCCATTCATTTGTAACCCAAGTAGATCAACCATTAATTATAGGATCTTTGAGATCTTTTAATTTGTCTTGCAATTGAAATCATTCCCGTCTTTGGCTTGATTGTATCCAATGAAATCTTTTGCATCTTTGTTTATGTCTTTTCCATCTTTGTTTATGTGTCTCTTTGTGAAAGAGATTAACGAGAATCTTAACCGATTGTTGCCAGTTAATATCTCTTTATTCATTTTTTATTTTTTAATAGTATCTGTACGGTAAAAATTTATCCGCACCGGGTGTTTACACCAAACCAGTGGAATTTATCATGATTAAGTGATTTAATGAAGTGAATATATACATTAATTAACCATGGTTAAGTGATAGTTGTATATAATGAAACAAATGTCATAAATTCATTGATTTTGTGTAAACACCCGATGCGGGTAAGTGTTTACCGTATGATGCACGAACCTGATGCTCGAAACTTTATGATGCACGAACCTGATGCACGGAACTTGGGGATTCGATCCGCAAGGTCCGTGCATCATAAAGTTCTTCACTGCATTATAACCATCAAGATCAGCGTCAAGATCAGGTATTTCTGCTGATATTATTTTGTCAATATGTTCTGGAGAGGGACTTTTTAATGTTTGATGCAAGAGGAGCAATATATGTGCATGGGGCAAGCCTCTCTTTTGGAACTCTATTGTGTATATACATGCATTATTAATGGTATAAACGCAATGGTTAGGATGCACGGGGTGATAAAAAACATACCATACTATTTTCAAATAAAGCATGCACGCTAATTTCTTTTTAAATTTAAGATAAATAGAATTTGTTGCCAAGTGGCTTGTACGTATTACGCCAGTTGACTTAATATTAACATAACAAATATTTATATCTCCAATGATTTGTAAAGAATGCAGAAATTATTTATCCTCCATAAATATGATCATTATGCAAGGTTTTAAATGAGATTATTTTTCCATTCATTTGTAACCCAAGTAGATCAGCCATTAATTATAGGATCTTTGAGATCTTTTAATTTATCTTACAATTGAAATAATTTCCGTCTTTGGCTTGATTGTATCCAATGAAATCTTTTCCATCTTTATTTATGTGTCTCTTTGTGAAAGAGATTAATTAGAATCTTAACCGATAGTTGCCTGTTAATATCTCTTTATTCTTTTATTTTTTTAGTAGTATCCGTACGGTAAAAACTTATCCGCATCGGGTGTTTACACCAAACTTATGCAATTTATCATGATTAAATGATTTAGTGAAGTGAATATATACATTAATTAACCATGGTTAAGTGATAGTTGTATATATTCAAACAAATATCATAAATTCATTGATTTGGTGTAAACCTGTTATAGAAGGTCATTATTACCTGATGGTGTAAAAATATGATACACCGACGGTGCACCAAACCTAAACTCTATAATACAGATTGTGTACATGCTTTTATCTAATTAGCTCCATCTTGATATTTTAAATTCAATATAGAATCAAAAGTTTCTGAAGAACTTGTATAATCAGAAAATAAGTAGGTGTTTGGCCATGAAAATCAAATACTTTTCACTTTATATGGAGATATTAACTTGTTAAGATTCTAATTAATATTTCACAATGAGACACAAACAACGTTGGCAAAGATTTACTTGGAGATAATCCAGGCAAAAGGTGGAAATAATCTGTTGCACGACAAATAAATGATCTTACAATTAATGGTGGATAGGATAAGTTCTGTCTTCATTCTTTACAAAGCATACATAGTTTGGACATAATCAATGCCAAAGATGGAAAGGATCTCTTGCAAGACAGATTAATTGATATCAAAATCTTATAATTAATGGTGGATAGGATAAATACTGTCTGCATGCTTTACAAATCATACATAGTTGATATTGCCATTAAAGAAGAGGACTACAACTGCTGTTAAAGAAGCTACTGCCAGTGGAAGATACTGTACATTATGTTTCAGTTGTGAGAGGACTACAACAAACTCATTTTTGAATAGAAAAGTGCAAGGTAGGGAGCTGGTATGATCAGCTGATCCAAGAGACACAAAGATTAAGGTTTCCGAGGTAATGGACTTGAACTTCCTTCATCTTGCAAGGTGTTATTGTGAATAGTTTATTGTGATTTCCTCTTTGTACTTGGAACTTTTATTTGGATTGTAATATTGTGTTTTGTAGGGGTAAAAATGGCTCAATGAGAATGTGGTAGACTCTTGGGTTGATTCTATGAGGGCTTCCTCTCCTACCGCATCAGAAGTCATCCACTCTTTCAGATGACTTGACTTCTTGGATGGTAAGCTCAAAACACAAAAAAAAAAAAAGGATATAATAATGTGAAATGCTAAAATCAACAACACCCGTACATTACAACTATAAAGGTTAAGAATTACCTGACCCTATATTTAATGACAAATACTTCCTCTGTTCTAATTTATGTGATACTTTTCACTTTTCGAAATTCAAACTGCATGAAATTTGACCAACATTTTGAGATGTATCTTTTCACCAAATTTGTCAGGACCCAACCCACCATAACTGGCACCCATCTAAATCCTAGTGGGCGAACCAACACACAAGACACCTATTCATTCAATTCAATTTTATATTAACCAAGTTAAACAGTATTACTCATTCAAACATCAAAGAACAAAATACGGCATACCATAAATACTGAAATAAGTGCGGAAGTTCTAACTATTACAATCCCCAAAATCGGAAAGTTATCATATAGGACTCTAAGCCAAAAACATGTCAAAGAATCTGAAGTCTAACAAGTAAGTAATCCATAATGTCCAGAGTACGAAAAGACATCATAGCAAGAAGATCTTCGGGCGGCCTGACATGGGAAGAAGCTCAACTAAAATTTGTCAACAAATATCCTCCACGCTAGATGTGAGGACGAGTAGCGGTCTCTATATCCAAATTTGCACTCAAAAGAATGCAGCAAGGTAGTATCAGTAAAAACACTATGTACCGGTAGATATCATAGGCCGACTAAGATTAGTATCATGCATATTTCGTAAAATCAATTGAATAAAACAAGCCATTCAATAGTCATGAATATCAATAAATCACAGAAAGTCAACCAAGAACAATCACAATCAAATCACTAAGATGTCAAGCATCACAATCACGTAAGTCACAACAGGATATAAATTTACCCTATAACCTCACTCGCAAAGACATACATGCTAACTGATGTCTTAGCTCAGTAGTCATGACCTGCAGGGGACCCATGGTGTCCATGTACCACCCGTTTCGGAATACTCCTTGGACCCAAGCACAAACCTTCGCCCCAGAACAAACCTTGATCGCAAGACATATCAAAGTACCTCTCGTTTTCGGAACGATCCTCGGACCAACAGCCCATAATCTAGGTCACATGAATGCCTTTCCATACCTCTTACAGAACAATATTTCTTACCTTTCCAATATCAACAATCAACTCATCATTTTATGTCACAATACCCTTGAGAAGATTATATTAGCTTCTTATCACAACACATCCACTGTAGATTTAATCACACAGGAATAATGGCACGGAGCCTACACAATCACTCAATCACATTCACGTAGGAATTTAGCCACATAATACCATGCATGAAAACTAGACATGCTTTCTCCTAAGGAGATCACAAAACATACAATCAACTAACCAAAGTCTAACTTAAGTAAACTGTAACCTACCTCAAAGTAGAGCTTGGAACACGCAGGTTACTCTGCTACAGCCTTTCCTTTCTTCAAAGCCTCAATACGTTCACGGTCTAAAAATAGAAGGCTCATTGAGTCACATTACTCAATTCACAAAGACCAAAGCAAGAATACCCTTACCTTCTCCCATACTAAGGGTAAATGATTTTCTAGGTGATAAACAACCTATCAAGGCCCCTAGTATTCACTTACCATCAATTTATTCAACATTCTATCAAATATTCCCATTACAAACAGTTTTCTATGGCAAAGACCCCATTTTTATAGAACCCTAGGTCACAAATCACTTAGTTCATGATTCTAAATGTTCAATTTATGACAAATAGCAACTAATCAATCCATTTAAATGATAAATAAGCAATAATAACCCCAACCCATCAAGTTTAGAAGGTTTATTGACATTCTAGTGTTTCTACTTCACTTTCACCATTAAAGACCCATGAAGATGAATACAATAATGAAGGGGAAGGGAATAATAGAATGAAAAGTAATGGAACTTACCTCTCAAGGTTATCTTGCCCTAGCTTGAAAATTCTCTCTAGGTGCTTGTTTGGAAGTGTGTTGGTGTTTTGTAAAAAGGGAAAATAAGACTAAGTATAAAAATCCCGGCCACTATTTCTCATCGACCGCTGCGGTGGTCAAATGGACGCTATAGCGGTCCCCAAAGAAACTGCTTGACCGCTATAGTGGTACTGCCATAGCGGTCCACCGTCAGCCACAGCGACCACCAAGGACATAGATGGCCGCTGGCAGCGGTCAAGCCGCCGCTATAGCGTTACACCCATCGCTGCAGCGGTCCATTGGGCAGTGAGCTCGACTTTTGTCCAGTTTTTCCCCCAATCACCCCACATTTCATCCAAGGCCTCAAAAACACAAAACAAACACACACATATACAAAAAGACGCCCTATGAATCCAACCGCGGCCTCGAAATTCCCAACGGAGTCCTAATTTTCCATAAGGACTGGAAGGGTCGTTACACCAGATACAAATTAAAACATCGTTTGTCCCAGAATGGACAAGCTTGAAAAATATAGGGAGGAGTTACTTGACTCGACGAAAAGTTGAGGGTATTTGCTACGCATATCGGACTCTGTCTCCCAAGTAGCTTCTTCCACTGGTCGATTCTTCCATGAACTTTCACAGAAGCTATTTCCTTGGACCTCAACTTGCGAACATCCCCGTCTGAGATAGCAACGGACTCTTCCTCATACGACGTATTTTCATCTAACAAAATCGAATCCTAACAGATGATATAGGAACCATCGCCGTGGTATCTCTTCAAAATCGACACATGGAACACCGGATGAATGCCTGATAAACCTGGAGGCAAAGCCAACTTGTAAGCCACCTTTTCCATATGTTTGAGAATCTCAAACGGACCAATGTACCTTGGGCTAAGCTTGCCCTTCTTTCCAAACCTCATCACACCCTTCATGGGTGAGACCTTCAACAACACTTGTTCTCCTTCCTCAAACTCAAGATCTCGGACCTTGCGGTCCGCATACTCCTTCTTCCTATTCTGCACTGCTAAAAGCTTGGCTCGAATCACCTTCACCTTCTTTAGGGACTCTCTCAGAAGGTCGGTACCCCACGGTCTTACCTCGAATGCATCAAACCATCTAATAGGAGACCTATACCTCCTCCCATACAATGCCTCAAATAGGGCCATATCAATACTCGAGTGATAGCTATTATTTTAAACAAATTCAGCTAAGGGCATGAACTGATCCCGATGCCTACCAAAATCTATCACACACGTATGAAGCATATCCTCAAGAACCTGAATAGTCCGCTCAGACTGCCCGTCAGTCTGAGGATGAAAGACTGTGCTAAGATCTAACCTCGTACCTAAATCCTCATGCAAACACTCCCAAAACCTAGATGTGAACGTGGTGCCCCTGTCGGACACGATGGAGATAGGAACCCCGTGGAGTCTAAGCACCTCCCGAATGTAAACCTTAGCCAACTTCTCTGCATCATAAGTTATCTTCACCGGAATAAAGTGGGCAGACTTAGTCAACCTGTCAATAATAACCCAGATAGAGTCAAACTTCCCTAGCGTCTTCGGAAGACCCACCACGAAATCCATGGCTATCCTTTCCCACTTCCACTCAGGAATGGGCATCCTCTGCAATGTACCCCCAGGTTTCTGGTGTTCATAATTCACTTGTTGGCAATTTAGACACTGAGCGACGAACTCTACTATATCACCTTTCATCCTAGTCTACTAGTAATGTTGCCTCAAATCACGATACATCTTAGTGGCACCAGGATGGATAGAATACCTCAAGCTATGAGCCTCTGTCAGAATGGTCTTAATCAAGTCGCCCATACGCAGCACACACACTCGCCCTTCGATTCGCAGCACACCCTCTTCATCAATCACGGCCTCCTTGGCCTCACCACGCAACACCTTATCTCGTATTTTACATAACTTAGCATCTTTAAACTGCTTAGAATTAATCTGCTCTAAAAATGATGACCGAGCCTCAACACAAGCCAACACCTTGCCTATGTTAGAAATATCTAGTCTCATAAAACTGTTAGCTAGAGTCTGAACTCCCTTAGCCAACGGACGCTTAAAAGAAATTAAACAAGCTAAACTTCTCATGCTAGCCGACTTCTGGCTCATTGCATCAGCTACCACCTTTGCCTTAGCAAGGTGGTGGAAAACGGTGATGTCATAGTCCTTCAACAGTTCCATCCATCTCCGTTGTCTAGAGTTCAGATCCTTCTGAGTTAACACATGCTGCAAACTGCGATAGTCTATGTACACCTCACAATGGACATCATACAAGTAGTGCCTCCAGATTTTCAACGCAAACACCACCGCTGCCAACTCTAGATCATGAATAGGATAGTTTTTCTCATGCACCTTCAACTGTCGAGAAGCATAAGAAATCACCTTTTTTCCTGCATCAAAACAGCACCCAAACCAGAATGTGAAGCATCACAATAGATAACAAAATCCTTGCCCTCAACGGGCAATGCCAGTATTGGTGTTGTAGTCAAAAATGTTTTGAGCCTTTGAAACCTCTCCTCACACTCGTCGGACCACTGAAACAGTACCTCTTTCTGAGTCAAACGGGTCATATGAGAAGCAATAGAGGCAAGCCCTTTCACAAGCCGACGATAGTAGCTAGCCAGACCCATGAAACTATGGCTCTCGGTCACTGATGTGGGCCTAGCACATTCCTTGACTGCCTGAATTTTCTGAGGATCCACTATGATACCCTCTTTTGAAATAACATGCCCCAAGAAAGACACAGAAGACAACCAGAATTCGTACTTGGAGAATTTAGCATACAACTTCTTCTCTCACAACACCCCAAAAGTAATTCTCAAATGTTTCTCATGTTCTTCCTTACTCCTAGAGTACACCAGGATATCATTAATGAACACTATTATGAATGAGTCTAAATAGAGCTTAAACACACTATTCATCAAATTCATGAACGCAGCTGGGGCATTTGTAAGCCCAATAGACATAACCAAGAACTCATAGTGCCTATACCTGGTCCGAAAAACGGTTTTAGGAACATCCTCTGCCCGAATCTTCAACTGATGGTACCCTGATCTCAAATCGATTTTAGAGAACACAGAAGCTCCACATGAATCGATCAAACAAGTCACTAATACGGGGAATGGGATACTTGTTTCGGACAATTACCTTATTCAGCTGACGGTAGTCAATCCACATACGCATAGACCCATCTTTCTTCTTAACAAACAACATAGGAGCACCCTACGGAGAGGCACTCGGGCGAATGAACCCCCTACTCAGAAGATCTTGCAACTGCTCTTTCAGTTTTCTGAGTTCTTCTGGTGCCATCCTATAAGGTGGGATGGATATAGGATGAGTCCCGAGGTCTAAGTCAATCCTGAAGTCAATATCACGATCCGGTGGCATACCAGGTAAGTCCGCGGGGAATACATCCGCAAACTCACGTACCATTGGAACCGAATCAAGGGGTGGAGTATTTGCACTGGTGTCATGGATATGTGCCAGATAAGCTAGGCAACCCTTCTCTACTAGCTTCCTAACACGAACAAAGAATATTACTTTCTTAGGGAGGGGACTAAGGTTACCTTTCCACTAGAGTCTAGGCGCCCCGGGCATGGCTAATGTAACAGTCTTGGCGTGGCAATCAAGAATAGCATAATGCGGGGACAACCAACTCATACTTAAAATAACATCCAAATCTACCATGTCTATGATATTCAAATCAGCCCAAGTACTATACCCATAAAAGAAATCGCACACGAAGGGTAGACACTATCTACCACCACAGAATCCCCAACAGGAGTAGATACATAAATAGGGGTATCAAGGGTATCACACATCATATCCAGACCCATAGCAAAATAGGTAGATACATAGGAAAAATTAGAACCTAGATTAAACAAAACAGAAGCCATACGGTCATAAACGGAGATAGTACATGTGATAACTGTATCGGAGGCCTCAGCTTCGGGTCTACCTGAAAAAGCGTACAAATGATTGCGTCCCCCTGTCGCCTGTGAACCACCGCGATTACCATTACCGCCCAAGCCCGCCCCGGCGGCCGTCGCCCGCCTACCTCGCTCGAGGACCGCCTCGGTGGGGCCGGCCAGCACCCCTACCCGCGGTGTGGCCACCCCGCCCTACCGGTGTACGATCCTTACCGCCTCGATCTGGTGCAAATGGAGCTCGGAGAGTCTGATACTGAATCACCTGCCCGCTCTATCTAAGTCTGGGGCAATACCTCTTAATATGTCCTATCTAACCACACTCAAAGCAAGCACGGTCCAGCTTAGGCCGCTGAACAGAAGCTGATGAAGAGGTGTAGCCTCCATGCTAACCGAAAGCCTGATAATTTGCCCCTGATAGGCTCCTAGCTGACACCTGCATCGCGGACTAAATCGGACACCCTGAATATACCTGCGAGCTCTGACCCCTCGAGAAGGAGTTACTGAATATCCCACCCTTACGGGCCTTCTTCTTAACCTGCTTTGTGTAACTCTCATGCTTAATCCCCTCGACGACACGGACATGCTCCACTATCTCCTGAAATGAAGCCCCAGTGGCTACAAGCTGAAGAGTTGACAACTGAAGTCCAGTATTCAACCCCTTCATGAACCGCCGTATCCTCTCCCCCTCAATAGGTAGTAACTGAAGAGCATAACGGGAAAGGGAGTGAAAACGGGACTCATACACAGCAACTGACGGGTCCCCCTGACCAATAGTAGGGAACTTATCCTTCCGTCGGTCCTCAGAGTACGTGGAACGTACTTATCCAGAAACACAGAGTAAAACTGAACCCAAGTCAACGGAGGAGACCCAGCTGGCCTACACTCCACATAAGCCCTCCACCAAAGCTTGGCATCACCCAAGAACTGAAAGGTCACAAACTCTACCTCATACTTATCCATGGCCCCCATCTTGTGAAGCCTCTCGTGACAGTCAATGATGAATTCGTATGCGTCTTCCGACTCCGTACCATAGAATACAGGGGCTTCATTTTAGTGAACCTCCAAAATAGATCATGTTCTTCACCAGTCATCACTGGCCCTGCAACTGGCCTCGGGAAGGCCTCAAAACCCGAAAGGTCATCAAAGCGAGGTGCCACCGCTGGCCGCATCTTTGAAACCCCGAGCACGTGCTCGTCCGGACTCGGGACCGCTACTCCCGCGCCCCTACCTCCCGACCCGGCGGTATGGCTCTAGCCCGTGCTAGCCCATGCAACCAATGCAAAGACTTGCGCCATAGCATCGGTATACCCTAAGCGACCGTACAGCTCACGGTGAAACTAGTACAAACTGGCCGGTCGGGCTAGTGCGGCTGCATCTCTCGCTGCCTCATTAGGAACCACTGGAGGCACGAAGTCAACCATTGGGACACCGCCACCAGCTGGGGCGGCCCCTCTGCCAGCTCCCCTGCCTCCACCTCTACCTATAGTTGCTGCCATGCATGTTCTCGCCATCTGCGAGAGAATGAAAGATAGTCAGATACCAATTTGAATCAGCAGATACCAATTGGAATCAAGTAGCATGAAAGAAGAAAGAAAAGAGAGTTTTCCTAGAGTCCGGCAGCCTCTTGAAGTTAAGTACAGACGTCTCCGTACTGATCTACAAGACTCTACTAGATATGTCCTTGTATGATGAGATCGACGAACCTAAAGCTCTGATACCAATTCTATCATGACCCAACCCGCCATGACTGGCACCCATCTAAATCCTAGGGGGCGAACTAACACACAAGACACATATTCGTTCAATTTGATTTTATATTAATCAAGTTAAACATTATTACTCATTCAAACATCAAAGAACAAAATACGTTATGCCATAAATATTGAAATAAGTGTAGAATTTCTAACTATTACAATCCCCAAAATCTGAAAGTCATCGTATAGGACTCTAAGCCAAAAACATATCTAAGAATCTGAAGTCTAACAAGTAAGTAATCCATAATGTCTAGAGTACGAAAAGACTTCATAGAAAGAAGATCTTCGGGCGGCCAGGCATGGGAAGAAGCTCACCCAAAATCTGTCAACAAATATCCTCCACGCTAGATGTGAGGACGAGTAGCAGTCTCTGTATCCAAATTTGCACTCAAAAGAATGCAGCAAGGTAGTATCAGTACAAACACTATATACCGGTAGATATCATAGGCCGACTAAGATTAGTATCATGCATATTTCGTAAAATCAACAGAATAAAACAAGCCATTCAATAGTCATGAATATCAATAAATCACAGAAAGTCAACCAAGAACAATCACAATCAAATCACTAAGATGTCAAGCATCATAATCACATAAGTCACAACAGGATATAAATTTACCCTAATAACCTCACTCGCAGTACATACATGCTAGCTGATGTCTTAGCTCAGTAGTCATGACCTGCAGGGGACCCATGGTGTCCATGTACCACCCGTTCCGGAATACTCCTTGGACCTGAGCACAAACCTCCACCCCAGAACAAACCTTGATCGCGAGACATATCAAAGTACCTTTCATTTTCGGAACGATCCTCGGACCACCAGCCCATAATCTAGGTCACATGAGTGCCTTTCCATATCTCTTACAGAATAGTATTTCTTACCTAACAATCAACTCATCATTTCATGTCACAATACCCTTTAAAAGATTATATTAGCTTCTCATCATAACACAACCACTGTAGATTCAATCACACATGAATAATGGCACGGAGCCTACACAATCACTCAATCACATTGACGTAGGAATTTAGCCACATAATACCATGCATGAAAACTAGACATGCTTTCTTCTAAGGAGATCACAAAATATACAATCAACTAACCAAAGTCTAACTTAAGTAAACCGTAACCTACCTCATAGTAGAGCTTGGAACGCGCAGGTTACTCTGCTACATCCTTTCCTTTTCTCAAAGCCTCAATACGTTCACTGTCTAAAAATAGAAGGCTCAATGAGTCACATTTCTCAATTCACAAACACCAAAGCAAAAATACCCTTCCCTTCTCCCATACTAAGGGTGGATGATTTTCTAGGTGATAAACAACCTATCAAGGCCCCTAGTATTCACTTACCATCAATTTATACAATATTCTATCAAATATTCCCATTACAAACAATTTTCTATAGCAAAGACCCCATTTTTATACAACCCTAGGTCTCAAATCACTTAGTTCATGATTCTAAATGTTCAATTTATGACAAATAGCAACTAATCATTCCATTTAAATGATAAATAAGCGATAATAACCCTAACCCATCAAGTTTAGAAGGTTTATTGACATTCTAGGGTTTCTACTTCACTTTCACCATTAGAGACCCATGAAGATGATTACAATAATGAAGGGGAAGAGAATGATAGAATGAAAAGCAATGGAACTTACCTCTCAAGGTTTTCTTGCCCTAGATTTAAAATTCTCTCTAGGTGCTTGTTGGGAAGTGTGTGTGTGTTTTGTGAAAAGAGAAAATAAGACTAAGTATAAAAATCCCGGCAACTGTTTCTCATTGACCGCTGCGGTGGTCAAAAGGCCGCTATAGCGGTCACTTGACCGCTATAGCGGTCCCCGAAGAAACCACTTGACCGCTGTGGTGCTCTTCCTACTGCTATAGCGGTCCACCATCCGCCACAGCGGCCACCAAGGACATGGTTGACCGCTGGCCGCGGTCAAGCCACCCCTATAGCGATACCACCACATCGGTACACCTACCGCTGCAGCAGTCCATTTTGGGCATTCGGCTCGACTTTTGTCCAGTTTTTTCCCCAATTACCCCACATTTCATCCAAGTCCTCAAAAACACAAAACAAACATACACATATACAAAAGGACGCCTAACAAATCCAACCGCAGCCTCTGAATTCCCAACGGAGTCCTAATTTCCCATAACAATCGGAAGGGTGGTTATAAAATTGATATGAGGAAAGTAGCAACTTATAGTACTTTTCTTGTAGTTTTCAAATATATAAATTGTAATCTTAAAATATTGAGTTAATCTAATCCAATTTTGCTTCAAATTTAGTCAAATTGACTCTCGAAAAGCGAAATGTATCACATAAATTGGGACCAAGGGAATAACACTAAACTGGAAGCAATTGAACAAAAATAGCAAAGAGGTTTTAACCAAAATGTGATATCCGTTAAAGTTATAATTCAAATTCATTTTCAAGCCCTTCAGCTTTACTTGATTCCATAAGAGCTTCTTCTCAAATGGATTTGGTTTATAATTACCAAGAATTGTTTTTGAATTTTTCTTTTATATTTTGTTGGTAAATTTGAACAGGTTCATCATCCTTTAGCTTTGAACAAGTTTGAGGAAATTATACATGCTTCCAAAGGGAAACAAATAGTTGTGTTTTTGGACTATGATGGTACATTGTCACCCATTGTTGATGATCCTGACAAAATCTTCATGACTGATGAGATTTGTTTAAATTTACTAAACTTTAATTAATCCAAATTACTTAGCATTTAAACTAATTCATTATTTGGGTTTATGATAATTAGATAAGGGAAGCAGTGAGGGACACAACTAAATATTTCCCACAGCAATTGTAAGCGGAAGATGCAGATCAAAATTGTTTGATTTTGCAGAGTTATCAGAACTGTATTATGCTGGAAGTCATGGAATGGACATCAAGGCGCCTGTTAAAGGAAAGGTGACCAAAAAATAATATTGGAGTACTTATTTTCTAGCTTAATTGGTTACTAAATTAATCTTATGTTATTTTTTTCCTTTTATAATAGTGTTTGGTACTTCTTTTTTTATTCAAGGAGATAATCAAACTATACTTTGCCAACCTGGTAGAGAACTTTTACATATGATTGATGAGGTTAGTTCTTGTTGTTTTTTAACTTTTCACTTTGCCTCTAGTGGTTTTGTCCCCTTACACATTATAGAAAGAAAAAGTTGAAACGTCAACACTTTTCAGGTGTATAAATCTTTAGTGGAGAAAACAAAATTTGTACCAGGACCTAAAGTGGAAAACAACAAATTCTACTTATCCGTACATTTCCGTCATGTTGAAAAAAAGGTACAATTTTTTTAAAAAGCCTCTATTCCATAGTTCCTGGTTTTACTTGAGATTTTAATTCAAAAAGAAATTATCATAATAAATTGAGTTTTCAACTTTGTTTTTTTTTGGTAATTTCAGAGATGGACTGAACTAGCTGAGCAAGTGAAATCAGTGACTAAGGAATACCCAGCGCTTCGATTAACTCAAGGAAGAAAGGTGAATTTTCTAAGTAATTGCAGTATTAAACAGTAGCCATGTTTTTTATGTTACAAGATAAAGAAAAGAAAAAACTGACTTTTTAATTGTTTTATGACAGGTATTGGAGATTCGTCCATGTATTAAATTGGATAAGGGAAATGCACTTGAATTTTTGTTGGAATCATTAGGTTATGCTAATTCAAATGATGTTTTACCTATGTACATTGGTGATGATCAAACTGATGAAAATGCTTTCAAGGTACTTTCTTTTGTCATAATTTTCTTCAACAAACAAAATTATAACTTTGTATTTTTTTGGAAAATAATAATAATAGTACTAACATTTTGTTATGGAACATAATCAGGTTTTGCGCGATAGAGGACAAGGCTTTGGAATTTAGTATACAAATCACCTAAAGAAACCAATGCTTCCTATTCTCTGCAAGAGCCATTAGAGGTATAATAATTGAAAATATATGCTCTATAGATAACAATTTTAACAAGATTAAAATTATTTATATATATATTGAGTTAGATTATTAATATGTTGGTATTTCTTAATATGGCAGGTTATGTACTTTTTAAACCGTCTGGTGGAGTGGAAAAGATCGTCTTGACCCTTTTAAGCCTGGAAGTTTTATTGGGGATGGGTTAATTAAAAGAGCTTAGGTCACTGATGCATAGCCTTGTAGTTCACTAACTGCAGTATGTTCGTCGCTCCGCAAACATGGTAGCCGATAAACTAGCAAACTCCTTCCCTTGGCCATTCCCCATGGAATCCCACACAGTTGCTTTCCCCCCTTACTATGTTTTAACAGCTTTTAATAAGGACTGTACTAGCATCCCCATAGCGAGAACAGTCCCTAACCCCCCCCCCCCACACACACACACCCCCTCCCTCCCTAGTTTTTACATTTACCTATTTGTAACTATGTACTCTTTGTATGTTTCTGTTTTGTTTAATGAAATATCTGTCTTGTTTAGCCAAAAAAAAAGAGCTTAGTTTGTATCTTTTCTTTTTAGAAGACTCAACTGTAATTGGAAAAAATGTAGAAATTTTGTAACTTTCTAAGTATAAATTCAATAAGAAAGTATTATTGTGCACTTCTCACTCTCTTTTCCACTACAAGGGGTTGCCCGTGCTGTGCACGAGCCCAACATGCTAATTATAAAACATGTATAAGAGTTTGTCATATTTTTAGCACTTAAGCAATGAAATTTGTACGACTAATTGTATGAGAAAATAATGAATTCACACTTGCAACTACTAAAATTACAATCTAACAACGAAATTTATAATATATTTGAGCTTCTTCAACAATGTATATTAAACAGGAGTAGCAGAAGTTGCTGACAACCTGTAATGCCAGTTATGGTTTGTTTAACGTTAGCAAACAAAGCACTTGCCAACATATACAATTTGAATCAGAGACATCAATGTTTGACGCATACATTCTTGTCTAGCCGGAGATAGAGGAAAACAGAAAGGGACTGTCAATCAAGATTTTCCTTGCAAGCCTATTCCCCAGCCAGAAGAAAAATAGGATATAGATGCGCTTGGGGAATATTGTGAGAAACACTCCTTTACAAAAAGATCTTGGCCCACTCTTCACTCTTTTCACAGCTAGCCGGGAATGAGACACAGTAAGATTCACTTAACTTCATAGCTATAAGCGCTCGTGACTATCTGATGATAGTCGGTTTGCTTTCCTTTTAGACTGAAAAAGGAAACTGAATGATGGAGTATACGAGCACCTTAATAAATACCTCCTACTTTATTGTATCTTATAGGAAAAGAAAGATTTAAAGACTTACCTAGTTACTATGCCGGAGTAAATATCAACAGATTTTTCTCTAGCAACGAAATTAACTGCAACAACTCCCAGCAGAACCAATGATTTTCAGTAGAAGAGTTGGTCAAGTAAATGCCTGCGATTATGAAAGAGAGCAATAATAGAAGTGACAATATCAGTTTGCCTTATCTTACAAAGAAGGAAATGAATCTTCATTTTTGATTGATAAGATTAGAAAAGGAGATGACACTGTTGATGCTAGACTTTACATTATTGTGAAAGAAGAAGTACCAACAACGTTTTACACAAGCACAAAAAGAGGAAAGTGAAGAACGGATTCCAATTGGTGAAGTGATGAATCATGGTACCTTATGTTTTGATGATTTGACAAACCTTAAGAAACCAAATATGATCAGGTTCACTTGTTGCATTTGGCCTCCTCTTGATATCTCGTGTACTGCCATGTTGACATGCTCCTTGAAGAATCAGATGCTATCAGTCACTACACAAGCTGCAGGATATGTTCATATATGAAGGACCAGATACGTGTTCAAAGGGACTAGATGAGATCAGGTTCCTAGCAGGATATGTTCATATATGAAGGACTAGATACGTTCACAGAGGGACCAGATGGGATCAGGTCCCCAGCTATTGCTTGGTCAATCGAACAAATGAAAATCTCGACATTGCGACGGTGTGACAGCACAAAGCAACGAAATTTTTACAACCTGTTCAATAACAGATGAGGGACAAGGTTCCTCCAAATAAGGGGCCAGGTCCCTGGATCGTTGAAAATTCAACTCTACAGCTGTAAAGCTGCTAACACAATAGCAATATACAAGAAATGGTGAAAGAAAGACAAAGAATAGAGTTTCTTTATGGGCTATCACCTTCACTCTTTCTCTACACACCTTCACTCTTCCTCTATATACACAAACATCCTGTTTAAGTGAAGATTCATTCTTGCACAAATAAGAAAATTGCTCCATTCTAAGCGCAAGTCTCGACCTCTCAAGGTGTTCCTCAAGAATAAAGCCTCAATAAGCCAAACTTGTTCTATAAATTGTAAACTTAGTTCTATAAATTGTAAACTTACTCTTCACTGAAAGGAAGCTAGTTGTGGGTGTTCTAAATTCTCAAGGTTGCTTCCACAAGCTCTTGAGTGGTACACTAGGCTAAAGTTAGTCTAGGTGCATTAGTGTGTGGATGGCTAAAGTTAGTCGTGGTGTTGAATTCTCAATAGTTTCCTTTGAATGCTTCACTAGGCTAGAGGTTGTCTAGGTGTATTAGTTTGCTTGGCTAGAGATAGTCAAATGTGAAGGTTACAATAGGGTTTATTGTAATGGTGAGGGGTTATGGGAGTTAACTCCTAGCTTACAATAGGTTGTAATCTAAAGTTTCTTATTAGTGGAGTTGAAATCCTACTAGGGTAGGTTGTGATTTTTAATCCCTTGAGCAAGGAGCTTTCCACGTAAAAATCTTGTATTATTTTCTTACTGCATTGTCTCAGAGAACTGGTAGATAACCAGGCAGCTAAAGCAAACTGCCTAGTGTGCATTTGTTGTTTCTGACACAACCCAACAATTAAGTAGAACTTATTTTATAGATTCAGTAAACATAGGCCACTTCGATATAGTGTCATTATAAATCCACCAGTAAAACACGTTTTACGTTAAGGTTCAATTTTCGTAGATCATTTCAGCTTTTTTTGATATAAGGGAAAGTTGTTGTCACGACCCAACCGGAGGGCCATGACGGGCACCCGGAGCTAGTCGACCAAGTACCTCAAAACGTACATCTCATAGTCATATTTGAGTGGGCCATGAAACTAGCTCATAAATATCATAACTAAAAGGGGCACATGGCCGAAATATATATATATATATATATATATATATATTATATCATCAACTCTGCCCATACATAAGCCAACAAGGCTATCAAAGGATATGTCATAATATAGGCCGAAGAGGTCATAAGTCATCTAACTGTACACACCTGTCTACGAGCCTCTACATAGAGCACATAATATAATAAGGACGGGACAGGACCCCGCCATACCCATATATACATAAAAGAATCATACCACTCTAAACTGCAACTCCGGGATAAGTGGAGTGCTCCTGTACCAAGGCTGAAATGGCAGCCTAAGGATCTATACCGTCTTCCTGTCTACCTGCGGGCATGAACGCAGTGTCCACAAATAAAAGGACATCAGTACGGACAAAGTACTATGTATGTACGGCAAAGGAGTAACATAAAAGAGATACAAGAAACTGTAAGGTAAGTGAGTGCAACCTGTATATCTGAACTTTCCCTGTTAGTGAATCATGTATATAATTACTATGCATCTGAACTGCCTCTGAGGGTTGATGATATGCATAAATACCATGTGTGCATGCATAAGGTCATACATATGTGTATATATATATATATATATATATATATATAATCCCACAAGCCACCTGTGCATCCCATCGTATCGTATCGGCCGGCATCATCATCATCATCATTGTATCATCATCATCGTATTCGTATCATCATATGACCAGCTGATCAGGTGGTAGTGCGTATATAATGCCGTCACCTTCCCCATACCCCCTATACACACACACACACACACACACACACACACACACACACACACACACACACACACATATATATATATATATATATATATATATATATATATATATATATATATAAAATACATAATATATGCACATATAGCGCCTGAGGGGTCTCGGGTCTGTATATGCATATGTGTATGTGTGTGTATATATATATATATATACATATAAATGCAATGTAATGCATAAACATGACAGGAGTATAAGTAACTCTAGAGACCATAGTGGATCTAAAGAAAGACTTCCTGAAGATAACATTATGGAACATGAATAAAAAAGGATCATCCCTTACTCTAATAATAGAGTCATTATGGATTAACGTTACGTATTTATTTGGTTCACAAGGATCATGCCAAAAGAAAGAAAGGGATAGCCTTAACATACCTTGTCGTCTCCTTAACTACTTAATGTCTATTCTCCCAAGCTCGCAAATCTACATTTCAAATGATTCATATTAAGATTAAGTCGTTGAAACTCTTATAAGATCAAACTAAACTATTAGGTAAACTAACGAAATTTGGGCAGCATTTTCCCTGTATTATTTACTTCCATCAAACTCCAAAACAACTCCCAAACATCATTAACAACATCCACAATATTGTAACCAAGAGATTATATTCAAACTAGACCCAAATTAATCCAAAACTTCCTTACAAATTCAATCCATAGCCAATAGCTTTAACACAACATCTTATAACCTTTCTATCATGATTCTCTTCATCTTTAAGGCTTGCCGAACCCTCCAATCAACTCAACATAAGGAACAAGATGAGGAACATACCTTATGTTTGAAGAACTTCAACTTTCACAACTTGTTTCAAGACCAAATTCTCCACAACTCCAAGTAGAGCCATGAACAATCACTTTCTAGGAATTAGCTAAGGATTTTTATGGCTTGGTCTCTTCTTGATTTGATTTGAGATATTTATGGGTGTTTTTGGATGTTTGAGAGAGATTCGAAGGTCACTAGGGTTTTGTTTTGATGAAAAATATGACCCAAGTCGTGGGAAATTTATTTTATAGCCAAGAAAAAAGGTCCACCGACTTAAAAATTTCAAAAATTTTCGGGCGAAGTACAGGAAAAAAATGCGGGCCGTACTTTTAGCCCGTACTTGGGGGATCAAAATCCAAGTTTTTGGAAAAATTTGGTGAAGTAGGGGTTAGAAGTGCGGGACGCACTTCAAAGAACGGCCCGTACTTTCCATCCCGTACTTCGAAAATTTGATTTTTCAGTTGCATTGGAAAGAAGACTCGCTAAACCTGAATTTACGTAGATTATGAATTACATAACTCCTCATATTCTAGGAGATATGCCTCTCTCAAGTGGGACCAAAAATCCTGTTCAAAATTCTATCAAAATTTTCAAAATTTTTAACAAACTTAATTTCTTCGATTCACTTGATCTGAAACCTTTAGACACTTGTTTAGCACTTGTTAGAAGTCCTCCTTAGCCTTATGAGGGTTCCAGGACCTCTCTGGGCTTATTCTAGTTTACTTACGATGCAACAACGCGAATTTTTTTTAGGTTTAACATCCTTCTCCCCTTAGGAATATTCGTCCTCAAATGTTATACTTTTAGCGGTCTTTCTTTCTTTTAAAATTTTTGGCAGAGTTTCCCCTGTAATTGTACCACTACCAACCCATCACAACATCCCAAAATATACAACACCACACAGGGCCACAATAAGCAATAACAATAATGGCCTCACACAACTAGTAATCATAAAGAATGAAACAATACGCACCTGAAGACAAGGGTGTTTCTATCTGGACCTCCTTTGGAAGCGAAAATAAGTGCGGGTACTTGGATCTTAGATCTTCCTCGGCTTCCCAAGTCATCTCCTCAACATTCTTATTTCTCCAGAGAACTTTAACCGAAGCTACAATCTTATTCCTCAATTTTCGAACCTATCTATCTAGAATGGCAATGGGAACCTCCTCATAAGATAATTGCTCGGTAACTGGACATTATCGATGGGTACAACTCTGTAAGGATCTCCAATACACTTGCGAAGCATTGATACATGGAATACCGGATAGACTGATTCTAAATCTGAAGGTAGATCTAACTCATATGCCACCTGGCCCACTTTGCAAACAATCTTGTAAGGCTCAATATACCGAGGACTAGGCTTATCCTTCTTACTAAATCTCATAATGCCTTCATCGGTGACACCTTCAGAAATACCCATTCATCAACTTGGAATTCCAAGTCTCGTCGGCGATTATCTACATAGGACTTCTGACGACTCTGGGCTGCCAATAATCGATCCTGAATAAGCTTGACCTTCTCCACTGCTTGCTGGATCATATCTGGCCCTATTAATTTAGTATCCCCTACTTCGAACCATCCAATTGGTGATCTACACTTTCGCTCATATAAAGCCTCATACGGGGGCTATCTAGATACTGGAATGATAACTATTATTATACACGAACTCATAAGCGGCAAGTGATCATCCCAGCTACCTCCCAATTCTAACACACATGCCCGTAGCATATCCTCGAGAGTCTGAATGGTACGCTCAGCTTTTCCATCAGTCTGGGATGAAATGCTGTGCTAAGACTCACCTGAGTCCCCAAACCCTTTTGAAAGGACTTCTAAAAGTCCGCTATAAATTGCGCACCTCTATCAGAGATGATGGATATTGGAACACTGTGGAGTCGTATTATCTCCTTCATATAAAGCTTCGTATAATCCTCGCCGAGTAAATAGTCCTGACTGGCAGAAAATAGGTTGATTTAGTAAGTCTATCAACAATCACCCATATGGAATCATACTTACGCTGAGAATGAGGCAAGCTTGTAATGAAATCCATATTAATTACTTCCCATTTCCAAGTCGGAATCTCAATAATTTGCAATAATCCATCGGACTTCTGATGCTCAATCTTCACCTGTTGACAGTTAAAACATTGGGTTACAAACTCTGCTATGTCCTTCTTCATTCCATCCCGCCAATAAACTTCCTTAATATCATGATACATCTTTGTTGTCCCCGGATGAATAGAATAACGGGAATAATGAGCCTCTCCCATAATCTTATGACGTAGCCTTGCAACCTTAGGAACACATAGTCTGCCTCAATATCTAAGAACTCCATCTTCAAAGAATCTCAAATGGTGACTTTTTCTTTTTAGGAGCTGTGTCCTTATAATGAACTAACATAGGATCCTCGTACTAGCATTCCTTCACCTCAGCTACGAAAGATGAAACTACCGCATCATGTATAGTAACTCCTGAATCGCCCGAGACAAATAATCAAACTCCTAGGCTAGCTTACTGTTGAAGTCCGCGAACAATCTCCCTTTTCTCTGGCTGGACGTTATATAAACTACCCATGAATTTGCGGCTAAGAGCATCAGCCACTACGTTTACCTTCCCGGTATGATATAAGATACTAACATCATAGTCTTTTAGTAACTCTAACGATCGCCTCTGCCGCAAGTTTAACTCTTTTTGCTTAAATATATACTAAAGACTCTTATGGTCCGTATAGATATTGACATGAACACCATCTAAGTAGTGCCTCTACATCTTTAATGCATGAATCACCGCAGCTAACTCTAGATCATATGTTGGATGGTTCTTTTCATGCTTCCACAACTGCCTTGATGCATAAACCATAACTTTACCGTGTTGCATTAACACACAACCTAGCCCAACACCTGAAGCATCACAATAGATAACATAGCCTTCCGATCCGCCGGAAGTGTCAGAATCAGGGCCGAAGTTAATCTGTTCTTTAACTCCTAAAAACTGCACTCACAAGCATCCGTCTACTGTAACTTAGCTGATTTCTGAGTCAGCTTCGACAGTGGTGCAGAGATAGAAGAAAAACCTTCTAAAAATCTTCTGTAATAACCTGCCAAGCCTAGAAAACTTCGAACGTCCGCCGGTGTTGTAGGTCTCGGTCAAGTCTTCACAGCTTCAATCTTCTGGGTATCCACCCGGATACCATCAACCGAAACAAAGTTCCCCAGAAAAGTCACAGAATTCAACTAGAACTCACATTTGGAGAACTTCGCATATAACTTTCGGGCCTAAAGAACTCTAAGGACAGCACGTAAATGATCTGCATGCTCTACCTCGGATCGAGAGTAGACAAGAATATCAACAATAAACACAATTACGAACCAATCTAGGAAGGGCCAAAATACGTTGTTCATTAAATCCATAAATACCGCAGGTGCATTCGTCAACCCAAAAGACATTACTCGAAACTCGAAATGACCATATCAAGTTCTGAAAGTTGTCTTCGGAATATCCTTCTCTCTGACCCTCACTTGGTGATACCCTGATCTCAAGTCTATCTTCGAGAACCATTCAACACCCTGTAACTGATCCAATAAATCATCAATCCTCGAAAGTGGATACTTATTCTTTATTGTGTCACGACCCAACCCGTCATGACTGGCACCCATCTAAATCCTAGTGCGCGAACCAATATACAACCACCTATCCATTCAATCCAGTTTTATATTAATTAAGCTAAATAATTATTACTTATTTAACAACAAAAGAACAAGTAAATCATGCCATAAATACTGTAGTAAGTACGGAAGTTCTAACTATTACAATCCCCAAAATTCAAAAGTCATCATACAGGACTCTAAGACAAAAACATGTCTAAGAATCTGAAGTCTAACAAGTAATTCATAATGTCTAGAGTACGAAAAGACATCATAGCAAGAAGATCTTCGGGCGGCCCTGGCATGGAAGAAGCTCACCCCAAAATCCGTCAGCAAATAACCTCCACACTAGATGTGAGGATGATCAATGGTATCTGTAACAAAATCTGCACTTATAGAATGCAGCAAGGTAGTATCAGTACAAACACTAAGTACCGGTAAGCATCATAGGTCAACTAAGATTAGTATTATGCATATTTCGTAAAATCAATATAATAAAACAAGCCAGTCAACAGTCATGAATATCACTAAACCACAGCAAGTCAACCAAGAACAATCGCAATCAATGACCAAGATGTCAAGCATCACAATCACGTAAGTCAATAACGGAAATAAATTTACCACAAATACCACACGCACTATACATACATGCTAGCTGATGTTTTAGCTCAGTAGTTATGACCTGTAGGAGACCCATGGTGTCCATGTACCACTCGTTCCAGAATACTCCTCAGACCCGAGCACAAACCTTCGCTCCTAAACTAACCTCGAACGCAGGACATATCAATGTACCTCTCGTTTCCGGAACTATCCTCGGACCATGAGCTTATAATCTAGGTCACATGAGTTCCTTTCCATACCTTTTACAGAACATTATTTATTACCTTTCCAATATCAAGAATTCAACTCATCATTCAATATCACAATACCCTTGAGAAGATTTTATTAGCTTCTCATCACAACACATCCACTGTAGATTTAATCACACAGAAATAATGGCACGGAGCCTACACAATAAATCAATCACATTTACATAGGAATTGATCACACAATACCATGCATGAAAACTAGACATGCTTTCTCCTAAGGAGGTCACCAAACATACAATCAACTAACAAAAGTCTAACTTAAGTAAATCGTAACCTACCTCAAAGTAGAGCTGGAACAATGCCTATCACTCCGCTACAACCTTTCCTTTCCTCAAAGCTTCAATACATTCGCGGTCTAAAAATAGAAGGCTCAATGAGTCACCTTGCTCAATTTGCATATATACCAAGGCAAGAAACACCCTTCCCTCTCCCCATTCTAAAGATGGATGATTTTCTAGGTGATAAACAACCTATCAAAGCCTCTAATATTCATAAACCATCAATTTATACCACATTCTATCAACCATTCCCATTACAAATAGTTTTCTATGGCAAAGACACCATTTTTATAGAACCCTAGGTCTCAATCAATTAGTTTACTATTCTAAATGTTCAATTTATGACAAATAGCAACTAATCAATCCATTTAAATGATAAATACGCGTTAATAATCCCAACCTATCAAGTTCAGAAGGTTTATTGATATTCTAGGGTTCCTACTTCACTTTCACCATTAAAGACCTATGAAGATGATTACAATAACGGAGGGAATGGAATGGTAGAATGGAAAGCAAAGAGACTTACCTCTCAAGGTTAACTTGCCCTAGCTTGAAAATCCTCTCTAGGTGCTTGTTGGGAAGTGTGTTGGTGTGTTATGAATGAAAATATAAAACTAAGGCATTAAAAACCCGATTCTGCCTTCCCATCGATCGCTGCGGCCGTCACTACACCACTGCAGCGGTCCCGCTATAGCGGCCAAGACACCGCTGTAGCGGACCCAAGATAAATCCGCTCACCGCTATGGCGGTCACCACCCCGCTATAGCAAAGATCGTCGTGGTGGGCAATGGCCCACCACAGCGGCCCCAAGAGAAAGTGGCTGGCTCCTGGATGCGGTCAGCTCACCGCTACAGCGGTACCGCTGCAGTGGTACTCCCACCGCCACAACGTGCATTTTGGGCAATAAGCTCAATTTTCTATCCATTTTTCCTCCTATCACCACACATTTCATCCAAGGCCTCAAAAATACCACACCAAACATGCATACATGCAAAAAGACGCCCTACGAATCCACTCGCGGCCTCAAAATTCCCAATGGAGTCCTAAATTCCCATAACGATCGGAAGGGTCGTTACATATTGTCACCTTATTCAGCTATTTATAATTAATACACATCCGTAAGGAGCTAACTTTCTTCCTCACAAATAACACTAGTGCTCCCCACAGTGACGTATTAGACCTTATAAAGCCTTTCTCAAGCAAGTCCTTTAACTGCTTCTTCAATTCTCTTAACTCAGCAGGCGTCATTCTACAAGGAGGAATTGATATTGGCTTAGTATCTGGTAATACATCAATAGCAAAGTCAATCTCCCGTTCTGGCGGAAGACCTGGAAGCTCTTCCGGGAATACATTCGAAAACTTATTGACTACTGGAACGGACTGAAGAGCCGGCGGTTTGCTTCTGTATCTTGAACCCATTGTAGATGATAAATACACCCCTTGGCAATCATCTTTCTTGCCTTGAGGTAGGTAATAAATCTACCTCTCGGTGATGCTGTATTACCCTTCCATTCTAGAACTGGTTCCCCTAGAAATTGAAATCGAACCATCTTTGTTCTACAATCAACATTAGCATAACAAGAGGCTAACCAATCCATACCCATAATGATGTCAAAGTCTACTATATCTAATTCAATCAAATCTGCCATCGTACGTCGGTCACAGACTATAACTACACAATCTCTATATACTCGTCTAGCTATCACTGGGTCATCAACAGGTGTAGACACCTTAAAAGGTTTAATTGACTCGGATTTCACCCCAAGCTGACCAGCAATAAAAGGAGTAGAACTCAGATCAATCAATGCATATACATCATGCAAAAATACTGATAATATACCTGTAACCATCAGGCGAGAACTCAAGATCCTGTCGATCCACTAATGCGTAGACGCGGTTCTAAGGACCACTCGAACTGGACACTCCACCTCTGCCTCTACCACGATCGACTGGTGTCTTAGAAGTCTGCCCAGGAGGGCGTACAAATGTTGAAGATCCTGCTGCAGACCCTGTTGGCTGAACTATACTTCCACCAGCTCTCACAGGACAGTTAGACATAATGTGGCCTGGCCGACCACATGTATAACAAGCATTTAGACCTACGCGACACTTCACAGAATGTAACTTATCGCACTGGGTGCATCGTGGTAATGGTGGCCTCGTCTGGCTTGAATCACCCCTATACTGAGAACCCGAGGCTCTGGAACTCTGACCGGGTCCGGAATGAATAGGTCGATCAAATCTCAGGCCTATAAATTGTAGAGGTGCACTAGCCGCTGAATGGCCCAAGTGTCTAGAATGTTGCTGCTTCTGACCACCTTTGGGCTCACTAACAAAGTTGAAAGATCTAGCTCTCTTACTATAACCCCTATCATACTCATGCTCACTCCTCCGCTACTGCTGTCACTCCTCCAAATTATGGGCATGAGGCTGAATGCGAGAAATATCCATACCTTTTTGAAGTGAGGCCGTCAAGCAATCATCAATCAAATGTGGTCCCAACCCACTCACAAATCGGTGGACTCGATCTTCCATATCAGCTACCATAGCTGGAGCATACCTCGCCAATGAGTTAAAATGGAGGCTATACTCCCGAGCACTCATGTTCCCCTGTCTAAGGTTTAGGAACTTATCGGCTTTGGCCCGTCGAATTTTCATCAGTAAATAATGTCGGAGAAAAGCATCTACAAACTATTGCCACACGGGTGGAGGTGCATCTACACCTCTACAAGACACCCAGGTCTTATACTAATGAACAACCATATCTCGTAATCTCTAAGGGGCCAACTCTACCGACTCAATATCTGAAGTATGCATTACCTGTAATGTCCTTAACATATCATCTATGAAGTTCTGCGGGTCCTCATTTGGTTTGGACACAAAGAATTTTGGAGGATCTAAATTAATAAAATCACGAACTCGCACCAATGAACCATGACCGGCCTTTGTCTCCGGGCCTAAGCGGCTACTAACCGAGTCAACAACCGGTGGTCTCATAAGTCCCGATCCGGGAGTAACAATGAGCGATGAGCAAAGGCTAGGAGCCGGAGGACGGGGCCCTTCCATGCTCTTCTCCACTCCATGAAGAAAGGGAACGGAGGTAGTATGAGAGGGAGTGGTGCTCTGAGCCTCGCTATGTCCTAATCCCCGGCCGGGGCTCGCTAGTACCTTCTCCAACGACCACGACTTTCTTCTTTCTCCGAGCCATCACTGAAAATTAAATAGGAAAAAATTAGATAGTTTCATTCTTAATGTCACGACCCAACCCCCGGGCCGTGATCATACTCCCAAACGCATTCATCAAACCCGAATCACACACTTACGCGCATACAAATATCAAACGCCGTCTCAAACACATCTCAAACTCAAACACAAATGTATCGAAAGCCGACAAGGCTAACAAAGAGCATCGCCCCAAAACATATAATATACAAACACACACACGTACGAGGCACACAACCCACATATACGTCTACGTACCTCTAAACAAACCCAACGGACCGACAATCATACGACGACGGCCTCCGCCGTACCCCCACACACACACACGTATGCAACGCACGAGTATATACCAAGATGTAGAGCGGATAAAAGGAGCACTCCAACACGTGGGTGCCCTAACCCGAATCATCAAGCGGGGCGTACCTAGGGCATGAAACGCGACCCCGAAGAAAGCGGGTCGGTTATGTACCGAGTATGCAAAGCTGAAATACGAGAAATAAGTCATAGCTGGAAAGTAAGTACCTTTCCAAAATGCCAAATGTTTATTTTTCAAAATACAAAGCATGCAAGCGTAAAATACTCGCCGAGCCGTGGTACGGCGCCATTTCATAACACAAGATAACATGTTTCAAATCTCCGTGACAACCCCGAACTCAACACATCATCACAACACATCGCAAGCCATATCACAAGATAACTCCATAAACGAACCCGCCCTATGGCGAGGTCTCGGGAACCGTAACACGGATAACTCCGAATGTATCACGGTCGCACGACAACAAAACCGGCCCGGAACCGTGAACGATGTACCAACAACCCGCACGAGCGTAGTCGTGAGTAACCATATATATGCATAAAATCATTATCATGAGTTCAAAAAGTAAGTAAAATGATCATACTAATCGGGAAAATCGTTATACCAAACTCTTCCAAACGTCTTCGAAATGCACAAAGGAAGGTCGCGGACCCACGGACGAGTGTCGATATGAAAAACATACTCATCACACGTCATACAACCTCCCACGACGATATCGAGGCAATCCGAGCCCTTAGCCGAAAGTTATGAGCGTTCGTAGTTTCAACATCGAATAGAATTCTTTTGAAAACCAAGTTTTTTTTCCAACAACATCAAAAACCAATATTTTCTTACATCAACCTACGAATACCAAAAGACAAACGCGAATCATAGACATGCTCGGATTATGAGAATAGAATTTCCTCGAGGCTAGTATCATAGCTTATATTAAACTAGGACATGCCAAAAGGAAGAAGGGTTAAGCTTTACATACCTCGCTCGTACACAACGCACGCTTATCCAAATCAAATCTATATCTCGAACTCTCCAAGGTCTACATAACATAAATAAATACCAACATCAACCATAAGCATTTAGGAACTCATTCCCGACTAACACATAATCCTACGGAAAATTGGACAGCACTTCCTCTATAAACAGACCAACCCCGAGAATTCAACTCGGCCAAATTCAACAACACAACAATACCAACAATCATTCTAACAATATCCATAATCAATTCAAACACATTCGAGCATTAACAATCTTTCTCCGCACACCCCAACCACATTCCAATTATGCTTATTACGACTACATACTTACAAACCAACTTGAAATCAAACTAACACATATTCAATTGTCAATCCAAAACCAATCAAACAACATTCAAGAACTCTTTAAACAACCTCACACAATATTTCCAACAATCCAACCAATGTTCCATTCCACCCCGAAATGGTCCCCAAACCCGAGAACCTCAACTCTAATACACTCCTCGATTTCAAATTGTGATTTATTTCAACAATCTACTCTCTGTGTCATTTCCATAAATATGAAAATTACACTACATACACAAAATCTTCCAAATCAGCCCATAATACTTACAATACCAATTTGAGTCATTAAACTCTTATTTTCAACATAGAATCTACATAACAACAACAACCAAAACTCTAAGAAAATTGATTCATTTCTTGGCACACATGAAGGGCCTTATTCGGCCAACACACCAACCTACACTCTTCATGATTTTTACTCATTTCAACACACCACAATAACCAAACACACTACATAAACTTAGTTCATCACCTTTAACACAACATACACACATGCACGGCTAAACTACCATACACACGGCTCAACTTCAAACACCAAATTCCCATGAATTCCATCCATATTAACATACAACAACACACATAAACCTTCCATAACTCATAAAACAAGGTTGGAATTTACCTTTCTTCACAACTCCTCAATTTGTCCAAAGTTGGCCAAAGATGAAAACGAACAATCCATTCCAACAACGGCTAATAAGCACTCTCCAATTAGTAGGTTTGCATCAAAGAAATAATTTTTGGAAGGGCTTATTCTTGGTCTTGAAATTTTTCTCCTTGGCCCGAATGCTTGGTGATTTTTTTCCATGGTTCTTGATTTTTCTAATGTCTTGAGAAGATGATGAAATGGTCCCTTAAGTCATCTTCTATTGCAACTAATAGCCAACCATGTGGCCATGGCCCACTCAGGTGGCCGGCCACACATGCCATATTTCATTCCCACTTTTTTTCAATAATAGCCAACTTCCAATTCCATCTTTGGTCCCAAAGTTTCTTTTAATGTTTCCATACCAATAACGTCATACACACACACTTAGGTCGCATGACAAAATCGAAGGTCACACGACTTCGCATCCCCGTGGTCTTAATCCTAACTTTTCATAGTTAACCCGAATCGTCCCGTCGTTCAAAATACGGGATGTAACACTTGGCTCTATCGCACGATCCAGATCATGAAGAAAAGTAACTTCCTAAATGTCCTGTAGCCTCCTGGCTATAGAACCAGGATTCTACTAGACACGGCTCGTAGACAGCCCAAGGACGAACTGCTCTGATACCACTTTTCTCATGACCCAACCGGAGGGTCATGACGGGCACCTAGGGCTAGCCTACCGAGTACCTCAAAATGTACATCTCATAGTCATATCTGAGTGGGCCATGAAACTAACTCATAAATATCATAACTGAAAGGGGCACATGCCCGAAAAATTATATATATATATATATATATATATATATATATATATATATACATCATCAAATTGTGCCCGTACATAAGCTAACAAGGCTATCAAAGGATATGTCAAAATATAGACTGAGTAGGTCATAAGTCATCTAACTGTACACACCTATCTACGAGCCTCTACATAGAGCACATAACATAATAAGGACAGGACAGGACCCCGCCATACCCATATATACACAAATAAATCATACCACTCTAAACTGCAACTCCGGGATAAGTGGAGTGCTCCTGTACCAAGGCTGAAATGGCAGCCTAAGGATCTATATCGTCTCCCTGTCTACCTGCGGGCATGAACGCAATGTCCCCAAATAAAAGGACGTTAATATAGAAAAAATACTATATATGTAAGGCAAAAGATTAACATAAAAGAGATATAAGAAACTGTAAGGTAAGTGAGTGCAACCTGTATGTCTGAACTTTCCCTGTGAGTGAATCATGTATATAATTACTATGCATCTGAACTGCCTCTGAGGGCTGATGATATGCATAAATACTGTGCATGCATACATAAAGTTTATATATATATATATATATATATATATATATATATATATATATATATAACGCCTGTCAAGCCACTGCAGGCATCCCATCGTATCGTATCGATCAAAGATCATCATCATAGTATTCGTATCATCATATGACCAGCGATCTGAGTGATAGTGCGTGTATGACGCCGTCACCTTGCCCATACCCCCTATATATATATATATATATATATATATATATATATATATATATATAATGCAATGTAAACATGATAGGAGTATAAGTAACTCTAGAGACCATAATGGATCTACAGAAAGACTTCCTGAAGATAACATTATGGAACATGAATAAAAAGGATTATCCCTATCTCTAAGAATAGAGTCATTATGGATTAACGTTACGTATTCATTTGGTTCACAAGGATCATGCCAAAGGATAGAAAGCGATAGCCTTAACATACCTTGTCGTCTCCTTAACTACTTAACGCCTATTCTCACGAGCTCGCAAATCCACATTTAATGAGTTATATTAAGATTAAGTCATCGAAACTCTTATAAGATCAAACTAAACTATTAGGTAAACTAACCAAATTTGGGCAGCATTTCCCCTATATCACCTACTTCCGTCAAACTCTAAAACAACTCCCAAACATCATTAACAACATCCAGCATACCATAACCAATAGATTATATTCAAACTAGACCCAAATTCATCCAAAACTGTCATGACCCAATTTGGTTAAGCCGTGCGGGCACTTACCTTTCCTGCCTCGGTAAGCGAACCCTCAACCCAAGGAAAATAAAGGCATAAATAAGTAAATCAATTAAGCGGAAGGGAAGAAATAACGTAAGTCTTACGATAATAATATAGAAAAAGTGCGGAAATATGACAAATACTCCCAGGGTCTGGTCTAAGCCATACAAGAGCCTTTAAATAGAAATATACTAGTCCGGAATTATAGTAATACATCAATGTCTGTATATGTCTTGAAACAGAAAATAGGACATAAATAAGAGGAGTCTTTAAGGCAGCGAACGTCTCGTGCTCACCTGTAAACTCTAAGTTTGTACTGATAGCGACTATCAGCCATGGGAGACGGAAGCAGATCCAACCTTGAACTTTGCATTCGTAAAATAATGTAACAAATATAAGTCCGTATAAAATCACAGTACTTGTAGGTATCATAGGCCGACTAAGTATAGCTATCAAAATTTAGACAATAAAGCAAGATAGGCAGATAAATCAACAAGTGTAAGTCAAACATAATCGGAACCAAGTACACATCATCGCCTAGATAGAAGCATCTAAACCCAAGTGTGCCAAGGCTCAATATGTCCAATCCGAAACCAACATCACAAGTAAAAAACCAGATCATCACAATATGAGCCATGATGCAATGCAATGCAATAATGTATGAATCAAATGCAATGTTGTGTACACATGTACTCCGGACGGAAACCTCCATGTCTCGCTAGCGCAACCCAAGGTGACTCGGGAAGTCTAAGTGCTACTCGTCCCAAATCTTTACCCAACAGACAGACGAGACTCCGAATCTTTGCCCACGGAGGATTTTTATCAGCACCACCCCAGGGTACTCACGGACTCCATGCACTCACTCAATCCATAATTCCGGGACAAACATCGGATATCAGACTCTCACGTCACTCTCATCCAAACCAAGCCTAGCTCATCACGATATTTCATCAAATATCGACAATGTATCAACAACATATCATGAAGAATAAGAATGCGTGCAATGCATGTGTCAACATCAATAATTAATCAATACTACAAGTACCAAACATAGGTACGCCAACAATATCAAGGAATACCACATAAGCCATATAGAACACTATTCTCTTATCAACACTAACAAGTAAAGTACTATAATGTCACAATCAACATGTAACAACAGTCCCTAATACCTACTATCTTTACGTGGCATCAAGCCAACAACAATAGAACAATCAAGTCACAACACAATGGGGTGGCCAGCCCCAATCACACAATAAGGCCCAACTTAAAACAATATCCAACCCAACTTCATACTCGAAGGTATATATGCTGTCTTCGACAATATCAATCTAAATATATGCTTCGCTATACGAATTCTCACCAAGGGTAAGCCATAACATACCTGGATGGCCGAACAACAATACACTAGTAATCACTCTTTAGCCTTGCCCTTCCGCTGAGCCTTAAGATCAAGAAAGTCTAAGCATATTCGAAATCCATATTAGAAATGATGAAGATCAATACTTATCAGCCATAGGAGACGGAAGAAGATCCAACCTGGACCTCTTCTTTCATAAAAGAATGCAAAGAAGAGCAGGTCAGTACAAAACTACAGGACTGGTAGCTATCATGGGTCGACTAAATATAGCTAATATAATTCAAACAATAGAGCAAGATAGGAAGATATCAACAAGTATAAGTCAAACATAATCGGAACCAAGTACACATCACCACCTAGATAGAAGCATCTAAACTCAAGTGTGCCAAGTCTCAATATGTCCAATCCGAAACTAACATCACAAATAAAATACTAGATCATCACAATATGAGATATGATGCAATGCAATACAATAATGTATGAATACAAATGCAATGTTGTGTACACATGTACTCCGAACGGAAACCTCCACGTCTCGGTAGCACAACCCAAGGTTACTCGAAGTCTACGTGCTACTCGTCCCGGATCTTTGCCCAACAGATAAATGAGACTTCAGATCTTTTCCCATGGAGGATTTTTATTAGCACCACCCCGGGGGATCCACGGAGTCCATGCACTCACTCAATCCACGATTCTGGGACAAACATCGTATATCGGACTCTCACGTCACTCTCATCCAAATCGAGCCCAGCTCATCACAGTATTTCATCAAATATCAATAATGTATCAACAATATATCATGAAGAATGAGAATGCGTGTAATGTATGTGTCAATATCAATAATTGATCAATATCACATGTACCAAACACGGGTACGCCAAAAATTTCATGAAATACTAAACAAGCCATATAGAACACTATCCTCATGTCAACACCAACAAGTAAGGTACTACAATATCACAATCAAGATGTAACAACAGTCCCCAATCACACAACAGGATCCAATGTAAGACAATATCCAACCCAACTTTACACCCAAAGATTTACATGCTGTCTCCGACAATATCATCTAAGTATATGCTTCGCTACACGAAGTCTAACCAAGGGTAAGCCATAACCTACCTGGATGGCCGAACAGTAATACACCAATAATCGCTCCTTAGCCTTGCCCTTCCGTTGAGCCTCAAGATCAAGAAAGTCTAGGCATATTCGAAATCTAGATTAGAAACCATGAAGATCGATACCTATATGCTATCATTGCCCGACGGGTTTGCCCTTCGAGTAATACTACTATTGTTACTTACCCACGGGCTTTGTGGTGGCTTGCATTTTGGATGGCATACCCGTGAATGTAGGGATGTAAGTGATCGAGGAGTGGCAGATTTTTATGGCGAAGGCTGGCCTGAGTTTGATATTTCCCTCCCAGATTACCCATCTATGCCGTAAAGCTAGGGTGCTTATGGAGCCTGGGGACCACTATGTTAAGTGTGTTGTCCCTTTTGACCCATTGAAGGTCAAGGGAGCACAGGGCAATGGCAAAAGAAGGAGGGTTGACTCAGATGACAGCGATGGCCATCCGGGCAGCGATAGGTGTGGCCATTCACTGGCTGAGGTACCTTGGAGCACATGGGGGAAGATATGGTTGTGGTGAAGGCGGCCTTGATAGGGTTTGCATGACCTTCCATAGAGGCCGGGTCATCTAGTGGTGCTGCTGGGGCGGGCTATTTCACTCCTGATCAGATGAAGAGCCATATGGATGCCCAGATTAGGATGGGGGATGCTGTGGATGCCTTACAGGGCGCCTATGGATCTTTGGCCCGGGCCTATATGGATCTCCGGAAGGACTTGGACCGGGAGAAGAAGAAAAGTGGGGCTAGGGACAAGCTGTTCGTGAGAATGTGGAAAGGCGTCAAAAGCCTTTTGAAGACCCTAGTTCCAAAGGCGAAGCATCCCAAGGTGACAATCAGAGATGCCCCCCATTTCTCCTTCCTTAGTGCATTCGGACTCGACAGCGAGGACTCTAATGACTCCGAGGATAGTGGTGATGAGGCTACTAGCCGATGAGTGGCTTAGAGATCTCCCCCCTTTTTATATCAACTTTGGTTATCACTTGCCCTTGCAAGGCTTGATGTTCAGACAATTTCTTGCTTTTGGTTTGTTTTGGAATGTTTGGATAATATTCTTTTTGTTGTTTTGGTGTGGGTGCCACGGTTTAAAGGCACTCGTAAGACAATTGCCCTAGTTGGGCAGATGTGTTTATGTAGGTATTTTGCTTTGGAAATGGCTTCTTCTTGACTTGTTGATGAATTACATAGGTTAGGAAAACAGGGACCAGTGAGAGGAGCTACTGGTTCGTAGTACCTCTACGGCGGTCAGTTGATCGCTGCAGCGGTACCACTATAGCAATGGGAGTCTTGCTATTGCGGGACTCTGCAGAAGCTTGGATCCACTATAGTGGACCGATCCTCGCTATAGAGAGCCCGCTGTAGCTGTTCCCTTATCGCTACAGCGATGCTACAGTGCCAGTGGGCGAAAATTTTTGCCCACCAGTTCAGGTCGCGTAGAGGCTCGCTCATTTGCTTGGCGCGTACCAGTACGGTTCTCACCTAGCGAGTATGAATGCACTATTAACCTTCTAATCTTTCTAAAACAAGCACGCAATTTGTAACACTTTATACTAGCACAGGATTTTTATTTGCTCACACAATTAACACGCTCCTACTCATGGAAGGTCTTCCTTGAGTCAATATACAGAGACACCAATTGGAATCGACAGATACCAATTAGCCCATCAAGATACCAATTGGAATCACCCAGATACCAATTAGATTCAACTACGAGCCGACGTATTTGGGGTAGCATGATAGAATGAATGAAGCGAAACTTCTAGATGTCATATAGCCTCTTGCGGATGGGTACAGACGTCATCGTACCATTCCATAAGACTCTACCAGATATTTGCTCTTGTACTTGTGAGACTGGTAACCTAGGCTCTGATACCAACTGTCACAACCCCAACTTACGGGTCGTGCGAGCACCTATCATATTACTAACTAGTAGGTGAACCCTTACCAACCAAGCCAGTACTCATCCATTTTATAATAAACAATTTCTTAAAACTCACAAGGATTAAAAGTAAAAGCTCATAACGACTCTGTTTTAAATACAAGAAAAATCAAAAAGAACTTCCCGGGACCCAGTCTAGACAGGTACAAGAGCTCCTACTACACAAGGAAGACAAAATAAATGACCTAACCTCTGCTTGGAGTGAAGTGAGCAAGGATATAAGAGAATGCCTGGTAATCCACATAAAGAAGCTTAGACTTAAACCTGCAACATACCTACACCCAAAAAGGGTGTAGCAAGAGTAGTATCAGTACACCACATGTACTGGTAAGCATCATAGGTTGACTAAGATTAGTTCACACAACACAATATAAAGTCAATAAGATAAGCATATAAGTCAACGACTCTCAAGACTCTCAACATAGATTATTATATCGTCACGAACTTACCCTCCTACTCCCAGTTATTCACTTCTCCTATCCCCATTGAATTACCGGTCATCTAACTAGTCAATGAAACCCATTCCACCTTCCCTTAAGCAATTTAATTAAGCCACATCTCCTCATTTACACTAATATCTGATTCCTAACCTTTAGCCGTAGAGCTTTTCTATCCAATTCACTTACTACGATATGATGGACCCATGGGTCGAACTTACCATTTACGATTCTTTCTTTCTCTTATCTTCATAATAATTGCCACCTCACACAACCTCAACCAAAATCATAAAAGATGCATAATGCAATATAACAGACTGACAAAGACACAAATATAAGGACATAGCAGTATGAGGTGTAATGCAATGCAGATGCGATGTAAGGGCATAACCACGATGTACACACATGATGACTAATATCATTGCTCAGTAGTCATGACCTGAAGGGGACCCATGGTGTCCATGTACTACTCATTCCGGATACTCATCGGACCCGAACCATAAATCTATCACTCCAAAAAGAACCTCGGACGCGGATCCACATTATATAAATATACTCACCGTTACATTACCGCCAATGATTGGCTGACAAAATAGTACCTCATATTCAACCCAACTCGGCCATATGACCTGATAACACAACTAACACGTACTCAGACATTTTGCTCCATGTAATTCCTCATAACCACATGCAATGTATTCAATAATGCCAATGAATGAAACCATGTCATGAATCATGGCCTTACATAGCACTATCACGATTTCCTTCAGTCCTCCCAATACAACCCTCTTGTTAACAAGAATGACAGTCATATGAATATTTCAATATACTTGGAAATAAAGACGGAAATCGATATACCTAGGAATACATGTTCTGCACAACGAACTACCCCTTCCTAGTCATGACAAATAATCACCTTCAATCGTGTAACACATAACCATCATGCTAGTAGTAATAAACACTCAATTAATTACTCGTTGTTACCCTAGTTACTATTTACACATAATTCTCGTGAAGTTGCGAATATATCCACCCAAGCTCCATGTCCGAAGACCAAATCATGCAATCTCCCGTCAACTCTAAATGTGTATACGATTTACGAATCAAAGTCTAACTCAAGTAAACTATAACCTACCTCGATGACGAACAGCTATTGAATTTCCATGAATTTCTCGCCTTTCTAGCCCTTGTCTGAATCCATGAGAGATGATAGTTGTGGGGAAAGATGTGGAGAATGTTGGAAAATGCCTCTTTTGTTGGTGTCAAGGGTTTTTCTTCTTGTGAAAACCTAATAGCAACCTTGGAGGGTCTTTTATTAAAAAGAAGGGCGAAATATAAACTGCTTATCAAAAACTCTCCTACTGCCCCGCCTAGCGGACGAGGTCTCGCTAGAGCGGTGGCAGTTATAGCAGTCCAATTCCTGCCTTGGGCCTACGACTTCTAACTCTTTTCGAAACTGATTTTTCTCACTATTAATCCTTAAAACACCCCGGGGGGCTTACTATTTATGATCATAAACCTAGATTGGGTATGGTTTTGCGAAATATTAAATAACGACCGGACGGGTCGTTACACCAAATATCAATTAAACCACCGTTCGTCTCCAAACGGTGTGGGGGTGAGGTAATGGTCACACTCTTGGGCCCTACAACATAGGAGGCAGGATTTCGAGTTATCGTTACGAAATTGGGAAAATGCAGCTTGCTACAAAGCGGTCGATGATCACATAGTAATGATACCGCCGCAATGTAAATCCACCGCCGCCGTCATCGACCGCTTTAAAATGGGGTGAATGCAGTTCATCCCTCCCACCTCCCATTCCTTCTCTATAACTGAAAAATAACACCCCCTCCCCTCCCACAAAAATTTATTCCCCCATTCAAAGACCTAGTCCCCTCATCTTCCTCCCCACTCCCCTTTTAACCATTCTACCCCCCTTCATTTCCTTAAACACTACTCATATTTTAAAGAAAAAAGAAGAATTTCTCTGCACCCCAAGGTCCATTTTTGTGGAAAAGCTTGTAGATCTCATGCTATTTTGAGGTATGTACTCTCTTTCACTATCCTACAGCTTGTTTATGGTCCTCTATTTCGAAATTTCCATGCTTAACTTGCTAGATTAGAGAAAATTTTGGTTTCCTTGAACAAGGGTTTTTATTTCTTAGGTTGGAAAGTTTCTTGGATTATGGAGGGATATTTCATCGTTCATATTGCTCTAGCATCACTTTATATTAAAAATTTGCTTAAACTGGGGTAGTTCATGTTGGGGTGGGGATGTTTTCTAGTGGTACAATTTTTCGGTGTTCTGGTTCAAAATGTTGGTGCCCATTATAGTTGGGATAGGGTGTTATAGGTTGTAAAAGTCATGCTTGCTATCATAATACTTGATCCTTGACAAAAATGAGGAAACTATAGCAAAAATTTAGGTTTTCTAAAAGTTGGGCTTGGGAGGGTTCCGTCCTGGGGAAGACAGGTTCGTTATGGCGGACCTTCCATCGCTACAGCAGTCCCGCTGCGGATATGGCTGGTCACTGGAAGTGGACCTTTCTGTTGGGAGGCACCCGCTGTAGCGGGCCCCTGCTCACTATAGCGAGCCTGTTACAGCGACGAGGCAACGCTATGGCGGAGCCTTGTCCGCTGTAGCGGCCTTTTGGTTGCTATAGCGGTATAAAGGTGTGCCGGGGTTAATGCAGCCGGTCATTCCACCGGACCGCACGGAAGCCGCCTGCTGCGTAAACTAAAATTTTGAGTTTTCAACTACTTCATGCATGCCCTACCACTGCTAAATCTTAGTGCCACATTATTCTAACTCGATCTTCCCTTTTCAGGCTAATTCTCTCATTTTGCTATGGAGAACCCATAACAACAACAATCGAAACAACAAGAACAGGGACAACAACCACCAGCTCCTCCCACATATAATAGGTTTGCCTCCCATGCTTGCAGGAGGCGTTACATGGAATAGCTGACAAAGTGGAGTAACATAAACGGCCCAGGAGTTCTATCAGCTTCTACACCGTATGGGTTGGGGTCCGCTAGTCGAGAAGCCGGGGAATGTTAACTGCAACTGGGTTAGGGAACTCTAAGCTATACTCCCTACCGTTGATTGGACTGCCCCAGATCCGAAGATTACTATCAGAGGGGTCAATATAAAGGTGAGTGCTGAGGCCATTAATGTTGTTCATGGGTTGCCCAACCCCCCATGGGCTAAGCTTCAGGTCAAGGACCACGAGAGAAATGGGTCGTGGTTGGTGAGGATGCTATTGAAAGAATCCAAGAGGAGGAAGGCTACCTAGGGTGTCACTCGTTCTGCCAATAAGAGTCATCACTTTACTCCAGAGGCTCGGAGATGGCTGAACCTCGTTGCCCGATGGGTTTACCCTTTGAGGAATACTACTGATTTCACTTACCTACGAGCCTTTGTGGTGGCTTGCATTTTAGATGGCGTGCCTGTGAATGTGGGGATGCAGGTGATCGAGGAGTGGCGCAGTTTTATGGCCAAGGCTGACCCGAGTTTGATATTTTCCTCCATAATTACCCATCTATGTTATAATGCTAGGGTGTCTATGGAGCCTGGGGACCGCTATGTTGAGTGTGATGTCCCTTTTGACCCATTGAAGGTCAAGGGAGCACAGGGCAGGGGCAAGAGAAGTAGGGTTGACTTAGATGACGACGATGACAGCGATGGCCATCAGGGCGGGGATGGAAGTGGTCATTCACAGGCCCCGAGTACCTTGGAGCACATGGAGGCAGATATGGTTGTGGTAAAGGAGGCCATGATTGGGTACCCTTGACCTTTTGATACGGCCTTCCATGGAGGCCGGGTCGTCTAGTGGTGCCGCTGGTGCGGGTTATTTCAGTCTTGACCAGATGAAGAGTTATATGGATGCCCAGACCAGGATAGGGGATGCTGTGGATGCCTTGCAGGGCGCCTATGGATCTTTGGACCAGGCCCATGTGGATCTCCGGGAGGACTTGGACCGGGAGAAGAAGAAAAGCCGGGCTAGGGACAAGTTGTTCGTGAGAATGTGGAAAGGCGTCAAAAGCCTTTTGAAGACCCTAGTTCCGAAGGCGAAGCATCCCAAGGTGACCATCAGAGATGCCCCCCAGTTCTCCTTCCTTAGCGCGTCCGGACTCAGCAGCGATGACTCTAGTGACTCAGAGGATGATGGTGACGAGGCGACTAGCCAAGGAGTGGCTTAGAGATCTCTCCCCCATTTTCATATCAGCTTTGGTTATCACTTGCCCTTGCAGGGTTGATGTTCAGACAATTTCTTGCTTTTGGTTTGTTTTGGAATGTTTGGATAATTTTTTTCTGTTGTTTTGGTGTAGGTGCTCCGATTTAAGGGCACTCGTAAGACAATTGCCCTAGTTGGGTTGATGTTTTTATGTAGGTATTTTCTTTGGAAATGGCTTCTTCTTGACTTGTTGATGAATTACACAGGTTGGAAAAACAGGGAGCAGTAATAGGAACTACTAGTTCATGGTACCGCTGCGACGGTCACTTTTCGCTGCAGCAGTACCGCTATGGCGATGGGAGTCTCGCTATAGCAGGACACTATGGAAGCTTGGATCCGCTATAATCTTCCTAAAACAAGCGCACAATCTGTAACACTTTATACTAGAACGGACTTTTTGTTTGCTCACACAATTAACACACACCTACTTATGGAAGGCCTTCCTTGATTCAATATAGAGAGACACCAATTATAATCGGCAGATACCAATTAGCCCGTCAAGATACCAAGGAATCACCCAGATACCAATTGGGTTCAACTACGAGGCAGCGTATTTGGGGTAGCACGATAGAATGAACGAAGGGAAACTTGTAGATGTCCTATAGCCTCTTGCAAACGGGTACGGACGTCATCGTACCATTCCACAAGACTCTACCATACATTTTCTCTTGTACTTGTGAGACCGATAACCTAGGCTCTGATACAAACTGTCACGACCCTAACTTACGGGTCGTGCGGGCACCTACCATATTACTAACTAGTAGGCGAACCCTTACCAACCAACCCAATACTCATCCATTTTATAATAAACAATTTCTTAAAAATCACAAGGATTAAAAGTAAAATGTTATACCCCGTACTTTGTACGTTGGAATATTCTAAGTCAGTTGCGACAAGTTAAGGACAAGGTTGTAAATTTTTCCGATTTTGTTAAAAGTGCATAAGTTGCATATTCATCTTTTCATTGGTATGGAATGTTAAGGGTAAATTTGGAATAAGGAAAATTTGGGACCAAAAGATGAATTATGGAAAGTTGAGCATTTCATGAAATTTTTGGGCTAGAAGTGAAATTTTGGAAACTTGTTAATTCATGAAAATGGCCATATGTGGCCATGTGTGTGTGTGTGGGCCATGGGCCATGTGTGCAAATTTTATGAGTGGCTAAAAGATGACAAATTAGTCATCAAAATCATTTTCATCACTAGGAAAATTCAAGAAACTTGTAGAAAGAAAAAAGAAAAGAAAAAGGAGAGAAAGACATGGAGCATGTGCATGGTCATGTGCACATTTTTTTTATAGATATATATATATATATATATATGGATGACTAAGTCAAGCAAGAATTCATCATTATCCACTTGAGAAAGTTCAAGAAATATGAGGAAAGAAAAAGAAGGAGAAAAAAAAACGGCCAGGGAGGGCCTCAAAAACCGTCCCCCATGAAAATTGATCATGGAAAATTTGTTGCTTCAAGCTTTTCTACTAATTGGAAGGTACTCTACGACGTGGGATAGTTATTGGAGTCGTTGAACCGCTCGTTTTGTCGTTTGCAACCTCTAGCCGAATGAAGAAGTAAAGTGGAGAAAGGTAAGATTCAATCCTCTTTTTATGTGTTGTAGCATGATAAAAAGGAAGAAATTCATGATAGGAGTTGTGTTGAAGTTGAGGCCGTATGTATGATGTTGGTCGTGTGTGTGTGTTGTGTGTTAAAAGTCATGAATTAATATTAGTTAGTATGTTTTGATTGTTGTAGTGTGAAGAAAAGAATGAAAACCATCTTTAGGGGTGTGTTGGGTGTTGGCCGAATGGCCCCTTTGTGTGGATTGAGAATGAACGAATTGTCGCTAGTATTTTTGTTGTCGTCGTCATGGATTTTATGAAGAAAGAATGCAAGTTTAATGACTCAAAATAATGTTATGTTGGTTATGGGTGATTTGGAAGTTTATGTGAATTTTATGTAATTTTTATACTTATGAGAATTGCCTTGTTAATGTGCGGATTAATGGTGTAAATTATGAATTTGGAAGGGAAGAATGTGTTTGGTGTTGTTCTCGGGTTTGGAGACAATTTCGGGTGAGTTGGGATATGGTTTTGGTTGTTTGGAAAATTGTGTGAATTGTTTAAAGCGTTCTTGAATATTGTCCGTATGGTTGTGGATTAGTAATCGAACGTATAAACGCTGATATTGGTTTGAATGTAAGTGATGGAAGTAAGTATGTCGGAATATTATGAATGTTGTGAAGTTATGTAAAAAGAGCTACTAATGTTAGAAATGCATTTTGAATTGATTGTTGATGTTGTAGTTTGGTTGTTGGTGTTGTTGTTGTTGAAATTAGCGAGTTGAAATCTCGGGGTTGGTGCATTTATAGGGGAAATGCTGCCCAATTTTAAAATTTGGTATTCGTTTGGAATCGGGTCCCTAAATGCTCTTAGCTAATATTTGATTCTTAATGGCATATTGTAGAGCTTGGGAAGTTCGCGACGTAAGATTGGATTAGCTTCGAGAATAGACGAGGTATGTGAAGCTTACCCTTCTTTTCTTTTGGCATGTCTTAGACGGGATTAAGGTATGACACGATTTGTGCCTCGGGGTAATTCCATTCTTAAGTTTCGAGTATGTTTGTGATTCGTATTTGCTTTTGATGTTGGTATCCTTAGCATGGTCAGGCTATGGTTCGTATGTTTTTGATATGATTGAGTTTGAAATGTTGTGGAAACGATTCTTATTTGTTTCTTGATATTCGTATCCTTAATGCGGTCGAGTTATGATCCTTATGACTTTTGTATGATTAAATTTTCAAGGTTGCAAAAGAGTTTTGTTTTCAAAAGAGATTTGTTCTTAAACGATTTCGAAACTACGAACGCCCGTAACTTTCAAGGAAGGGCTCGGATCGCTTTGATACTTTCGCAAATGACTTTATGACGAGTAATGACTTAAATTTTCATAGGCGGGCCCGGATTGGGTTGACGCTCGTCCGTGGGTCCCGCGACCTTCTATGTTGGTTCTAATGACCTATTTTCGAAAGAATCCAATCTGACTATCTTCCGACCCCCGAGTATGATTACTTATTTATCTGTTGAGTTTGAAATAAGGATTTTTATGTTTATGACTTTGATACGTGAATATGGTTTCGGAAGTTCGGTTTGATATATTCCCGAGTGATATTCGGAAGGAAATGCGATTTGACTCTTGTTTTGGCTTACAAATGATGGTTCGTTTGATTAACCTATTAAGTCTTTGAAAATATTTTAAACTGTATTTGGTTACTTGTGATTACTCTCGTGCATTTTGTTGTTACATTTTTTCGCCAAGTCCGGGCCGGTATGTGTGATATTGTCCGGCTTTGGATACTTGACCACGCGTGTATTCTGACATGACATTTGGATTCTTGGCCGCGGCATGTGTATGTGTGATATTGTCCACCGCTAGGTGACATGACCGCCGGATTCTTGGCCGCGGTATGTGTGTATGTGTGATATTGTGTGTGTGACGGATATTTGACCGCGGTATATGTGTATATGTGGTATGTGATATGTGATGATTTGATAATATGATATGTGATGATCGATGATACAATATGACATGTGATATGATGGGTGACAATATGACGGTACGTTTATGATTATTATGTTATATAGGGATTGGGCCGTACGTTCCTCGGCAATTGGTTAATGTCAGCTCATGTGGTATGTTTGAGTTTCCGCATATACGAAGCAGAAATGTTTTTCAAAAAAGCAAAGCATTTTGACATTCGATTTTTTTTTCTATTTGTCTTATACTTGCTTATGTATGATTTGGAGGGCAGATGTAAGTACCTTGGTATTCGGCTTATTATGCTCGCGTTCGGTGCACTTTACTTTGATTATGACTCCGTTTTCTGTACTTGCTGCTTTGCATACTCAGTACATATTCCGTACTGACCCCCTTTCTTCGGGGGCTGCGTTTCATGCCGCGCAGGTACCCACGGATGAGTAGATGATGTTAGCGGGAGATGTTCCGGCGGGATTGGCGAGCTCCATTTCCTCGGAGTCTTCTTAGCCGAGTCCGAGTGCGTTTGTGTGGTATACGAGATGTTGGTAGAGACTTTGCGAACGGTGTCGTGTGCGTGATATGTCGGTTTGTAATCGGCTATGTAGGCCGATATATTATTATGCATTATGTTACTGATTTGTTGTGACTACGGATTTTGTTTGATTTGAAGAGATGAAAGGCGGGTATGTTTTCCGAAAAATTTTCACCCTGTGCTTATGTTATGTTTTGTGGGCCCAGTATGGCTATGAGTATTATGAGAGTCTGCGGGTTCGCTCGGCCCTAGGTAAGGGTCGGGTGCCCATCACGCCCTATCGGATTAAGGGTGTGACAAATTGGTATCAGAGCAGTTCGTCCTAGGGGTTGTCTGCAAAGTCGTGTCCAGTAGAGTCTTGTTTATGGTGTGAAGCGCGCCACATTTATAAACAGGAGGCTACGGGGCATCTAGGGGTTGTTGACCTTCTTTCACGTCTGAGATCGTGCCATAGAGCCAAGCCACAGGAAATGAGATTCCCGGTACTAACTTTTGATTGCAGCTGAAGAATGACACCGATAGAAGGAAGCGATTGATGATGTTGGAAGTTACAGAGTACGCAAGTAAGTAAAGGTATGAAAGGTATATGTTGGGAAAGATATTGAAGTTGCGGTTGAAATACAAGTTGAAAACTAAAGGGGGAAAGTAAACAAGAAAGTGTAACAGGTACAGTTCGAGTTGGACACACGAGGTAAGTTTATTATTTCCGTGCTGTTGTTGGTAATGGGAGCCCTGTGAGGCTGTGATATGATATGATATGCATATATGTATGTTGGCCCTGTGAGGCATTGTTGGTATCTCCTGTGTACAGGTTTTGAGATAGTAAGAAATATAAAGGAAATTCTGCCGAAATTTTCCCAGAAATAGAAAGAATGAGACATGGGTTTATGATATGACTTGAAAGGTCGTGCCAATAGTAATGATAAGATTTGACTAGACATGGGTTTATGATAATAGTATGAGTAAGACAAGAGTAAGGAGGGCTAAAATAGTAATTGTGTTATGAGGGCGTGTTGAAATCGAAAGGCTTTAAATTACTCCGTTATGTGCTAAAGGTCATGTGGTAAGGTAGATGCGATTATATTAGTATTACGGCATTATATTTCATCAGGAATTCAAAGTTAAGCGTCTTTGGAGTGAGAGCAATTTTAGGATGGGTGACCCCACAGGAAGTTTTACGAAAGTTTTACGAATTCAGACATAAGAAGTACATGAGAAGCTAGAGTGGCTTAAGGGAAATTAGAGTGTGTGGCGTGGGCAGAAACCTTACGAGGTCGCGTAGAACGGGGTGAATTAGACCGGCGAAGAGACAGAAAGTACGTCACGACTCCGGAATTTGGATAGGGTTGAATAGTTGTTTAGCATTTTGTGGGTTAGTTGATACTTTATATGTATATGTATATGAATGCGTATGATATCTCGTCTATGATTGTATTAAAGCGGACACGTGTGTCCTTAAGACCCTAAACGACCAAGTTGAACATTCGAGGACGAATGTTCTAAAGGTTTCGAAAGGATGTCTCCCCGTACTTTGTACGTTGGAATATTCTAAGTCGGACATTAAGCGACAAATTAAGGACAAACGTTGACATTTTTCGATTTTGTTAAAAGTAGAAGTTGCACTATTCCATCTTTTCATTGGTATGGAATGTTCTAGCAAATTTGGAATAAGAAAAATTTGGGTACCAAAAGATGAATTATGGAAAGTTGATAACGTTCATGAAAATTTTGAAGGAAAGAAATTTTGGACCTTGTTAATGTGATGAAACCCCATATGTGGCCATTGAGGACGTGTGTGTGTGGGGAGGATGTTATGTCCCGCAAATTTTAAAGCATGGCTAAAAGATGACAAATTAAAAAAAAAATTTTGACAATCATGTTGTTGAAAATTTAAACTCAAGTTGATAGTGTTGTAAAAAAAAAAAAAACGTCGAGAAAGATTTGTAGCATGTGCATGGTCCATGTGCACATTTTTTTATATATATATATATATATATATATATATATATATATATATATATATGTGATGTTAAACACAAGTCACGGAAGGATTCCATTGGGCCAAATCAAAGTAAGAAGCCCTCCAAACGAATATTTTTAAGAAAATGTTTTCGGGTGACCTGACTTTGAGGGGCAAAAATGGTATTATAAGTTTGGAATTTGGAAAAATATCAAGGAAAATAAGTTGTAGATAATTGAATTAGCTTTCCTACCATATTGGATCCAGGTGACGTCTACGACAAGGAGATATGAACGTTTTGGAGGTCGTTGAACCGCTAGGCCCAACTCGGTTTGCACCGGGTTAGGCCCATGACCCATGTTATATAAGTGATATTTTAAGCACTTCCCTCCTCATTTTCATGACCTGGAACAACCAGAAAAATTCTGGAGATAGAGAGAAAAAAAGCCTTGGAGAAGAAAAATCAATTTTGACCAAAATCGTGTGTGTTGTGTGTTAAAAGTCATGAAGGGAAAAGTGTTGTATGTTTTGATCTTCAATTTGAGTTAAAAATCAACCAAGGAGGAGGGTGATAACGTGGTGGTGAATTCTTAAGGTATGGATAAGGCTCCTTTTCATTGTGGTTTATTTAAAGTTTTAACGGATTAGAACGGGAAAAATAGCGATATAAATTCGTCCGTTGGTATTGTGATGTAAAGGAAAGAAGAATGGTTAAGTTGGCATGAGAATCTATTGTTAAGTTGTTGTAGGAAATTATATGATTTTATTCTAGTTTTATATAAATATGAAAATGGATTGTTTAGGTGCTAGTTATGATTGTTGTTAATGAATTTGGGAGATGAAAATGTGATATGAATATTTTTGTCGAAGAATGGAGGTTTCGGATGAATTATGGTTTCGGTGAAAATTTTGTATATTTTGCGAATAATTTGTAAGAGGACATGAATACTTGTCCGAATGGTTGGAATGATCTTGATTAGCAAAAGAATATGAAAACATTGATATTGGTTTGAATGTAAGTGATGGAAGTAAGTATGTCGGAATATTATGAATGTTGTGAAGTTATGTAAAAAGAGCTACTAATGTTAGAAATGCATTTTGAATTGATTGTTGATGTTGTAGTTTGGTTGTTGGTGTTGTTGTTGTTGAAATTGGCCGAGTTGAAATCTCGGGGTTGGTGTATTTATAGGGGGAAATGCTGCCCAATTTTACGCGAGAATTTGGTATTCGTTTGGAATCGGGTTCCTAAATGCTCTTAGCTAATATTTGATTCTTAATGGCATATTGTAGAGCTTGGGAAGTTCGCGACGTAAGATTGGATTAGCTTCGAGAATAGACGAGGTATGTGAAGCTTACCCTTCTTTTCTTTTGGCATGTCTTAGACGGGATTAAGGTATGACACGATTTGTGCCTCGGGGTAATTCCATTCTTAAGTTTCGAGTATGTTTGTGATTCGTATTTGCTTTTGATGTTGGTATCCTTAGCATGGTCAGGCTATGGTTCGTATGTTTTTGATATGATTGAGTTTGAAATGTTGTGTAAACGATTCTTATTTGTTTCTTGATATTCGTATCCTTAATGCGGTCGAGTTATGATCCTTATGACTTTTGTATGATTAAATTTTCAAGGTTGCAAAAGAGTTTTGTTTTCAAAAGAGATTTGTTCTTAAACGATTTCGAAACTACGAACGCCCGTAACTTTCAAGGAAGGGCTCGGATCGCTTTGATACTTTCGCAAATGACTTTATGACGAGTAATGACTTAAATTTTCATAGGCGGGCCCGGATTGGGTTGACGCTCGTCCGTGGGTCCCGCGACCTTCTATGTTGGTTCTAATGACCTATTTTCGAAAGAATCCAATCTGACTATCTTCCGACCCCCGAGTATGATTACTTATTTATCTGTTGAGTTTGAAATAAGGATTTTTATGTTTATGACTTTGATACGTGAATATGGTTTCGGAAGTTCGGTTTGATATATTCTCGAGTGATATTCGGGAGGAAATCTGATTTGACTACTGTTTTGGCTTACAAATGATGGTTCGTTTGATTAACCTATTAAGTCTTTGAAAATATTTTTAAACTGTATTTGGTTACTTGTGATTCTGCTCGTGCATTTTGTTGTTACATTTTTCGCCGAGTCCCGGGCCGGTATGTGTGATATTGTCCGCTGGATACTTGACCGCGGGCTGTGACATGACCGCTGGATTCTTGGCCGCGGCATGTGTATGTGTGATATTGTCCGCTGGATACTTGACCGCGGGCCGTGACATGACCGCTGGATTCTTGGCCGCGTGTATGTGTGATGTGTGTATGTGTGTATGTGTGATGACATTTTGGATATTTGACCGCGGTATATGTGTATATGTGGTATGTGATATGTGATGATTTGATAATATGATATGTGAAGATCTGATGATACAATATGACATGTGATATGATGGGTGACAATATGACGGTACGTTTATGATTATTATGTTATATAGGGATTGGGCCGTACGTTCCTCGGCAATTGGTTAATGTCAGCTCATGTGGTATGTTTGAGTTTCCGCATATACGAAGCAGAAATGTTTTTCAAAAAAAAAAAAGCAAAGCATTTTGACATTCGATTTTTTTTTTTTCTATTTGTCTTATACTTGCTTATGTATGATTTGGAGGGCAGATGTAAGTACCTTGGTATTCGGCTTATTATGCTCGCGTTCGGTGCACTTTACTTTGATTATGACTCCGTTTTACGTACTTGCTGCTTTGCATACTCAGTACATATTCCGTCTTGACCCCACTTTCTTCGGGGGGCTTCGTTTCATGCCGCGCGGATGTTGAGTAGATGATGTTAGCGGGAGATGTTCCGGCGGGATTGGCGAGCTCCATTTCCTCCCGGAGTCTTTGCCGAGTCGAGTGCGTTTGTGTGGTATACGAGATGTTGGTAGAGACTTTGCGACAGTGTCGTGTGCGTGATATGTCGGTTTTGTAATCGGCTATGTAGGCCGATATATTATTATGCATTATATTACGATTTGTTGTGGCTACGGATTTTGTTTGATTTGAAGAGATGAAAGGCGGGTATGTTTTCCGAAAAATTTTCACCCTGTGCTTATGTTATGTTTTGTGGGCCCGGTATGGCTATGAGTATTATGAGAGTACGCGAGACTCTCAATATAGATTATTATATATCACGAACTTACCCTCCTACTCCCAGTTATTCACTTCTCCTATCCCCATAGAATTACTGGTCATCTAATTAGTCATTGAAACCCATTCCACCTTCCCTATCCAATTAATTAAGCCTAATCTCCTCATTTACACTAATATCTGATTCCTAACTTTTAAGGAGATTTTCTATCCAATTCACTTACTACGATATGATACACCCATGGGACGAACTTACCATTTACGATTCGTTCTTTCTCTTATCTTCATAATAATCGCCACCTCACACAACTCAACCAAATCATAAAAGATGCACAATGCAATATAACAGACTGACAGTACACAAATATAAGGACATAGCAGTATGAGGTATAATGCAATGCAGATGCGATGTAAGGGCCCAACCACACTGTACATACATGCTAAATGATATCATTGCTCAGTAGTCATGACCTGCAGGGGACCCATGGTTTCCATGTACCACTCGTTCCGGATACTCATCGGACCTAAGCCATAAATCCTTCACTCCAGAAAGAACCTCGGACGGGGATCTACATTATATAAATATACTCACTGTTACATTACCGCCAATGATTGGCTGACAAAATAGTACCTCATATTCAACCCAACTCGGCCATATGACCTGACAACGCAACTGACACGTACTCAGACTTTCTGCTCCATGTAATTCCTCATAACCACATGCAATGTATGTAATGATGCCAATGAATGAAACCATGTCATGAATCATGCCTTTACGTAGCACTATCACGATTTCGTTCCGTCCTCCCAATACAACCCTCATGTTAACAAGAATGACAGTCATATGAATATTTCAATATACTTGGAAATAAAGACGGAAATCGATATACCTAGGAATACATGTTCTGCACAACGAACTACCCCTTCCTAGTCATGACAAATAATCACCTTCAATCGTGTAACACATAACCATCATGCTAGTAGCAATAAACACTCAATTAATTACTCGTTGTTACCCTAGTTACTATTTACACATAATTCTCGTGAAGTTGCGAATATATCCACCCAAGCTCTATGTCCGAAGACCAAATCATGCAATCTCCCGTCAACTCTAAATGTGTATACGATTTACGAATCAAAGTCTAACTCAAGTAAACCATAACCTACCTCGATGACGAACAGCTATTGAATTTCCATGAATTTCTCGCCTTTCTAGCCCTTGTCCGAATCCATGAGAGATGATAGTTGTAGGGAAAGATGTGGAGAATGTTGGAAAATGCCTCTTTTGTTGGTGTCAAGGGTTTTTCTTCTTGTGAAAACCTAATAGCAGCTTGGAGGGTCTTTTATTAAAAGGGAGGGTGAAATATAAACTGAGTATCAAAAACAAGCCTACTGCCCCGCCTCGTCCACTGCGGCGGATGAGGTCTCGCTATAGCGGGACCGCTGTGGCGGTCCCTTGGCTACTATAGCGGTCCATTTCCTGCCCCGGGCCCACGACTTTGAACTCTTTCCGAAACTGATTTTTCTCACTATTAATCCTTAAAACACCCCATGATTTACGATCATAAACCTAGATTGGTCATGCTTTCGCGAAATATTAAATAACGACTGGACGGGTCATTACAGGTACCACAATTCCAACTTCCCAACCCAAGTCTCAAAATGCATTCGCGTGCATTTGGAACCGAACCAGATATACACACAAGTTCTAAATGACCATCTAGACCTCTCAGAATTCACAAATTTTTAAAAAAAATCTGTTTACCGAAAAGTCAACTTTGAGTCAACTCTTTTTCACTTTAAGCTCAAATTTCACAAAAAGTTCCATTCTAGACATCTCGGGAAGCATGTTGACGATCCCCTCGGATCAAAAGTGAGCTAACTAAGCTCGGAAAGGGGCGAAGGTGCCGGAAAGGCTATAAGGACTGAATGGTTCATTACAAAAACTTCCTTACAAATTCAATCCATAGCCAATAGCTTTAACATAACATCTTATAACCTTTCTACCATGATTCTCTTCGTCTTTAAGGCTTGCTAAACCCTCCAATAAACTCAACGTAAGAAACATGATGAGGAACATACCTTATTTTCAAAGAACTTCAACTTTCACAACTTGTTTCATGACCAAATTCTCCACAACTCCAAGTAGAGCCAAGAACAATAACTTTCTAGGAATTAGTTAAGGATTTTTATGGCTTTATCTCTTCTTGATTTGATTTGAGATGTTTATGGGTGTTTTTGGATGTTTCGGAGAGATTAGAAAGTCACTAGGATTTTGCTTTGATGAAAAATATGACCCCAAGTCGTGAGAAAATTGTTTTATAGCCAAGACAAAAGGTCCACCGACTTAAAAATTTCTAAAATGTTCTGGCAAAGTACGGGCAAAAAATACGAGCCGTCCTTCAAAGAACGAGCCGTACTTTCAGCTCGTACTTGGGGATTCAAAATCCAAGTTTCTGGAAATTTTTGGTGAAGTACGGGATAGAAGTGCGGGATGCACTTCAAAGAACGGCCCGCACCTTCCATCCCGTACTTCAAAATTTTAATTTTTCAGTTGCATTGGAAAGAAGACTCGCTGAACCTGAATTTATATAGATTATGGATTCCATAACTCCTCATATTCTTAGAGATATGCCTCTCTCAAGTTGGACCAAAAATCCTGTCCAAAATTCTGCCAAATTTTTTCAAATTTTCAACAAACTTAATTTCTTCAATTCACTTGATCCCGAAACCTTTAGACTTTTTTTAGCACTTGTTAGAAGTCCTCCTTAACCTTATAAGAGTTTCATGACCTCTCCAGGCTTATGCTATTTTACTTACGACGCAACAACGCGAAAATTTTCGAGGTTAACCAGTTACCTTGCTAGAAGCCTGGGAAGAAGTTAAAAAAGAAAAAGGGCATTCCAGCTGTTTAAAATAACTTCGTTAAGAGAATAGGATAAAAGACCATTAGATACACATTTTCTTTGCTTATCGAAGTGTTCATAGTTCAGATCATGTCTCAAATCCATCTTTTTCATCCTAAAATAGTCAGAAGAGATCTAGCATACTATCTGACTGTCTTTATCGATAGATGTAGTAGCTTTATTACAGTGGATGACAGAATGTTATTGTCATGACCCGACCGGAGGGCCATGACGGGCACCCGGTGCTAACCCACCCGGTACCTCTCATCGTACATTCATATTCACATCTAGGTGAGCCACATGGCCTACTCATGATTTCTATACATCAACAATACTAATCTCATTGGGCAATGACATTTCTATATCAACATCAACAACTACACCCATATTCACATCACAAAGGCCGACGAGGCTAGCAAAATAATATACCAAAAGTATGAGCCGGTAAGGCAAAAGACATCTACTATACATGACTGTATACGAGCCTCTAAGAAGAGTATGAAACATCATCATAAGGACGGGACAGGACCCCCCTATACCCATATATACACAAAAGAATAGTACCCAAAAGCTGCAGCTCCGAATCAAATGGAGCTCCTCTATCTCGTCTCGAACAAGAAGTCTATGGGTCAAGTCTATCTCCTCGTCCACCCGCGTACGACGCAAAGATCCACAAATAAAAGGACGTCAGTATGAATGATGTACTGAGTATGTAAAGCATAATCAACATCATAATAGAAGCACAATAAATGACATGAGATAGAGAAGTCATAAGACAATGAAGCCATTTATACCTCTAGCATTGTTCATCATATTTACTTACCCCCTTTCTAATGGGGACCTTCCATTTCATACATTTATACTTGTAATAATATAGTATCGTACCCGACCATAGAGGTTCGGTGTCTTACATACCCGATCATAATAAGGTTCGATGTTATACGTACCTGGCCCTACCAAGGCTCAATGTTATCCGTACCCAACTGCAGTGGTGTGCGCGCGATAATTATCATACCCGGTCATATAAGTTCGGTGTTACATAATAGTCATACATACTTAGACACGTATACATAAGAGTCCATAAGTAGCATTAACATCATTACCATTATCGTTTTCGTTACATCTATTCTTAGAGGATCAACTATCATATAAGGGAGGTAATAGCATCGTGGAAGTATCGAGGATCATGAGCTTTAGTAATTTTAGAGATAGAGTCATTTGGAAGGCATTATGGAACTCATGAGAGGATATTTAGCAAAGAAATCATGCCTTAATGAAAGAAGGGTTAGCCTTACATACCTTTTTGTCTTCTTAACTACTTAACGTTCACCGTCGAAGCTTAAGAAATCTACATTTAGAAGGATTCATACCATAGTTAAGCCTTGATGATACCCTTAAATCCAAACTAAAATAATTCATGATCTAATGAAAATTGGGCAGCATTTCCCCTATCTCGTCAACTTCCATCACATTACAAAACAACTCCCAAACACCTATAATAACATCCACAATCTCATAATCAAGTAATCACATTCCATTAAGTCTTCAAAATTCATCCTTATGTTCAACTCATACTAACAACTTCACACCCATCCTTAGCACATTTTCAGACAATGCTTTCTCATCATTATTACTACCTTCCATAACAAGATTATACCTATATCATACTAAGAATCATGACTCAAGTTAGCCTACTACTCAAAACATCACAAAAGCTACATTTAGACCTCATTTTCTACTTTCTTCTTTTACCCAATTGGTTCAACAACCAACATTCTTGATAACATGAAGTAAGCATGAAAAATAACCTTTTATCTCATAGGAATGAGCTTTGGAGCAAGTTATCCAATTGTCAAAAAACCCCAGCTTCAACACCCAAGAATTTCTTGTTGTCTACTAAACCTAGCAAGACTTCTAACACATGGATACCTTGATCCTTGCCTCTTGATCTTTGTTTTTTCTTGGGTTGGAGTGGAATATGCTTCGAGAAGGGTTTTAGAGCTCTCAAGACTTGTGGAAATGTGGGAAATGAAATAAAAGAACAAGGGTCATCTATTTATACAAAATTTTAAAAGCTGCCTGATGGACTTATACGGACCACTTATACGGTCCGTATAAGTGGACCGTATAACACCGCCAAGAAAATATCCCTTTCTGTAAGGGTCATGTTATATGGACCCTCCTTATACGGACCGTATAAGTGGTCATATAACTCACAGTTATCCAAAACTTTCTCTTGTTGATTCGTTTGACTCCCAATCCTCGTGAAACCTTATTGGTACTTATATATTACTTTATTAACCATACAATAGGCCCTATAGCAGCCCCTCTAGACATTACCAAATAAATATTAGCTCAATTATAGAGAAAACCTTTCCGAGCATGACTCACATTTCACTTCCTTCAACAACTAAATTTCACATATTCATAAAACTTTGAAATCTTATAGTTTGCACCTTAAGCTATCTAATACTTCCCTTAATCTTGTAAGGATTTCATAATCACCTCAAGCTCACATTAGCCTGTTCACAAGGCAACGAATCCGGAATTTCCGAGATGTAACAGTTATGGTGCAAGTTAATGCATAATTACCTTTTGTCAATTTTATTTGAATATTTGTTTGTGGCTAGGTCACTGGATAAATTCTTGTAACATCTAAAGGACATGTATAATTTAAAAGCACACGAAAACAGAGAGTTGATTTTTTGGTTATCTATTAGCTTAGAAGTTACAATTAGAGGGTCCATGAGGGAAGGTATGAGAAGATTTGCCACTATATTTTCTATTTTATAGATCGCAACTTTTCTTTGAAGAATTTACTTTCTCATTAGATCCTACCTTTGTTAGGTCCTAAACCTTCATGATTTGAATCATAAGTACATAAAAGGTCACACTCTATGCAGTAGCTAAGTTATTAACCCCGGTAACTAACACGATAAAAATTTTAAGGTATATCAAAATGAAGAAACATACGAGGAAAAGCCAAACAGTTGTTGCAGGAAAGAAGCAAACAGAAACCTCAGAAATATAGATGCCTCCGGAAATTATAAGCTACTACTAAAATATTACGAAAGCATGTAAATGACCTAACAACAGTAAGATGCAACAAGTACCTGCAAAAAGGTGTCCCCTTTGCACTTAAAATAGAGAAAATTAGAGCACTGATTCAACAAAATTTACTATAATTTCCTAGAATCGTTATGTTGGTAAGTAGCAATGATGTCACAAGAAGTCTCCCAAGCATATAGTTTAATTCTCATCTACATGAGTATCAAAATAGCACAAATATTTTGAAATTCTAAACAGGAATGAAGAAAAAAAATACCAAAATGGAACCAGGAAAAGAAGTACCTTGCTACTGCTTTAGAAAATATGACTAGAAATATACATGGAATCAATTCTAAAAAATATTACCAGCTCCACAATCACAAAGGGCTAGCTGAATTGTCAGAACCTACAAGGAGATCGAAATGCCACATTATATGAATCACAATATGCACAAACATAAACTTTAAACAATGAAAGAAGAATCAAGAAAATGGAGGAACATAAATGAGGTCGGTGAATCACTAAAACATAGAAATAAAGAGGGCGAGGAAGAACCAGAAAGCAAGTGCAAATTGACCAACATACATCAAAGAATTAGAAACATATGTAAGGAAATAAAATTTGAACGTGCTGAATGTGGGAAAAAAGTCAAAACAGGATTTTAGATTTTTCCAAATATTGTATTTGAAATTTTCAAGGCCAAACACTATTTTTCAAATAAAGTAAAAACAGATTTTGAAAAAGTGTAAAATTCTCATGGCACAAATGGGTTAATATACTTTACTCTATATATTCTATCAAGCATAAGATATATATTGTATAATTGTTCGGGTTTCTGTAATTTTCTCCATCCCTCTATGTAAATAACTCAATATTGGTTTGCAGTCTCTCTTCTATCCCTTTTTATATTTGAAATTGTTTTGAAAGCTGATATCCGATCATATGAGAATAATTCCATTTACTTTATTCCCATACAATATAATTTACAATATGCTGAATCTTTTATTATTCAATAAAGTTGTATATTTATGATTACGATTATCAACTAACCACGCATCGCGCAGGTACGTATACGGTAAACACTTACCCGCATCAAGCGTTTACACCAAATCAATGAATTCATGACATTTGTTTGAATATATACAACTATAACTTAACCATGGTTAATTAATGTATATATTCACTTCGTTAAATCACTTAATCATGATAAATTGCATTGGTTTGGTGTAAACACCTGGTGCGGGTAAGTTTTTAGAGTACGGATAATAGTTAAAAAATAAAAAATGAATAAAGAGATATTAATTGGTAACAACCTGTTAAGATTCTAATTAATCTCTTTCACAAAGAGACACATAAACAAAGATGGAAAAGATTTCATTGGATACAATCAAGCCAAAGACGGAAATGATTTCAATTGCAAGACAAATTAAAAGATCCTATAATTAATGGTTGATCTACTTGGGTTACAAATGAGTGAAAAAATAATCTCATTTTCAATCTTTCATAATGATCATATTTATGGAGGATAAATAATTTCTGCATTCTTTACAAATCATTGGAGATATAAATATTTCTTATATTAATATTAAGTCAAGTGGCGTAATATGAACAAGCCACTTGGCAACAAATTCTATTTATCTTAAATTCAAAAAGAAATTAATTGACATTATTAAATGTACTCACCTAATTTGTTAGATTTTATTGGAGAAATATAATTAATTGATATTCTTGGATCTAATTTATAGTCCAAGAATACTTCTTTAAAAGGTAAGATATAATATTACATGATAGAATTAGTAGTAGTAGTAGTATAAGAAAATTAGAATATTGTTGCAATTCAAATATTATTTAATATAAGGAATACTAGGACAACATCTAAAAATATTTTTGATAAATCTAATAAGAATTAAGATGAATCAGATTTGATTAGATTTTAATTATAGTAGAAATGAAATTTGATTGACTTCTATCATCACTATAAACATATTCCGAAATTAATGCTTTTGAAATATAAGCATTCCTAAAAAGGAATTATAGGTAATCAAGGTAATAAAGTAAATAAATTCATTAATTAAAATGTGAAATCGAACCATGCTTCGTAAAGATTAGTGGTGAATTTGAAATGATCCGGTAAAATTTGAGTTTTTCTCCTTATTTGGAGATAAAATAAAAGCATATCACCTTCAAAAGGAAGATAATAAATATTTCAAAAGTTTAATATAAATAGATAAGTACAATTAAATGTGAGACTTGATCAAGTCATTCAATTACTCATTTCTTGATTACTGTTTATAGGTCTACTTAGAGAAAATGGAAGTAAAAATACTACAATATATATTGTCTTTAATTTGCATTCTCCACCCCTCCCCCCACCCCACCCTCTCTCTCGGCAAATTTTTGTTTTTTCCTTCTATTCTTTTATTATATATGTATGTTTTGGCTTTGATTTATTGCTCAGGAATATTTGCACCTATATTCAAACTCATGCATGTGATAGCCGGCCGATCTATTCATGAAATATGGAAGAACACAAGCATGTCAATAACAAATTCAATAGATCAAGTGGAAGAGATGGATTCACTAATCATCCTCCAAAAAGATATATTGATCCGGTGTTTCAAAGGTACCTTAATCAATTTCTAAATGACTCTTTGAACAATTGCGTACTTGGAGCTACTAATAGTTGAGATATTATTTTTCTCTGAACGTTCTGCTTTTTATTTTGGTTGTAAGTTTAGAATTAAAAAATAATGAATTGATGAGGGATATATATACTTGGTAAATATGTATTTATGGTTGGGATATTTTTATCTTAAAAAAAATAATTTTCTGCTTCTTTTTTCAACAAGCTGAATTTTTTAGCTTCTTCCCAATCACAGAAAAACTATTTTTACTACTCCTCAAAAACACTTTTGTTTATGGACAAACACCTCAAAATCTAGAGGAAAAAGTGCTTCTAGCCTAAAAAACACTTGGCCAAACAGGCTCCAACTTCTATGATCATTGGAATTTTGGAATTGTTTTCTTTTAGAAATGAAATGCAGATCTTCAATTGGTTCATGAATGCTCAAGTGTGTATGTATATATATAAGAGGAAGCTCGGGAGGAAATGTACTCTAGCCCAGGAGCGGCTCAACCTTCAGGCCACTAAGGCCACTGCCTTAGGCCCCAAAAATATGAGGCCCTAAAATAATTATTGGCAATGTAAAAGCTTACTTGCATTCGAGTTTTATGCCAGACTAATGAACATGTGAGCATGTCTTTACATTCTATAATTTCTTAAACTAAAATTTGAATTTAATTGATAGCTTAATAAATTACTATAGTTTGGTATTAACACCAAGAAGTTTTACGCTTAAACTATTTCTTGTGTCATTTCTCATATTTACTTTTCAAAAATTGATTTTCTCTTTACAACAGATTGTGTACATGCTTTGAGCTAATTAGCTCCATCTTGATATTTTAAATTCAATATAGAATGAAAAGTTTCTGAAGAAATTGTATAATCAGAAAATAAGTAGGTGTTTGGCCATGAAAATCAAATACTTTTCACTTTATTTGGAATTTTGAAGTTGGAATTAAAGATGAAGTTGTATGAGGTTATAGTTTCTGCAAAAATATTTGGTTGTTTGAAAGTACTGAAAGTGGGAAAAAAGTCAAAAGGTTTTAGGTGTTTTTCGAATATTATATTTGAAATTTTCATGGCCAAACACTGATTTCCAAATAAAGTAAAAAAAAAAATTGAAAAATGAGTAAAATTCTCATGGCATAAATGGGTTAATATACTTTACTCTATATATTCTATCAAGCATAAGAGTCCAATTGCGACTCCACACAACCCAACGCTGAAACATGGAGACCCTGTAACCCTCTGAATTATCTTCCCATTTCTCACGAACTTTCACAATAAACGAGTCCAATCGCGACTCCACACAACAATCGAATCCAATCGTGACTCCACACAATTGAAATCATACCACGACATGTCATAGATCGACCATTCGCATAAGAATTGAGGACGAGTTTCCACGCTTCGAGGGTGATTGAGATAAGAAAGTTCAGATACCAATTGGAATCGACTAGATACCAATTTAAATTAAGTAGCACGAAAGAATGAAAGAATGTGAGATTTCCTAAATGCCCTGCAGCCTCTCACAGATAAATACAGATCTCATCGTACTGATCCACGAGACTCTAGTAGACATGCTCTTGTATTATAGACCGGATAACCTAGGGCTCTGATACCAACTTGTCATGACCCAATTTGCCTACGTCGTGTGGGCACTTACCTTTCCCACCTCGATAAGCGAACCCTCATCCCAACGGAAAATAAAGACGTAATTAAATAAATTAATCAAGCGAAAGATAATAATCACGTAAGTCTCACAATAATATATAATAGAAATAGTGCGGAATAAAGAAGTACCCCCAGGGTCTAGTCTGAGCCATACAAGAGCATCTAAGTGAAATTAAAAAATTGTCTAGAATATAATGATACATCAATCTGTCTATGTCTTAGAGTAGAAAAGTAAGACATAACAATAAGAGGAGTCTTCAAGGCAGTAAACGTCTCGTGCTCACCTATAGACTCGAAGCAATCCTGATAATGACTATCAGCCACAGGAGACGCAGGAAGACCCAACCTGGTACTCTGCATTCATAAAAGAATGTAGCAAGTGCAGATCAGTACAAAACCACAGTACTAGTAGGTATCATAGGCCGACTAAGTATAGCTAACATAATCCATACAATAAAGCAAGTTAGGCAGATAAATCAACAAGTATAAGTCAAACATAAGCGGAACCAAGTACACGTCATCACCTAAGTAGAGCATCTAAACCCAAATGTGCCAATTCCCAATATGTCCAATCCAAAACCAGCATCACAAGTAAAAACACCAAATCATCTTAATATAAGCCATGATGCAATGCAATACTGTGGACACATGCACTCCGGACGGAATACCTCCACGTCTGGGTAGCACAACCCAAGGTGACTCGCGAAGTCTAAGTACCACTAGTCCCGAATCTTTGCCCAACAGATAGATGAGACCCCGTATCTTTACCCACAGGGGGTCCTCACCGGCACCGCCCTGGGGGACCCGCGGATTCCATGCACTCACTCAAGCTACAATTCCGTGACTAACCTCGGATATCGAACTCTCACATCACTCTCATTTGAAAATCGAGCCCAGCTCATCACAGTGTTTCATCAAGTACCAATAATGTATCAACAGTGTATCATGAGAATGCGTGCAATGCATGTGTCAACATCAATAATTAGTTCAATGTCACAAGTACCAACAGGGGTACACCAACAACATATCAATACCATAAGTACCAACATGGGTACGCCAACAATATATCAGTGTCACAAGTACAACATGGGTATGCCAACAATATCATGAAAGACTACACAAGTCATATAGAACTCTATCCTCGTATCAATATCGAACCGTAAAATACTACGATATCACAATCAAAGTCAACATAATAGAACGATCAAGTCACAACACAACGGGGTGGCTAGCCCTAATCAAGCAACAGGGTCCAACCTAAGGCAATATCCAACCTAACTTCATACCCGAAGTTTCACATGCTGTATCCGACAATATCATCTAAATATATGCTTCACTATACGAAGTCTCACCAAGGGTAAGCCATAACCTACTGGGATGGCTGAACGGCAAACACCAACAATCACTCTTTAGCCTTGCCCTTTTGCTGAGCCTCAAGATCAAAGAAGTCTAGGCATATTCGAAATCTAGATTACAACTCATGAAGAACGATATCTATATTGCTATCATTCAAATTAGGTCAAAACCAACCTTAGAATTTGGGGAAACGGGACCCACAAGGTCAAAACGGGAGTAGAATATCAAATTAAGCACTAGGTGATCAAAATCCAACAACTAATTGCTAAGTAACTCAAGGATTCACCTAATTCCGAATTTCAAGTAAAACCCCCAATTTTAGGTATAAACCCTTAACTCTTAGATTCAAGAATTCAACACTAATAATGGAAGATACATGATAAACAACCTTAGATACATCATAATCTAGCATAAACCCAATCAATTTCATCATTTAAAAGCCTAAGTAGAGTATCCATTAACCCACTTTTAATCTTTCATTATTTAATGAACTACCAAGATGGAAAGGACTCTAGGATGATTAGGAATAATGAAATAGCAAAGGGATTAGAAGGACTTACCTCTAAGAATATTCTCCAAGAATCCTCTAGAATTTCTCCCAAGAGCTCAGTTTTCGGAATGGAAACAAATGAGGGACTAAGGGCTTTTAATACACACTTAAATGAAAATAACAGGCTCGATCCCAAATATTTTTCCAAGTTCCAACCGAAATCCAGACCAACTCCCGAGGCCATCTGCTCACAAACTACATGCCCAGACCCACATAAAAACGCGCTACGAATGCACTCGTGGCCTCAAAATTTCCAACGGAGGCCTCGTTGACTGAGTAAACCCCCGATACCTCATTTCTAATTTCCCAATCCAAGTCCCAAAATGCATCCAAGTGCATTGGGAATCGATCCAGATATACACGCAAGTTTTAAACGGCCATCCGGACCTCTCGAAATTGACAGATTTTTGAAAAAGGTCTGTTTATCCAAAAGTCAACTTTGAGTCAACTGTTTTTCGCTTAAAGCCCAAATTTCACAAAAAGTCGCCCGAATCAAATCTGGACACCTTGAGAAGCATGCCAATGGTCCCCTCGGGTCAAAAATGAGCTAACCAAGCTCGGAAAGGGGCGAAAGGGTCAAAAATGCAATAACGACCAAATGGGTCGTTGTAATTTCTTATGTCTTCTCCACAGAAGGTGAGATCAATTTGGGATAACTCCGTCAGAGAAAAAAGAAAAGATTGAATCCTTGAAGACTGCTTTACTCAAAGTGGTATCAGAGCTTGTGGATATATTTGGTTGTGCTGATTGCCTATTTGAAAGATGGAGGCAAATATGAGTAAGATGGTTTGTTTAAATGACAGTAATTACCATATTTGGAAAAGCAAGATGAAAGATCTTGTATTTGTCAAGAAATTGCATTTACCTGTGTTTGCGTTTAAGAAACCTGAGTGTTTTGGGTTTTCCCTTCTTATGTGGAATTAGATTAATAAAACCCAATACAATTTGGACCAGGCCATTTTTGCCCTAAAATCCTCTATGTATAGGATCAACTTAGGTCTTATTTTCATAACACAAGAGTAAATTCATAGCAGCCATATAGAGAGAAAAAGTGAGAGAGAACTGCAAATTTAAAAAGTGAGAGAGAACTGCAGATTTTCATCTAGAAATATTCTGCTACAGCAGTTTGCTTCAAACAGTGTTTCCCGATTCGTTAACCGTTGGATCGTTCTTAAAATTGAACTGGGGATTCTCAATGTCTAGTTCTTCGATTTCAATGGGGCAGATTGGATTTTGTGGTCTGTAGATCCAGTTTTCAAGTACGAACAGTAGCTCATTTTTAGGTGTGATTTCTCTCCTTTCTTCACTAGTTTTGGTGCTATATTTTATGTATTGTTGCTCCGTGTTTGTCGTTGATGTTCTAGCTATTTGGAAAACATTGTTGTAACTCTTGTTGATTACAGTGGAGCTTTTGTGGGCCGGAAGTCCCGTGGATGTTTTCTCTTCACCTTGAAGAGGTTTTACCACGTAAATTTGGTGTCTTTTGCAATTGATTTACTTTTGCTTGCTTTGCTATTTTGTTGCTGGTATAGTTGCTGTTTGAATTTTCATTTGTGCTAGTGTTTATTATCTTCTCTTGGTTCAAATAGTGTGGTAAGTTGGGTATTTCTTCCGCTGTTACCTTGTCGTGCAATTTGGTTATTGCTTGTTTCTTCCCAACAAAATGGTATCAGAGCTGCATTTGTTGAAACTTTAAATTTGCTGCACCATGTTGAAACTTTAGACTCTTTTTATATTTGCTAGTAGAAGCCATTTCATTTTTGGAACTGGCCATCTTGAAGTCCTTGATATAAACTCCTCTGTGAAAAATTCCATAACTTATCTTAGTTGTCCTATAGAGTCCGTAGGTAGTTACATTTTTCATTTTCAGGTTTTTTTCTTTTCTACTTATACATTAAATGTAGATTTGTAGAATAAAACATCATATATTACTACTATTTATCAGCACCCAATAAATCGAACCAACTTACCAGAATCATACATTGTTTTTGAGGTTGTACACCATATATTGGATCAACCAAATTAAAAAAATGAAAAGTCAAGTTGCTTCACTATTTCTCTCTCTTTGCTGAGTAATTGCAGTGGAAGTGTGCTATAGGAATTTCCCCATTCTTGATGAGTTCAAACTTGTAAGCATCTCCTATTTGGAGTCCATTTGCTTCTATATTTTGTCCATCCACTTATAATTTCAAAATGATATGAATATCTCCCAAGCCACACTGACCACCATCTCTATGCTTCGTCTTTCAGAATCATCTCACAATTTCTATTCATCAATCCATTTGACTTTGCAAAATCCAGTGGAAGATACTGCCATTAAAATTTATTCCATTTGTACATTATGTTTCAGTTGTGACCAAAGAAACATAGCAAAGAAGAGGACTACAACAAATACTCATTTTAAAAGTCACGAAGAGATAACCTTGGAAGGTCTGTATTTTGTTGTTGTGCTTATTCCAGTTTTAATGTCTTTCTCTATTTCATTTTCATTTGGATTTTCATTAGTAATGATATGATAAAAATGAAATTCTTTTTTCACATAGATCAAATACTAATATGTGAATATTAGTAGCAGCTATTTTCATCAGTGAGGTGGATTTATCTTTTACTTTGTATTTGCAGGCAATTTTAGATTTATTCAAATCTCATTTTTTTTCTTCTTCTAACTCCTTGGTAATAAAGATAATTAACCAAAAAATAATGATCTCAAATCTCAATATAAAATATAACAAAATACTAAACTTACACAAAAACATCTTATAGAATATGAAGAAGTGTAGATATTATTATGTATTAGTTACTCAATGTATGAGAAGATCAAACAATTTAATTGGAGAATAAATCGTTAGTAATATCAGAAAAACCAACACAAAATTATATATTGGTTTAATATTTATTCCTTTTTATCATCAAATTTAACAATTCCTTAGATTAATCCTTATACTAATTGATTACGAATTATGAAATAAAGTGAAATATCCAATTTCAATGAGATGGATAACCTTTGATTAAAAAAATCCTTATACTAATCCTGTGCTTATCTTATCTTATCTTAAATTATATGAATATCTATTTTCTGCTGTTAGATAAAAGGTTAAAGAGTCTAAAAAAGTAAAGCAATGGTAAAGAAATATCAAAAACTAAATCCATTTACACCAACCAAAGAAATGTGTCATGGTGCAGCTTATTTTCAAATTCACAACAAATGCAAGATAGCACATCATTTCTTGTTAAGAAGTTAAGTTTTGCCTTTACTCTCATAAGCAGCTTCCTAAATCACACCTTATCAGATGTCTGAACAGATCTAATCAAGAAAAATTCATGAACTATGTAAAGGAAATTGAAACAAATAGGAGTGGAAAAGAGTTATTGAATTTAGAGAGTGAATATTGTGGTACTTACCCTATACAGATGTCACCAAATGTACCTCCTCCAATAAGCTTCAGATCACTATGTTGGCCCTTACCTCCTCCAATAAGCTTCAGATCACTATGTTGGCCCTGAGGTTTCAATTAAAGCAGCCAAATCATCAGCCATAGTCATGTGTTACTCCCTTTCTTTTTTAGACATCTTAGTGGATGAAGTAAAGACCGTCCACGTACAACTATTATGCATTCCCCAAACAACACTTCTCAATCAACTACACACTCTAAAAGTATATCAAAGTGAAAACGGCTTGTCCACTAAGCTGCCTAAATGCAAAACACTCTTTTTAACGCCATAAACCTTACTACATAACATGTTGACACTTCTGTAGACAAAATTGATGGAGCCAAGTAGGCATCACACATTGTGCAAGAGATGGTCTCCACGCCTATGTATGTTAATGCACAAAGGTCTCCTCTGGATGTCATTTGAACAAGAAATTATTCAATGAGAAGTCCCTTGATTACCTCAAAAAACCTGTTAGATTCTATTACATACAGTGAAGACATCTTGTCATCGGTTAAGACAATCAGGTTTAATCTGAATAAGCTTACAACTAAAAAATAAAGCATTAACACCATCATTAACCAAGAAAAAAAAAAGTCCTTCAATCCCTAATATTTCTAACCATGAGACTATCTGAGTATTTGGACCTAGCACTGAAGAAGAACTTACTAGTAGAAAACAGTGCACCTTGATTTAACATTCGAAATCTCAAGAAATTTGAAACCTGCCAAAACATAGAAAGAGACTAACTCTCCTCCAACTATAACAAATAGTGAGTTACACTTGTCAAAGTACTTGCTTTCTGTATGCAAAAGTAATGTTTATTGATGTTTGTAGTACCAAAATTGAGTTTTGGCATCTAACAAACAGTATTTATGATTCAGCTCTTCAAACATGTAAAGTGTTCATGTAATCCAATATGCCTCACCACAATTATAAAATCCAGTAACCTTTGCAAAAGAGAAGGTTAGAAATCTATCCTTAAAATGGTTCACTTCTACCCAAGCGGTCCAATATATACAAAGTGAAGTTCTATTTCACAAGTTGTTTGCTTTCTATCAAACAAATTCGATATCAAATTCAACACTTATTTATTGAATCACAAAATTCCATTCTAATTACCCCAAAAGTTTAAAAATAAGCAATTTAGAGCGATCTAAACCACAATTCAAAAGACATACAAATAGGCATACCCAGGATCTAAGATTATCCACCTAGTATAACAAAAAGAGAGACTCACAATTATTATAAAGAGAAGCATGAAAAATACACAAGCAAGAACCAATTAGGGATCGAATTTGTGAACTTACTTGGTTAAGCACTATACTCTAGGGCTCTCAGCAAAGATTATTAGCAGTCAGTTCTGAAACCTACTGAATATATTCGGTCATTGAGAAAAACCTAATGGTGGGAAAGATGGATTTTGGAGGTATACCTAATGGTTTGAGAAAGATGGTGGTATTAGGGGGAGGGAATTTGAAAATTTTCACGCCAAATTTTTTTTTGTACTGTTAAATAACAATAATAATTTAACAATTAAAAAACGATAGAGTAGCATAATTTCCATTTCCCAATATTAATGTTTGAAAAATATGTGTCTATATAAAATTACTACATTTTATCTATTACTAGATATTCAAGATACTTATTATTCTTTAAAATAAATAATTATAGATTTGTAGCTAATATGTAAAAGTAATTGATATATTCAAATAAATAAAATTTTATTTAAATTAATTAATAAAAGTTCTACTACGCACACTTTTTTAATTCAAGAACATCATGGATTGTATGTTGAGAAAATTTAATATTTACCACCATAATTTCATAAGATTTTCCAAATGTTTGATAAAAAGTAATCTATCAATTCTATTGATTGGTTAAAATGGACAAATAAATGGAAATAATATTTTTACTAGCAGACTAGTAATGGAGAGAGTACCGATCTCTACAGTAGGTGCCAAAGAAAAATGAGAAGAAGCCTGAAAAAGAGCAAAAAAAAGAACATTATCTTCGATATGATAAACAAAATAAAACAAGAACCTAATTATACGACTTTAGTATTATGATGTCTTTAGAATGTGAATTCACGTAGAACACCATACCACCATACGAAAATGGCATATAGGGCAAATCTGGATCATTCGCAAAGTTCAAAGGCATGTTATTTTACTAATCTTCTAACTATAAGGAAATAATATTTGGTTGGTTTAACTAGAAGATTTCCTACAAATTGACATAGCAATTATTCCAAATTTGGTGTGGATTAATCAAGTAATGTACGCCGAAATATAATTAAAAATCATAATTAAGTTAAGATGAAAGAAAAAAAAAAGTTCACGTTTAATTAATTAAATTGATGTACTCTGACATGTATTTATCATCTTTGAAGGATTATCCATAGTTAGTGACCTCTTAATTACCTTTCATTGGATTTAAATAAATTGATTGTGCAACGACCCGTATGGTCGTTATAGTCTTTTTAGTACTTCCGAGTTGGTTAGCTCATTTTTTTTGACCTCGAGGGGACCGTTGACATGCTTTCGAGTGAAAGAAGTTATTTCCTTGCCCTTCACACCAATTTCCCCAATGATATATACAAAATGCTACATAAGGTAAGGCTCTAAACTAGGACCTACTTACTTGCCATTCGGAGCTAAATATACAATGTCCATAAATAAGATCTACACTAATCAAAGATATTGACATATATTCTAACACTCCCCCCGCGCATCGTCGAACGCTTAGATCGTCCCGAAAAAATCCTCAAATAATACCAAAGGGAGACCCTTGGTAAATATATCCGCAATCCGATAACGGGATGGGACGTAGCACTCGAATTTTGGAACAAAATGAATATCCATCTCAATGTGTTTAGTGCGTTGATGTCGAGATATTGCACTAACATTATCACAATAAACCAAGGTAGCCGTTTGGATAGGACAAGTTCCAAAAGTAGATTCCGCAACCAACAAGATTCGGAAACCATCAAGCAACTTCTCGGTACAAAACGGATATGGTTGCTGTCGTTTAGGTGTCAAGTTATCCCCAAGAAAACACAATAAATCGTAGACCGCACGGTATCCGGACATCCACCCCAATTATAAGAAACAAGAGTCGAATCCATGGTCAATAATATAGCGCAAAATTATGTGTTCAGGGTCGTGCATGAACAAGCACAAAAAATGTAATGTCGAGGTCGCGTGAAAGTGAGATTATATTAATTGCTAAATTGATGTACTTCGGTTTAGTATCAACCGGATTTGAAGACATGCCGGCACGATCAATAATTGCTATGGCATATTTCTTTTGTGACAAAAATAAACCACCCGCATATCCCAAAAAATAGCTAAGCTCACCCAAGTCCTTCATAGCGAATTCGGAGCTAAGAAGAGTAATGATAGACTTACGAAGCTCATCGTAATAATGTCGTCCACATATAACGTAAGCCATAGATGTACCCTTCCGATAGACAAATAGAATGATCGGATGTGAAGAAAACCCAGTATGAACATAATCGGCAAATTTTTGTTAAGCCCGTGAGCCTTAAGCCCATAAAGAGACTTCTTCAATAAACACACATGATTGGGTTTTTAGATCCCGAAACCCCATAGGCTGATTTCAGACAAGCCTCCTTAAGGTCACCATGTAAGAAAGCATTCTTGACATCAAGTTGATGAATTGGCCAAGCTTTAGATAAAGCCGTTAAAGTAGCTCCATGTCACCACAATCCACTCCAACCTTTTTTGCCATCACCTACAAGACGGGCTTTATGCCTCTCAAAAGAACCATCAGAGTTTTCTTTATGAGCAAAAATCCACATAGACCGAATTACATTAACATCAGATGGACGGGGCACCAACTCCCACGTCTTGTTTTTAATAAGAGCATCATATTCGGCATCCATAGTTTCAATTCGGGTCACGAAGGGCCGACATCGGGTTACGGGGCGAGATTTAGAGACCGTGGAAAGAAGATTGAAGTTCTTTTTGGGCTTAAAGATCCCATTTTGGCTGCGGCACAAGCAGGAGAGAGGGAATTTGCGAGTTGGTATGGGAAGAGTGGGAGGAGATGGGTTAAATTTGGTAGAGGCAAACGGGTTGGGGCGGACGGCCCCGGCGGGTGAAACGGGAGGGGTGGAGGTGTACGGACGCTAGAGGGTGGCGACACTTGGCTTGTCCGTGGGGGAAGTGGGCTCGATGTGTGATTTGTGAGCATTAGAAAGATAATGGATGACCGAGGGGGGTAGATCATCATCGAAGAAACTATATGTGTTATTTTGGGGAGTATGCAACTTTGCAAACGGGAATTGTGTTTCATCAAAAATCACATGACGGCTTATGATGATTTTCCGAGAAGACAAGTCATAGCATTTATATCCCCCTGATTAGACGGGTATCCCAAAAAACACAAGGAGTTGAGCGGGCTTGGAGTTTGTTTATGGTAGTTGAAGGAAATAGAGGATAACATAAACACCCAAAAAACCCGAAGATAAATAGGTCGGTCCTTTTGATAAATGAGAATCCGAAGGGGATTGATAGTTCAACAATTTATGAGGAAGAATATTGAGAAGGTAAGTTGCCATTTGCAAAGCATGATGCCAAAATGAGGGAGGTAACGAAGCATGCAAGTAAAGTGCGAACAACATTGTTAATCGTCCGAATTTTTCTTTCGGCTTTTCCATTTTGAGGAGAAGTATGAGGCAAGACAAACGGAAAGAAAGCCCATGCTTTTTACAAAAATCCCGTTATTATCAAATTCCCTACCATTATCACATTGTATGTTCTTGTTTTCCGTTCAAATTGAGTTCGGATGAAAGTTCTAAAATTTAAGATGGTGGAATAAGCATCGGATTTATTAGATAACGGAAAAGTCCATAAAAAATTAGAAAAATCATCCAACAACAAGATATAATATCTATGACCAAAGAACTCAAAACAAAGATGTCCAAAGATCGGTATGAACGATATCAAATGGCATAAAAGTAGTAGAATTTGAAGATCGAAAAGGCAATTTAATATGTTTCCCAAGGGGACATGAATGACACATACTAGAATCTCCGTTTATGACAATAATAATTTTATTCTTCCTAAGAAAACTCAAAATATTAGCGCCGGTGACCCAACCGTTCATGCCATAAGGAAGGAGCTAAAAGCAGCAAAAGTAGAATGAGACAAGACATTCGGCGTGGTGATGGGATAGAGCGCGCCCCGACTGTCACATCTCATTAGACGCATTCCCGTCTGAAAATCCTTCACAGAAAACCCAAACGGATCAAATTCAATGGAAACATAGTTATCAGTTGTAAACTTTCTAACTGACACTAAATTTTTGATAAGGTGAGGGGCATGGAGAACATTTTTAAGGGCTAAGGGAGGATGCGGAGACTTTAATTGTGTATGACCATAACCACGAATTGGAATAGACTGACCATTACCAACAGTTATACCACGGTTATTGCTCAAATTAAAATAAGACGTGAGATTACCTTGCCCGGATGTCATATGATAGTCACCCGTGTCCATGTACCGCCGAGGGTGTGCGTCGCCGCCTATATCGGTTGGGGTCGGACAAGTAGCCGAGTAGGCTTCCATTCGAGGTCCAAGAATATTGCTGGTGTGGCCTTGTCGGAAATGAGGCTGGCCCATGGACCGGCGGGAAACGGGCACGGTGGAATCCCACCGCATCCATGGCCAAGGCCACCGCCGCGAAGACCACCGATTCCGGGCTTGCTTGCCGGCCACCGTTCCACCCGTTGCCCCCACCACCGGAGCTACTACCGAATCGCCGCCGCCGCCACGACCACCGGACGAAGAACGCCGTTTCCTGCACTGTTTCGGTGTTGGTGCCGTTCCCACCATAATTATTACGGTGGTTAGAATGTTGATCAACATTCTCGTGGAATCATCCAAGTCACGGGCCACCATGGCGGCAGGGTCCGAATCGCCTTCTTCGGTCCCGCTTCTTCAAGAACGAGCATTGAGCGGGCTTGATAAAATCAGTGCGCAGGGTCACTTTGACGAATTAGTGTGGCCGCCACCCCTTTGTATGACTCGGTGGAGAACCAGCCGGCTATTGTCCAAGAGCCGACGCTCTTAAGTTGATCCGACAACGACTTGAGATGTTGACGAAAGTAGAGACATTTGGGAAATTCTCCATTTGTGTGTGAGTGAAATCATACTCAAGTGTAACGGCACCTGAGTGTTTGTTATCTTGGAAGATATCACGCAACCTATTCCAAGCCTCCATTGCCGTGGTGTCGGGTTCAAGAATGGTGTGTAACGGATTATGTGAGATAGTGGCATTCCACCGAAGAACCGTTGCATCGAGAGCGGACCACGGTCCTTCTCCTCGTCGGTCTTAGCATCTTCTCCTTCCCGGCCGGAATAATATGATCAAGGACCTTATGGGATCTTGCGTGAATTTTGAAGAGCTCCGCCCATGTCGCATATTGAACGTTCTCCATCTCAAGAGTGATGGGAACAAGATTCTTGATGTTTGAAATGAAGAAGAGCGAGGTGGAAAGATGACTTCGAGTCACCCAAGGTGGAGAATGTGGAGAAGAAGTTGAAAGAATGGAGCAAGAAGATGGGCGGCTAGGGTGTGGAAGAGGTAGATCTTTTGCTAGAAATCTGATACCATGAAAGAAGTTATTTCCTTGCCCTTCACCACCAATTTCCCCAATGATATATACAAGCTAAGCTACATAAGGTAAGGCTCTAAACTAGGACCTACTTACTTGCCATTCAGGAGCTAAATATACAATGTCCATAAATAGAAGATCTACACTAATCAGAAGATATTGACATATATTCTAACACTGAGGTGTCTAGATTTGATTCGGGTGACTTTTAGTGAAATTTGAGTCTTAAGCGAAAAAGAGTTGACTCAAAGTTAACTTTTGGGTAAACAGACCTTTTTCGAAAATTCATCGATTCCGAGAGGTCCAGATGGTCGTTTAGAATTTGTGTTTATATCTGATTCGGTTCCCAATGCGCTCGGATGCATTTTAGGACTTGGGTTTGGAAGTTGAAAATGAGGTATCGGGGGTTGACTTAGTCAACGAGACCTCCGTTGAAAATTCCAAGGCCACGAGTGTGTTCGTAGCATGTCTTTATATGGGTCTGTGTATGTGGATTGTGAGCAGATGGCCTCAGGAGTGGTTTGGGATTTCGATTGAGACTTAGAAAATTATTTGGGAATTTGGTGCCTGGTGTCCGCCAATGCGGCACCAAAGTTCCCATTTTGGCCGGGGTGGCCAAGTTCTTTTGCCCGGACCGTTCTAGCGTGGCGGCTCCCGCCCGGCCGCGTCGGGCCGTTATTTCATTAAGTGTGTATTAAAAAGCCCTTAGTCTGTCATTTATTTCCATTATGAAAATTGAGCTCTTGGGGACTGTTTTAGAAGAATCTTGAAGAAAACTTTTGGTGGTAAGTCTTGCTAACCTCTTTACTAATTCCTTGTTCCTAATCATCATAGATTCCTCTTTCCTTATTAGTTCCTTAGTAATGGAAGATAAAAGTGGATTTAATGAATATTCTACTTAGGCTTTTAAATGATGAAATTGATTAGGTTTATGTTAGATTATGATGTACCTAGGGTTATTAATCATATATCTTCCATTATTAGTGATGAATCCTTGAATCAAAGAGTTAGGGTTTATATCCAAAATTGAGGGTTTTGCTTGAAATTAGAAATTAGAAATTAGGTGAATCCTTGAGTTAATTTAGCAATTAGTTGTGAGGTTTTGATCACCTAGTGCTTAATTTGATATTTTACTACCGAATTTCCCATTTTGACCTTGCGGACCCCATTTCCCCAAATTCTAGGGTTAGTTTTGACCTAGTTGAATGATAGCAATATTACTATCATTCTTCATGATTTCTAATCTAGATTTCGAATATGCCTAGACTTCTTTGATCTTGAGGCTCAGCAGAAGGGCAGGGCAAAAGAGTGATTGATTGGTGTTTGTTGTTCGGCCATCCAGGTAGGTTATGGCTTGCCCTTGGTGAGACTTTGTATAGCGAAGCATATATCTAGATTATATTGTCAAAGAAAGCATGTAAACCTTCAGGTATGAAGTTGGGTTGGATATTGTCTTAGGTTGGGCCATGTTGTGTAATTGGGGCTAGCCACCCCGTTGTGTTGTGACTTGATTATTTTATTATGTTTGTTTTATGACATGTGTTGTTAGTAGATATTGGGAATTGTTGTTCCATTTTGATTGTGTTGTGATATTGTAGTATTTTACGGGTGGATGTGGATACGAGGATAGAGTTCTATATGACTTGTATAGTCTCTTATGATATTGTTGGCGTACCATGTTGGTACTTGTGATATTGACCTGATTCTTGATGTTGGCACATGCATTGCACACATTCTCATGATATACTGTTGATACATTGTTGGTACTTGATGAAACACTGTGATGAGCTGGGCTCGATTTTTAAATGAGAGTGATGTGAGAGTCCGATATCCGATGTTAGTCCCGAAATTGTGAATTGAGTGAGGGCATAGACTCCGCGGGTTCCCTAGGGTGGTGCTGATCAGGGGTCTCATCTATCTGTTGGGTAAAGATCCGAGACGAGTGGCACTTAGACTTCACGAGTCACCTGGGGTTATGCTACCGAGACGTGGAGGTATTCCGTCCAGAGTACATGTGTACTCAGCATTGCATTGCATTGCATTCATACATTATTGTATCGCATTGTATCATGGCTAATATTGAGATTATTTGGTATTTCACTTATGATGCTAGTTTCGTATTAGACATATTGAGGCTTGACACATTTAGGTTTAGATGCTCTACTTAGATGATGACGTGTACTTGGTTCTGATTATGTTTGACTTATACTTGTTGATTTATTTGCCTATCTTGCTTTATTGTCCGAATTATGTTAGCTATGCTTAGTCGGCCAATGATATCTACTAGTACTGTGGTTTGTACTGATCTGCACTTGCTACATTCTATTATAAATGCAGAGTACCAAGTTGGGTCTTCCTCCGTCTCCCATGGCTGATAGTCGCCATTACCTTAGCATCGAGTTTCCAAGATGAGCATGAGTCATTCGCCGCCTTGAAGACTCCTCTTATTATTATGTCTTACTTTTCTACTCTTAGACATAGACAGATTGATGTATTATTATGTTCCAGACTTGTAAAATTTCATTTAGATGCTCTTGCATGACTTAGACCAGACCCTGGGGGTATTGTCCTTATTTTCGCACTATTTCTATTATATATTATCGTAAGACTTACGTAAATTATTCTTTTCCACTTGATTGATTTATTTATTATGCTTTTACTTATCGTTGGGTCGAGGGTTTGCTTACCGAGATGGGAAAGGTAAGTGCCCACACGACTTAGCCGAAATGGGTTGTGACAAGTTGATATCAGAGTTCTAGGTTACCCGTTCTATAATGCAAGAGCGTGTCTAGTAGAGTCTTATGGATCGATACGATGAGCTCCGTACTTATCTACGAGAGGCTATAGGACATTTAACAAATCTCACTTTCTTTCATTCTTTCGTGCTACTTTATTCTAATTGGTATCTGGATAGATCAAATTGGTATCTGACTCTTATCTCTTCTCTCACAGATGGTGAAGACTTGACCTACTAATGGCCCGAGGTGAGGTGCCAGAGCCCACAGCTACGGCTGGCACCCGAGGGCGAGCGACAGCCCTAGGACGCGACAGAGCTAGAGGTCGCGGGGCTGCCCCAGTCAGGGGCAGGGCTCTTGCGATAGGACAGCGGCATGAGAGAACCTCGTCTCCTGAGCCTGTGGATCAGCGGGACCAAGACTCGGTCGCAGAGGATGTGGCCCCAGCACGGACACAGCCCGAGGTTACTTCTGATCAGGCTATGCATGATACTATGGCCAGAGTCTTACTTCATCTAGATGCCCAGCAGGCTGCCGCTGGTGTTACTACTCCTGGCGGAGGTTCACAGACCAGAGTTGGGGCGCAGACCCCTGAGCAGGGACCTACTCGGGTAGCACACCTCACTGCAGCTATAGCTCCTTGTATTGATGTGGTACCTACTCTTGTTGATGATCTTAGGCCCATGGAGGGCGCTGTTATGACCGTGTCTAATCAGGATCTTGTTGGGAGGTTCAGGATGTTAGTGTCATGACCCATTTTAGCCTAGGTCATGCGGGCACCTACCATTCCCACCTCGATAGGTGAACCCTTAACTTAACGTTCACAATCAATAAATATAATAAATAGCGGAAGAAGTAAATGACGTAAGTTGCACAATATAGTATAATATAGATAAGTGCGGAAGTAAATGAATCCACCCCGATGTACGGTCAGGTCATACAAGAGCATCTAAATCCGAATAACTACGTCTGAATAATAATACATAAAATGTCTCAAATCATGTCTTGAAGAAAAGTAAGACATAAACAATAGAAGAGTCTTCGGGGTCAACAGACGCCATGATCACCCTAGAAAACTCAAGTAGAAGCCGAGGAGTCGATCAGTCACGAGTCAGAGAAGTAGATCCGTCCTGATACTCTGCATTCATAAAAGAATGCAGCAAGTGCAAGTCAGTAAAAACAACAGTACATGTAGGCATCATAGGCCGACTAGGCATAGTTAACACAATTCAGAAAATAACGCAGATAAACAAGTAGAACAATCACACATGAAATAATATAGTCGTAACCGAGTATCTATCAACACCAATGTAAGTATCTAACCCCAAGATAATAAGCCTGAGTATATCTAATCCTAGGACAATCAACACACTAGAATCAACAACACAATCTATCATAATACAATCATCACGACATCTCACTCAAGTCATAATGTAATGCAATGCAATAATGGTATGAATGTGATGCCATGCCATGATATGCAAATGAGATGTACACATGTACTCCGGACGAAAATATCAATGTCTCGGCAGCACAACCCCGTGTGACTCGCGAAGTCTGAGTGCCACCCATCCCGGATCTTTGCCAAATAGACAGACGGGACCCTGGCTAATTGCTCACAGGGAGAGTCTTACCGGCACCACTCTGGAGGACCCGCGGAGCCCATGTACTACAATCGAATTCGGGATAACATCTAAAACAGCTATGCACAATGATGCCCGAATATAACCATCGGACATCGGCCTCCTCACAATCACTCAAAAGAGCTGTCAAATATCAGTTTCATAAATCAACGATTCGTGAATGAAACCTCGGACATCGGCCTCCTCACAATCACTCAAGTAAAAGAGTTTAGCAAGTATCAGTTTAATATAAACAACGATTAAATGGAACTTTGGACATCGGCACTTTTTCATAATCACTCAAGTAAAAGTTTATCAAATATCGGATTTCGCTCAATCAACGATACCGGATCATCACCGGATATCGGCCATGCATGATCATATGAGAGAAAGCGTGCAATGCATATGTCACTCATCAACAAGTAAACTCAATATCACAAGTACCTCAACGGGGTATGCCAACAATATATCACAATACAATACCAACAGTGGGTATGCCAACATATATTAATAACTCAAGTACCAACAGTGGGTATACCAATAATGTATCATAGTACAAATACCAACAATGGGTATGTCAATCCTATCCCAAATCAGGACAACAAGCCACATTCGCTATCTACTAACTACACATGGCATCTAGCCAACACAATTAAACAATCAGACATATATAACGGGGTGGCTAGTGGCAACACACATCAGGGCCTAACCTAAGGTGATATCCATCCCAACTTCACACCCGAAGGTTCACATGCTGTCTCCGATATCATAATCTAAATATGTGATTCACTATGCTAAGTCTTACCAAAGGTAAACCATAACCTACCTGGACTGCCGAACTGCAACACCAACAAGTCACTCTATCGCCTTGCCCTTCCTCTGAAGCTCAGAACCAAAGTAGTCTAAGAATAATTGAATTTTAAATTAGAAATCATGAATAATGATACTAATATTGCTATAATATCAATTAGGTCCAATTTAACCCTAGAAATTGGGAAGCGAGGTGCCCACAAGTGAAGCTAAACGGGAAATTCACGGGTAAAATACCAAATTGAATCCTAGGTAATCATAACCCACTCATTAGTTGTTGATTTAGCTCAAGGATTATCTCCAAATCTGATTTCTAGTAAAACCCCTAAATTAGGTATAAACCCTAATTTCCCAAATCTGAAATTCAACGTTAAAAGTGGAAGATATGGGGTTACTAAGCTTAGATTCATCACATTTTAGTATTAATATCATCAATTTTATCAATTATAACACTATGGAGAAGTCTCCCAAAACCCTTCTTCAAATTCTACTTCTAAGGGATTGAAAAGGAAGGGATGATTCTAAGATGATAATGATTAGAGAGAAGTAAATGATTAGACAAAGCTTGACCTCCAAGAAATTCCTCAATTTATCCCTAAGAACAGCCTTCCCAAGCTCCAATATAGAGTTATGACATAATGAAAGTCTAGCTCTTATTTTAAGACACATTTAATGAAATTCCCCTGCCCGTGACCGCTACGGCGAGGGGAGTGCCGCTATAGCGTCGGGGACACCCTTGCAGCGGTGAGGCCCAGTTTACTCATGACCGCCCCAGTGGTCACTACACCGCCACGGCGGTACCGCCGGGGCGGCAGACACCAGAAATCCTTAATTCTCTAAGTCTTCCATCGAATTTTTGGGTTATTTCCGAGGTTATCTGCTCACAATCTGACCACCTAAACCCATATAAAAATACGCTATGAACGCACTCGTGGTCTCAAAATTTTCAATGAAGGTTTCGTTGACCGAGTCAACCACCGGTGCCTACTTCCCATTTCCCATCCAAAGTCCCGAAATGCACCAAATTGCATTGAAAACTGAACCAATTATACTTACAAGTTCTAAACAATTATCCGGACCTCTCGGAGTTGACAAAACTCCGGAAAAGGTCTGTTTTCTCAAAAGTCAACCTCCGGTCAAAATGAGTCAATAAACGCTCGGAAGTGGCAAAAGGACTATAACGACCAAACGGGTCATTACAGTAAGAGCCGTTGAGGTTTTCAGGTACTTCTTCTCAGGACACTTATGAGTTTATTCTGGATATGCATGAGCTGCTACATACGATGGGGCTGGATATGCATGAGCTGATATATACGATGGGGATCGTAGAGATCCATGGGGTTGATTATGTGTCCTACCAATTTCACGACGACGCGAAGACTTGGTGGAGGTATTTTGTTGCTTGCCGACCTGAGGGTTCCCCTCCCATGACTTGGACTCAATTCTACCGGGCCTTCCTTGAAAAGTATATGCCCCGGTCTCTAAGAGAGGCACATATGGAGGAGTTTCTACATATACAGAAGAGGGGTATGACTGTGGAGGCCTATGTGACCCGTTATCTTTATCTGGCCCATTATTCCACCCCCTTGATCCCTATTGAGCATGACAGGATTAGGCATTTTGTTAGTGGGTTGGTCGGTCCTCTTCAGATTCCTTGCTTTCAGATGGAGGTCATGGGGCCTTTCTTCGAGTCCATCGTCGAGCGTGCTTCTTTGGTTGAGGTTGCTAAGGCCTGTGCATTTAGAGGTGGTGGTGACAAGAGACCGCGTCAGACTGTGAGTTATGGTGGCTCTAGTTAGAGGGGCATCGTTCTGTCTTCTAGGCCGTATCAGCCATATTTCAGCCACCCTATGCACTCAGCTTTGCCGGCTACTTCCATTGAGCCACCCAGACAGAGAGCTCCTGAGAGTTCATTTTCCAGACCAGTAGACAAGATTGTTTCCTTCAGGTCTTCAGGTTCAGTTTATCAGCCTTCATCCCCTCTGATCTGCTTTTCATATGGAGAGGTTCGACATATTTCCAGGAGGTGTTTCTGACCCAAATAGAATTATCAGCCACAGAGGACTCTGGCATCATCTGGTGATCGAGGTGGTGCTTCTCAGAGAGGCGACACTCAGTCAGGCCGCGGTGGTTCTCAGGGTTCCAGGGGTGGATCCCAGGTAGCTAGAGGTGGGTCCCAGAGTGCGAGAGGGGGAGCTCAGACTGGTCATGTTGGAGCACATTGTTACTCATTTTCGGGTAAGCCCAAGGCAGAGGCCTCAGATGTTGTTATTGCAGGTACCATTTCTGTCCGTCATAGAGCAACATCTGTGTAATTTGATCCTGGATCCACCTCTTCGTGTGTATCTGCATATCATGTCATTGGTTGGGATTTTCTTTGTGATAGCATAGATATACCTATTCATGTGTCTACTCCGGTTGGAGATTCTGTGATTGTTGATCAAGTTTACCAGTCTTATTTGGTTAGTTTTATGGGGTATGACACTTGGGTAGATTTGATGATTCTTGATATGGTGGACTTTGATGTTATATTGGGAGGTCCTGGCTTTCTCCTTATCTTGCGATATTGGACTGTCACGCTAAGACAATCGCCTTAGCTATGTCGGACATTCTTAGGTTTGAGTGGAACGGTACTCCTAGTCCTGCTTCAAAGAAGATCATTTCTTTCCTTCAAGTGAAGAAGTTAGTCAATAAGGGGTGTTTAGCCTATTTGGCTTGCTCTCGAGACATATTTATTTGTATCTCCACCCCTTGAGTCTATTCCTATTGTGATCGAGTTCATGGAGGTATTCCGTCGG